>NW_026891376.1:2696886-2755912 GCF_015708825.2 Lethenteron reissneri
AACCCCCCAGGTAGCCTCTAACAGTGCTGTATGGGCAAGTGCTGTCAGTAGCAGCAGCGTCTACGAAGGCTGCTGCCACTGTGGCCACACACAGAGGGGGTGGGTGGCCAGTAACACTCACACTCGCCCGGCCGCCTTTGTCTCCCGCCCAATTGTGTTGGTGGTGGTAAATTGCTGTGTCAAGTTCATAATGGCTGTGTCAGATTCACTTGCCCCTATAGCCTGTTAGAGGCTACCTGGGGGAGCTTTCTTTAGTGTGTGGTGAGTGGGTGAGTGAATGAGTGAGTGTGTGAGTTATGAGTCGGTGTGTGAGTTAATGGAAGTCAGTGAGTGTGAGTGAATGAGTCGGTGTGTAAGTGAATGAATTGGTGTTTGAGTGAATGAAAGTCAGTGAGTGTGAGTGAATGGGTCAAATGAGTCGGTGTGAGTGAATGAGTCGGTGTGTGAGTGAATGAGTTGGTGTGTGAGTGAATGAAAGTCGGTGAGTGTGAGTGAATGATGATCCGTGCAGACGCTGCTGCTACTACTCGCTACGAACAGCACTTGCCCCTACATCACTGCTAGAGGTTACCTGGGGGACCTTTGTCTGTGTGTGTGTGTACAGACGCTGCTGCTACTCGCTACTGAAAGCACTTGCCCCTACATCACTGCTAGAAGCTACCTGGGGGACCTTTGTCTGCGTGTGTGTACAAACGCTGCTGCTACTCGCTACTGACAGCACTTGCCCCTACATCACTGCTAGAGGCTACCTGGAGGGCCTTTGTCTCTGTGTGTGTACAGACGCTGCTGCTACTCGCTACTGACAGCACTTGCCCCTACATCACTGCTAGAGGCTACCTGGGGGACCTTTGTCTCTGTGTGTGTACAGACGCTGCTGCTGCTGCTTGCTACTGACAGCACTTGCCCCATCGAGTGTCAAGGGGCTATCCTAGCGAGCGGGGGGAGCTTTGTCTCTATCTGTGGTGACTAATTGAGTTGTTGTTTGTGTTGTTTGTGTCTTACAGCCGCGTGCTGCTGCCAATTTCTGTGGAAGAGGTAAGATGGGTGGGTGGGGTGAGTGGTGTGGGTGGGTGAGTGGGTGAGTGGGTGGTGGGGTGAGTGGGTGAGTGGGTGGTGGGGTGAGTGGGGTGGGTGGGTGGTGGGAGGTGGGTGGTGGGGTGAGTGGGTGAGTGGGTGGTGGGGTGAGTGGGTGAGTGGGTGGATGGGTGAGTGGGTGAGTGGGTGGTGGGGTGAGTGGGGTGGGTGGGTGGTGGGGTGAGTGGGTAAGTGGGTGGTGGGGTGAGTGGGTGGATGGGTGAGTGGGTGAGTGGGTGGTGGGGTGAGTGGGTGATGGGGTGAGTGGGTGGTGGGTGATGGGGTGAGTGGGTGGTGGGTGGTGGGGTGAGTGGGTGGTGGGGTGAGTGGGTGGTGGGGTGAGTGGGTGGTGGGGTGAGTGGGTGGTGGGGTGAGTGGGTGGTGGGTGGTGGGGTGAGTGGGTGGTGGGGTGAGTGGGTGGTGGGGTGAGTGGGTGGTGTGGTGAGTGGGTGGGTGGTGGGGTGAGTGGGTGGTGTGGTGAGTGGGTGGGTGGTGGGGTGAGTGGGTGGGTGGTGGGGTGAGTGGGTGGGTGGGTGGTGGGGTGAGTGGGTGGTGAGTGGGTGGGTGGTGGGGTGAGTGGGTGGGTGGTGGGGTGAGTGGGTGGGTGGTGGGGTGAGTGGGTGGGTGGTGGGGTGAGTGAGTGGGTGGTGGGGTGAGTGGGTGGTGGGGTGAGTGGGTGGTGGGGTGAGTGGGTGGTGGGGTGGTGGGGTGAGTGGACGAGTGGGTGAGTGGGTGGGTGAGTGGGTGGGTGAGTGGGTGGGTGAGTGTGTGAATGGGTGAGTGGGTGAGGCAGAGTGCATGGATGTGTCAGTGCTGGGTGTGTCAGTACAGTGCTGGGTGTGTCAGTACAGTGCTAGGTGTGTCAGTACAGTGCAGGGTGTTATTGTGCCCATCTGTGCGGAGCCTGGGGGCTGGAGTCCAGCCCTCAACTCACACAGACAAATGTGCCCTAGGTAGCCTGCAGCAGGCTGTAGGGGCAAGTGCAGTTAGTAGTGGCACACGAGGGGGTGGGTGGCCAGCACCACGCCTCTCCCCCAGTGCTAGCGATGTTTACCACACCGCAAAGAGGAAACTCATTTGAGGCTGAGTCGACCTAGGAGAGGCCCTGGACCAGTTCAGATAATTGGCACATAGCTCACCCACCCACTTACTACCCACCTACTCATCCACCCGCTCAACCACTCGCTTAACCACTCACCCAACCACTCACTCACTACTCAGCCACTCACTCAGCCACTCACTCAGCCACTCACTCAGCCACTCACTCAGCCACTCACTCAGCCACTCACTCAGCCACTCACTCAGCCACTCACTCAGCCAGTCACTCAACCTACACTCAGCCAGTCACTCAACCACTCACTCAACCACTCACACAGAGAGACCCACACAGAGACCCACACAGAGACCCACACAGAGACCCACACAGAGACCCACACAGAGACCCACACAGAGACCCACACAGAGACACACACAGAGACACACACAGAGACACACACAGAGACACACACAGAGACACACACAGAGACACACACAGAGACACACACAGAGACACACACAGAGACACACACAGAGACCCACACAGAGACACACACAGAGACACACACAGAGACACACACAGAGACACACACAGAGACACACACAGAGACACACACAGAGACACACACAGAGACACACACAGAGACACACACAGAGACACACACAGAGACACACACAGAGACACACACAGAGACACACACAGAGACACACACAGAGACACACACAGAGACACACACCCACACAGAGACACACACCCACACAGAGACCTACAGAGACCACCACAGGGAGAGAGACGCAGACTCCAACATCTACAGCAGCAGCAGGCGTCGTCAGGGTCCGGGATCGAACCCACGACCTCCTGCGTACCAGGCGAGGTAGTCAACATCTCACCACGGAGAGGGAGACACGCAAACTCCAAATATACAGCAATAGGCATCGTCAGGGTCGGGATCGAACCCACGACCTCCTGCGTGCCGGGCGAGGTAGTCAACATCTCCCGTCAGGGTCTGGGATCGAACCCACGACCTCCTGCGTACCAGGCGAGGTAGTCAACATCTCCGTAGCCACCGTGATGATGGTGATGAGAGAGAGACGCAGACTCCAACATCTACAGCAGCTGCAGCAGGCATCGTCAGGGTCGAGATGGAACCCACGACCTCCTGCGTACCGGGTGAGGTAGTCAACATCTCCCTGGTCACGTGTCCACACCCCACGTGACTGGTTCCGTGACTGCTGATGAGCCGTGCACGAGGCTAAGCCACGTGACCCCGAGTGCGTGTCACGTGAGACGAGCCGCCTGCAGTTATCGATTTACTACGTCAGACAAAGACAAAGATCCCCCGTGTAGCCTTAACAGACTGTAGGGGCAAGTGCTGTTAGCGAGCAGTACCTATGAAGGCCGGCACGGCACACGAGGGGGTGGGTGGCCAGCACCACCACGCCCGGCCGCCTTTGTCTCCCCAGTGCTAGCGATGTTTACTACACAGCTACACCAGGTAACTCATTTGAGGCTGAGTCGACCTAGGGGAGGCCCGGGTCGGTTCAGATAATCGCTGTCACTGGTGGTGTTGGCCGTGAGCGGGAATCGAACTCGGGTCGCCGGGTTCGTAGCGCAGCGTAGTGCTACCCGCTACACTACACAGACACACAGATACACACAAAGACACACAAAGACACACACAGACACACACAGACACTCACACAGACACTCACACACACAGACGCACACTCACAGACACACAGACACACACACAGACACACACGGACACACACAGACACACACGGACACACACAGATACGCACAGATACGCACACACGCACACACACAGACACACTCACACAGACACACTCACACAGACAGACACACAGACAGACACACACACAGACACACTCACACAGACACACTCACACAGACACACTCACACAGACACACTCACACAGACACACTCACACAGACAGACACACAGACAGACACACTGACACACTGACACACACACAGACACACAGATACACACAAAGACACTCACACAGACACTCACACAGACACACTCACACACACAGACGCACACAGACACTCACACACACACACTCACACAGACACACAGACACACACACAGACACACACAGACACACACACAGACACACACAGACAGACACACTCACACAGACACACTCACACAGACAGACACACAGACAGACACACAGACAGACACTGACACACACACTGACACACACACTGACACACACACTTACACACACACTTACACACACAGACACACAGATACACACAAAGACACACACAGACACTCACACAGACACACTCACACACCGCACACTCACACAGACACACAGACACACAGACACACACAGACACACAGACACACACAGACACACAGATACGCACACACGCACTCACACACACGCACTCACACAGACACACTCACACAGACACACTCACACAGACACACAGACAGACACACAGACAGACACACTGACACACTGACACACACACAGACACACAGATACACACAGATACACACAGATACACTCACACAGACACACTCACACACCGCACACTCACACAGACACACAGACACACTCACACAGACACTCACACAGACACACTCACACAGACACACTCAGACAGACACACAGACAGACACACTTACACACACACAGACACACACACTTACACACACACAGACACACTCAGACAGACACACACAGACACACACACAGACACACACAGACACTCACACACAGAGGCAAAGGTCTCCCGTGTAGCCTGCAAGAGGTTACTGGGGCAAGTGCTGTTAGTAGCAGCAGCACAGACAAAGGTCCCCCAGGTAGCCTCTAACAGACAAGTTGGGGCAAGTGCTGTCAGTAGCGAGTAGCAGCAGTGCCTACGCACACAGACAAAGGTCCCCCAGGTAGCCTCTAACAGACAAGTTGGGGCAAGTGCTGTCAGTAGCAGCACCTACACACACAGACAAAGGTCCCCCAGGTAGCCTCAAACAGACCGTTGGGGCAAGTGCTGTCAGTAGCAGCACCTACACACACAGACAAAGGTCCCCCAGGTAGCCTCTAACGGACATGTTGGGGCAAGTGCTGTCAGTAGCGAGTAGTAGCAGTGCCTACACACAGACAAAGGTCCCCCAGGTAGCCTCTAACAGGCAAGTTGGGGCAAGTGCTGTCAGTAGCGAGTAGCAGCAGTGCCTACACACAGACAGGTCCCCCAGGTAGCCTCTAACAGACAAGTTGGGGCAAGTGCTGTCAGGAGCGAGTAGCATCAGTGCCAACACACAAAGGTCCCCCAGGTAGCCTCTAACAGACAAGTTGGGGCAAGTGCTGTCAGTAGCGATTAGAAACAGCAGCAGTGCCTACACACACAGACAAAAGTCCCCCAGGTAGCCTCTAACAGACAAGTTAGGGCAAGTGCTGTCAGGAGCGAGTAGCAGCAGCAGTGCCTGTGGTTGTTGTTTGTGTGGCCACCACCACCCATGCCTGCCCGGCCGCCTTTGTCTCCCCAGGGGCTGTTCAATCTCCCACTTAGCCACTCACCCACTTAGCCAGTTACCCACTTAGTCACTCGCCCACTCGCTCACTCACCCACTCACCCACATGCTCACCCACTTAGCCACTCACCTATTCGCTCATCCACTCGCTCGCCCATACGCTCACCCACTCACTCACCCACACACTTGCCCACTCAATCACTCGCCCACTCACTCGCCCACTCACTCGCCCACTCACTCACCCACACTCACCCACTCGGTCACTCACCCACACACTCGCCCACTCGCTCACTCACTCACTCACACACTCGCCCACTCACTCGCCCATTCACTCGCCCACTTGCTCACTCACCCACATTCACCCACACACTCGCTCACTCGCCCACTCACTCACCCACTCACTCACCCACTCACTCACCCATACACTCGCTCACTCACCCACTCACTCACCCACTCACCCACACACTCACCCACACACTCGCCCACTCACTCACCCACACACTCGCCCACTCACTCACCCACACACTCGACCACTCGCATGCTCACCCAACTACTTAGATGAAGAACTCGTTTGTATTTTACCGTGATGATTATGATGAGAGACACGCAAATATACAGCAGCAGGCGTCAGGGTCTGGGTCGAACCCACGACCTCCTGTATATCAGGCGAGGGCGTTAACATCTCCTCGCCAACGTGGCGCCTCTAATTACTCACCCTGCCCTTTGGCTGCTGTGTGAGTTCACGTTCAGTACAGACCCCACGTCAAACCGGTCCTGTCACTCACCCCACCACTCACTCACCCACTCTCTCGCTCACTCTCTCGCTCACTCACCCACTCTTCCACCCACCCACCCACTCACTCATCCACCCACTCACTCATCCACCCACTCACCCACTCACTATCTCACTCACCCACTCAGTCGCTCACTCACCCACTCACTCACCCATTCACCCACCCACTCACCCACCCACTCACCCACTCTCTCGCTCACTCACCCACTCATCCACCCACTTACCCACTCACTCACCCACCCACTCACCAACTCTCTCGCTCACTCACCCACTCATCCACCCACTCACCAACTCACCCACTCTCACGCTCACCTACCCACTCACTCGGCCACCCCCTCCCTCCCTCTCTCCCTCCCTCCCCCGAATGAATGAATGGGTGAGCGAGCGAGCGAGAGTACGAATGGGTGACTGAGTGAGCGAGTGAGTGGGTAAGCGAGCGAGTGAATGCATGGGTGAGTGAGCGAGCGAGTGAGTGAGTGGGTGAGTGGGCGGACGAGTGAGTGAGTGGGTGAGTGAGTGAGCGAGCCAGAGAACGAGTTGGTGAGTGAACGAGCGGGCGGGTGGGTGGGTGAGTGAGCGAGTGGGTGAGTGAGCGAGTGGGTGAGTGAGCGAGTGGGTGAGTGAGTGGGTGAGTGAGCGGGCGAGTTGGTGAGCGGGCGGGTGAGTGAGTGGGTGAGCGAGTGAGTGGGTGAGTGGGCGAGCGAGTGAGTGAGTGGGTGAGTGGGCGAGCGAGTGAGTGAGTGGGTGAGTGAGTGAGCGAGCCAGAGAACGAGTTGGTGAGTGAATGAGCGGGCGGGTGAGTGAGCGAGTGGGTGAGTGAGTGGGTGAGTGAGCGAGTGAGTGAGTGAGCGGGCGGGCGAGTGAGTGATTGAGCCAGAGAACGAGTTGATGAGTGAGCGAGCGGGCGAGTTGGTGAGCGGGCGGGTGAGTGAGTGGGTGAGCGAGTGAGTGGGTGAGTGGGCGAGCGAGTGAGTGAGTGGGTGAGTGAGTGGGTGAGTGAGCGAGTGAGTGAGTGAGCGGGCGGGCGAGTGAGTGATTGAGCCAGAGAACGAGTTGATGAGTGAGTGAGTGGGTGAGTGAGTGGGTGAGCGAGTGAGTGGGTGAGCGAGTGAGCGGGCGGGCGGGTGAGTGAGTGAGTGGGTGAGCGGGCGGGCGGGTGAGCGAGTGGGTGAGTGAGTTGGTGAGTGAGTTGGTGAGTGAGCGTCTCACCCACCCAGCCCTGCAACCCTCCCACACGCCGCTCACGCCCCGTGCAGGAATCCAACCTTGGGCCCAGCACCCCGCGGTGTCTCGCAGCCCTACGTGGTCAGGGCAGATGTGGTGAGCGAGTGGGTGAGTGAACGGGTGAGTGCGTGGGTGAGTGCGTGGGTGAGTGCGTGGGTGAGTGAGCGGGTGAGTGAGCGGGTGAGTGAGCGGGTGAGTGAGCGGGTGAGTGCGCGGGTGAGTGAGCGGGTGAGTGCGCGGGTGAGTGCGCGGGTGAGTGCGCGGGTGAGTGCGCGGGTGAGTGCGCGGGTGAGTGAGCGGGTGAGTGAGCGGGTGAGTGCGTGGGTGAGTGCGTGGGTGAGTGATTGGGTGAATGGGTGAGTGAGTGGGTGAGTGATTGGGTAAAGGAATGGGTGAGTGAACGGGTGAGTGATTGAGTGAGTGCACGGGTGAGTGCACGGGTGAGTGGGTGGGTGGGTGAGTGGGTGAGTGGGTAAATGGGTGAGTGGGTGAATGGGTGAGTGAATGGAGGAGTAAGAGGGTGAATTGGTGGGTGAGTGGCTGAGTGAATGTGTGAGTGAGTGAAGGGCTCACTGAGTTAGCGAGTGAGTGAATGCATTAATGGGTGATTGAGTGAGCTATTTGAGTGAGTGGGTGAGTGAATAAGTAGGAGTGCACGTGGGTTACGTGCTCACTGACTCACCCACCCACTCACTCACCCACTCACTCACCCATCCACACACTCACTCACCCTCTCACTCACCCATGCACCCACCCACTCACTCACCCACTCACTCACTCACTCACCCATCCACCCACTCACTCACCCTTTCACTCACCCACCCACTCACCCACTCACCCACTCACTCACCCATCCATCCACCCACCCACTCACTCACCCTCTCACTCACTCATCCTCTCACCCTCTCACTCACTCACCCACCCACTCACCCATCCACCCATCCACCCACCCACTCACCCACCCACTCACCCACCCACTCACCCACCCACTCACTCACCCACCCACTCACTCACTCTCACCCACCCACTCATTTATCCACCAACTCACCCACTCACCCACTCACCCACCCCCCCTCCCCTCGCCCCCTCCCCTCGATCACATGACCCACGTGGACAGGATAATCCAGTGGCTGGTGGGTCACGTGGTGGGCTGATCCCCCCCCCCCCACCACGAGCCGGGGAGCGGTGGCGCAGCGGTTAGCGCAGCCGAGTTGGACTCCCGTCGCCACAACCGCCACAACAATCACCACAACCACCACAACAACGGGTAGTGGTGGTGGTGTAATAGTGGTGGTGGTGTAGTGGTGGTGTAGTAGTGGTGGTGGTAGTGGTGGTGGTAGTGGTGGTGGTGGGGTGTTGGTGGTATTACGGTGGTGGTGGTGGTATTACGGTGGTGGTGGTGTAGTGGTGGTGGTGTTGTAGTTGTGGTGGTGTTGTAGTTGTGGTGTGGTGGTGGTGGTTTAGTGGTGGAGTGGTGGTGTAGTAGTGGTGTGGTGGTGTAGTGGTGGTGATGCAGTAGTGGTGGTGGTGTAGTGGTGTAGTGGTGGTGGTGATGCAGTAGTGGTGTAGTGTTGGTGGTGGTGTAGTGTTGGTGGTGGTGTAGTGTTGGTGGTGGTGTAGTGTTGGTGGTGTAGTGGTGTAGTGGTGGTGGTGGTGTTGTCGTAGTGGTGGAGGCTACCTGGGTGAGCTGAGTATGTACTATAATGAGCACTTGCCCCTACAGCCCTGCTAGAGGCTACCTGGGTGAGCTGAGTATGTACAATAATGAGCACTTGCCCCTACAGCCCTGCTAGAGGCTACCTGGGTGAGCTGAGTATGTACAATAATGAGCACTTGCCCCTACAGCCCTGCTAGAGGCTACCTGGGTGAGCTGAGTATGTACAATAATGAGCACTTATCCCTACAGCCCTGCTAGAGGCTACCTGGGTGAGCTGAGTACGTACAATAATGAGCACTTGCCCCTACAGCCCTGCTAGAGGCTACCTGGGAGATCTTTGCCTTGACCCCTCGGCCCTGCCACTGGGAGTGAATAATTGAGGCGTTCCACTATTGCTGCCATTGTGTGCAGCTCTGCTGAGATTACAGAGATGGCGCTGATACGGCGTGTCTAGGATTACAGGGTGGGTGGGTGGTTGGGTGGGTGGGTGGGTGAGTGGGTGGGTGAGTGGGTGAGTGGGTGGGTGAGTGGTGGGTGAGTGGGTGAGTGGGTGGGTGAGTGGGTGAGTGGGTGGGTGAGTGGGTGAGTGGGTGGGTGGGTGGGTGAGTGAGTGGGTGGGTGGGTGGGTGAGTGGGTGAGTGGGTGGGTGAGTGGGTGGATGAGTGGGTGAGTGGGTGGATGAGTGGGTGAGTGGGTGGATGAGTGGGTGAGTGGGTGGATGAGTGGGTGAGTGGGTGGATGAGTGGGTGGGTGAGTGGGTGGGTGAGTGGATGAGTGAGTGGGTGGGTGGTTGAGTGGGTGAGTGGGTGGTTGGGTGAGTGGTTGGGTGGGTGAGTGGGTTGGTGGTTGGGTGGGTGGTTGGGTGGGTGAGTGGGTTGGTGGTTGGGTGGGTGGTTGGGTGAGTGGGTGGGTGAGTGGGTGGGTGGGTGGGTGGGTGAGTGGGTGGGTGGGTGGGTGGGTGAGTGGGTGGGTGGGTGGGTGAGTGGGTGGGTGGGTGGGTGAGTGGGTGGGTGGGTGGGTGGGTGGGTGAGTGAGTGGGTGGGTGGGTGGGTGAGTGGGTGGGTGGGTGAGTGGGTGGGTGGGTGAGGTGAGTGGGTGGGTGGTTGGTCGGGTGGATGAGTGGGTGGGTGGTTGGGTGGGCGAGCGGGTGGGTGGGCGAGCGGGTGGGTGGGTGGGCGAGCGGGTGGGTGGGTGTTTGGGTGAGTGGGTGGTTGAGTGAGTGGTTGGGTGGGTGGATGAGTGGGTGGATGGGTGGGTGAGTGAGTGGGTGGTTGGGTGGGTGGGTGAGTGGGTGAGTGGGTAGTTGGGTGGGTGGGTGAGTGGGTGGGAAGTTGGGTAGGTGAGTGGGTGATTGGGTGGGTGAGTGGGTGGTTGGGTGGGTGGTTGGGTGGGTGGGTGGGTGGATGGGTGAGTGAGTGAGTGGTTGGGTGGGTGGCTGGGTGGTTGGGTGGGTGGGTGGGTGGATGAGTGGGTGGGTGGGTGGGTGGTTGGGTGGGCGGGTGGGCGAGTGGGTGGTTGGGTGGGCGAGTGGGTGGGTGGTTGGGTGGGCGAGTGGGTGGTTGGGTGGGTGAGTGGGTGGGTGAGTGGGTGGGTGAGTGGGTGAGTGGGTGGGTGGGTGGTTGGGTGGGTGAGTGGGTGAGTGGGTGGTTGGGTGGTTGGGTGGGTGAGTGGGTGGTTGGGTGGATAGCTGAGTGAGTGGGTGGTTGGGTGGATAGCTGAGTGAGTGGGTGGTTGGGTGGGTGGGTGGGTGGTTGGGTGGATGAGTGGTTGAGTGAGCGAGTGGGTGGGTGAGTGGGCGGGTGAGTGGGTGGGTGGGTGGGTGAGTAGTGGGTGGGTGGGTGAGTGGTTGAGTGAGTGGGTGGTTGGTTGGGTGGGTGGGTGGGTGAGTGGGTGGTTGGGTGGTTGGGTGGGTGAGTGGGTGAGTAGTGGGTGGGTGAGTGGGTGGGTGAGTGGGTGGTTGGGTGGGTGGGTGGGTGAGTAGTGGGTGGGTGAGTGGGTGGGTGGGTGGGTGGGTGGGTGAGTAGTGGGTGGGTGGGTGAGTAGTGGGTGGGTGGTTGAGTGAGTGGGTGGTTGGGTGGTTGGGTGAATGGCTGAGTGAGTGGGTGGTTGGGTGGATGGGTGAGTGGTTGAGTGAGTGGGTGGTTGGGTGGGTGAGTAGTGGGTGGGTGGGTGGGTGAGTGGTTGAGTTAGTGGGTGGGTGGGTGGTTGGGTGGGTGAGTAGGTGGGTGAGTGAGTGGTTGAGTGGGTGGGTGGGTGGTTGGGTGAGTGAGTGGTTGAGTGGGTGGGTGGTTGGGTGAGTGAGTGGTTGAGTGGGTGGGTGGGTGGTTGGGTGAGTGAGTGGTTGAGTGGGTGGGTGGGTGAGTGAGTGGTTGGGTGAGTGGGTGGTTGGGTGGGTGAGTGGTTGGGTGGGTGGGTGAGTGAGTGGTTGAGTGGGTGGGTGAGTGGGTGGGTGAGTGGTTGAGTGGGTGGGTGGGTGGGTGAGTGAGTGGTTGGGTGAGTGGGTGGTTGGGTGGGTGAGTGGTTGATTGGGTGGGTGGGTGAGTGAGTGGTTGAGTGAGTGGTTGAGTGGGTGGGTGAGTGGGTGGGTGAGTGGTTGAGTGGGTGGGTGGGTGAGTGAGTGGTTGGGTGAGTGGGTGGTTGGGTGGGTGAGTGTTTGAGTGGGTGAGTGAGTGGTTGAGTGAGTAGGTGGTGAGTTAGTGGGTGGGTGGGTGGGTGAGTGGTTGAGTGGGTGGGTGGGTGAGTGGGTGGTTGGGTGAGTGGGTGGGTGGGTGAGTGAGTGGTTGAGTGAGTGAGTGGGTGGTTGGGTGAGTAGGTGGTGAGTGAGTGTGTGGGGGAGCTTTGTGGCAATTATCTGAACCGGTCCTGGGCCTCTCCGAGGTTGTGTCGTAAACATCGCCACTGGGGAGACAAAGGCGGCCGTGCCGGCCTTAATAGGTGCTCGCTAACAGCACTTGTCTGTGTGTGTCTGTCTATCGGTGTGTGTGTCTCCCTCACCCCGTGTCTCTCTAACCCCGTGTCTCCCTCACCCCGTGGTGTGTCTCTAACCCCTTGTCTCCCTGACCCCTGACCCCGTGTCTCTAACCCACGTGTCTCCCTGACCCCTGACCCCCGTCCCTCCCTCACCCACGTGGTGTCTCTCTAACTCACGTGTCTACCTGACCCCTGACCCCTGACCCCCGTGTCTCCCTCACCCCGTGTCTCCCTCACCCTGTGTCTCCCTCGCCCTGTGTCTCCCTCGCCCAGTGTCTCCCTCACCCTGTGTCTCCCTCACCCAGTGTCTCCCTCACCCAGTGTCTCCCTCACCCTGTGTCTCCCTCGCCCCGTGTCTCCCTCACCCCGTGTCTCTCTAACCCCGTGTCTCCCTCACCCCGTGTCTCCCTCGCCCCGTGTCTTCCTCACCCCGTGTCTCTCTAACCCCGTGTCTCTCTCGCCCCGTGTCTCCCTCGCCCCGTGTCTCCCTCGCCCCGTGTCTTCCTCACCCCGTGTCTCCCTCACCCCGTGTCTCCCTCGCCCCGTGTCTCCCTCGCCCCGTGTCTTCCTCACCCCGTGTCTCTCTAACCCCGTGTCTCTCTCACCCCGTGTCTCCCTCGCCCCGTGTCTCCCTCACCCCGTGTCTCCCTCGCCCCGTGTCTCCCTCGCCCCGTGTCTTCCTCACCCCGTGTCTCTCTAACCCCGTGTCTCTCTAACCCCGTGTCTCCCTCACCCCGTGTCTCTCTCACCCCGTGTCTCCCTCACCCCGTGTCTCCCTCACCCCGTGTCTCCCTCACCCCGTGTCTCCCTCGCCCCGTGTCTCCCTCACCCCGTGTCTCACTCACCCCTGACCCCCGTGTCTCCCTCGCCCCGTGTCTCCCTCACCCGCGTCTCCCTCACCCCGTGGTGTCTCCCTCACCCCGTGTCTCCCTCACTCCGTGTCTCTCTCACCAACGTGTCTCCCTCACCCCGCGTCTCCCTCACCCCGTGTCTCTCTCACCAACGTGTCTCCCTAACCCCGTGTCTCTCTCACCTTGTGTCTCCCTGACCCCTGACCCCTGACCCCGTGTCTCTAACCCACGTGTCTCCCTGACCCCTGACCCCCGTGTCTCCCTCACCCACGTGTCTGCCTGACCCCTGACCCCCCGTGTGATCACAGTACCAGGTGGGGCAGCTGTACGCAGTCGCCGAGGCGAGTAAGAACGAGACGGGGGGCGGCGAGGGGATCCAGGTTCTCAAGAACGAGCCGTACGAGAAGGACGGAGAGCGGGGGCAGTACACGCACAAGATCTACCATGTGCAGAGGTGATACTCACCACTACTCACCACTACTACTCACCACTACTCACCACTACTCACCAGCGCTACTCACCACCACTACTCACCACTACTCCTCACCACCACAGTACACGCACAAGATCTACCATGTGCAGAGGTGATACTCACCACTACTCACCACTACTCACCACTACTACTCACTACTACTCACCAATACTCACCACTACTCACCGCCACTACTCACCACTACTACTCACTACTACTCACCACTACTCACCACCTACTCACTACCACTACTCACTACTACTCACCACTACTACTCACTACTCACCACTACTCACCACCACTACTCACCACTACTCACTACTACTACTCACTACTACTCACTACTACTACTCACTACTACTACTACTACTACTCACCACTACTCACTACTACTCGCCACTACTCACCACTACTACTCACCACTACTCACCACTACTACTCACCACTACTACTCACTACTACTCACCACTACTACTCACCACTACTACTCACTACTACTCACTACTACTACTCACTACTACTACTACTCACTACTACTCACCACTACTCACTACTACTACTCACTACTACTCACCACTACTCACCACTACTCACTACTACTACTCACCACTACTCACTACTACTACTCACTACTACTACTCACTACTACTCACCACTACTACTCACTACTACTCACCACTACTCACTACTACTCACTACTACTCACCACTACTCACCACTACTCACCACTACTCACCACCACTACTCACCACTACTCACCACTACTCACCACTACTACTCACCACTACTACTCACCACCACTACTACTCACCACCACTACTACTCACCACTACTACTCACCACCACTACTCACCACTACTACTCACTACTACTCACTACCACTACTCACCACCACTACTCACCACTACTCACTACTACTCACCACTACTCACCACTACTACTCACCACTACTACTCACTACTACTCACTACTACTACTCACCACTATTCACCACTACTACTCACCACTACTACTCACTACTACTCACTACTACTACTCACTACTACTCACCACCGCTACTCACCACCACTACTCACCACCACTACTCACCACCACTACTCACCACCACTACTCACCACCACTACTCACCACTACTCACTACTACTCACCACCACTACTCACCACCACTACTCACCACCACTACTCACCACCACTACTCACCACTACTCACCACTACTACTCACTACTACTCACCACTACTACTCACTACTACTCACCACCACTACTCACTACTACTCACCACCACTACTCACCACTACTACTCACCACTACTACTCACCACTACTACTCACTACTACTCACCACTACTACTCACTACTACTCACCACTACTACTCACTACTACTCACCACTACTACTCACCACTACTACTCACCACTACTCACCACTACTACTCACCACTACTCACCACTACTACTCACTACTACTCACTACTACTCACCACTACTCACTACTACTACTCACCACTACTCACCACTACTACTCACTACTACTACTCACTACTACTCACCACTACTACTCACTACTACTCACCACTACTACTCACCACTACTCACCACTACTACTCACTACTACTCACTACTACTCACTACTACTACTCACCACTACTCACCACTACTACTCACCACTACTCACCACTACTACTCACTACTACTACTCACTACTACTCACCACTACTACTCACTACTACTCACCACTACTACTCACCACTACTCACCACTACTACTCACTACTACTCACTACTACTCACTACTACTACTCACCACTACTCACCACTACTACTCACCACTACTACTCACTACTACTCACCACTACTACTCACTACTACTCACCACTACTACTCACCACTACTACTCACCACTACTCACTACTACTACTCACCACTACTCACCACTACTACTCACTACTACTACTCACCACTACTACTCACCACTACTACTCACCACTACTCACCACTACTACTCACCACTACTACTCACTACTACTCACCACTACTACTCACCACCACTACTCACCACTACTACTCACCACCACTACTCACCACCACTACTCACCACCACTACTCACCACTACTACTCACCACTACTCACCACTACTAACCACTACTACTCACCACTACTCACCACTACTCACCACTACTACTCACCACCACTACTACTCACCACTACTCACCACTACTCACCACTACTCACCACCACTACTCACCACTACTACTCACCACCACTACTCACTACTATTCACCACTACTCACTACTACTCACCACTACTCACTACTACTCACCACTACTCACTACTACTCACCACTACTACTCACTACTACTCACCACTACTCACCACTACTCACCACTACTACTCACCACTACTACTCACCACTACTCACTACTACTCACCACTACTACTCACTACTACTCACCACTACTCACCACCACTACTCACTACTACTCACCACTACTACTCACTACTACTCACCACTACTCACTACTACTCACCACCACTACTCACTACTACTCACCACTACTACTCACTACTACTCACCACTACTCACCACTACTACTCACCACTACTACTCACTACTACTCACCACTACTCACTACTACTCACCACTACTACTCACTACTACTCACCACTACTCACCACTACTCACCACTACTACTCACCACTACTACTCACCACCACTACTACTCACCACTACTACTCACCACCACTACTCACTACTACTCACCACTACTCACTACTACTCACCACCACTACTCACTACTACTCACCACTACTACTCACTACTACTCACCACTACTCACCACCACTACTCACCACTACTACTCACTACTACTCACCACTACTCACTACTACTCACCACTACTACTCACTACTACTCACCACTACTCACCACTACTCACCACTACTACTCACCACTACTACTCACCACTACTACTACTCACCACTACTCACCACCGCTACTCACCACCACTACTCACCACCACTACTCACCACCACTACTCACCACCACTACTCACCACCACTACTCACCACCACTACTCACCACTACTACTCACCACCACTACTCACCACCGCTACTCACCACCACTACTCACCACCACTACTCACCACCACTACTCACCACCACTACTCACCACCACTACTCACCACCACTACTCACCACCACTACTCACCACCACTACTCACCACCACTACTCACCACCACTACTCACCACCGCCACTCACCACCGCTACTCACCACCGCTACTCACCACCGCTACTCACCACCGCTACTCACCACCGCTACTCACCACCACTACTCACCACCACTACTCACCACCACTACTCACCACCACTACTCACCACCGCTACTCACCACTACTACTCACCACCACTACTCACCACCACTCACCACCACCACCACTCACCACCACTACTCACCACTACTACTCACCACTACTACTCACCACCACTACTCACCACTACTACTCACCACCACTACTCACCACCACTACTCACCACCACTACTCACCACCGCTACTCACCACCGCTACTCACCACCGCTACTCACCACCGCTACTCACCACCGCTACTCACCACCGCTACTCACCACCGCTACTCACCACCGCTACTCACCACCGCTACTCACCACCGCTACTCACCACTACTACTCACCACTACTACTCACCACTACTACTCACCACTACTACTCACCACCACTACTCACCACCACTACTCACCACCACTACTCACCACCACTACTCACCACCGCTACTCACCACCGCTACTCACCACCGCTACTCACCACTACTACTCACCACTACTACTCACCACTACTACTCACCACTACTACTCACCACCACTACTCACCACCGCTACTCACCACCACTACTCACCACTACTACTCACCACTACTACTCACCACCACTACTCACCACCGCTACTCACCACCACTACTCACCACTACTACTCACCACTACTACTCACCACCACTACTCACCACCGCTACTCACCACCACTACTCACCACCACTACTCACCACTACTACTCACCACCACTACTCACCACCACTACTCACCACCACCACCACCACTCACCACCACTACTCACCACTACTACTCACCACTACTCACTACTACTCACCACCACCACTCACCACCACCACTCACCACCACCACTCACCACCACCACTCACCACCACTACTCACCACCGCTACTCACCACCGCTACTCACCACCGCTACTCACCAGCGCTACTCACCACCGCTACTCACCACCGCTACTCACCACTACTACTACTCACCACCACTACTCACCACTACTACTCACCACTACTACTCACCACTACTACTCACCACCACTACTCACCACTACTACTCACCACCGCTACTCACCACCACTACTACTCACCACCACTACTCACCACTACTACTCACCACCACTACTCACCACCGCCACTCACCACTACTACTCACCACCACTACTCACCACTACTACTCACCACCACTACTCACCACTACTACTCACCACCACTACTACTCACCACTACTACTCACCACTACTACTCACCACTACTACTCACCACCGCTACTCACCACCACTACTCACCACTACTACTCACCACTACTACTCACCACTACTACTCACCACCACTACTCACCACCACTACTCACCACTACTACTCACCACCACTACTCACCACTACTACTCACCACCGCCACTCACCACCGCCACTCACCACCGCCACTCACCACTACTACTCACCACCGCCACTCACCACCGCCACTCACCACCGCCACTCACCACCACTGCTCACCACCGCCACTCACCACCGCCACTCACCACCGCTACTCACCACCGCTACTCACCACCACTGCTCACCACCGCCACTCACCACCGCCACTCACCACCACTACTCACCACCACTGCTCACCACCGCCACTCACCACCACTGCTCACCACCGCCACTCACCACCGCCACTCACCACCGCCACTCACCACCGCTACTCACCACCGCTACTCACCACCGATACTCACCACTGATACTCACCACCACTACTCACCACCGCTCCTCACCACTGATACCACTGATACCACCGCTACTCACCACTACTGACCACCGCTGCTCACCACTAGTACTCACTTCGAGCCCCCCCCTGTGCCCCCCCCTTGCCTCCCCCCCTTGCCCCCCCCCTGCCCCCCCCTTGCCCCCCCCCTGCCCCCCCCGGCGTGAGTGAGCAGCAAGGTTCCGCGCTTTGTGAGGATGTTGGCTCCGGGCGGCTCGCTGGTGTTTCACGAGAAGGCCTGGAATGCCTACCCCTACTGCCGTACCAGTTAGTCACCCACATAGTCACCCACACAGTTAGTCACCCACTTAGTCACCCACACAGTTAGTCACCCACTTAGTCACCCACACAGTTAGTCACCCACTTAGTCACGAGAAGGCCTGGACCGCCTACCCCTACTGCCGTACCAGTTAGTCACCCACATAGTCACCCACACAGTTAGTCACCCACTTAGTCACCTACACAGTTAGTCACCCACATAGTCACCCACACAGTCACCCACTTAGCCACCCACACAGTTAGTCACCCACTTAGTCACGAGAAGGCCTGGAACGCCTACCCCTACTGCCGTACCAGTTAGTCACCCACATAGTCACCCAGCTAGTCACCCACATAGTCACTCACCTACCCCTACTGCCGTACCAGTTAGTCACCCACTTAGTCACCCAGTTAGTCACCCAGCTAGTCACCCAGTTAGTTAGTCACCCAGTTAGTCACGAAGGCCTGGAACGCCTACCCCTACTGCCGTACCAGTTAGTCACCCACTTAGTTAGTCACTCACATAGTCACCCAGTTAGTCACTCACCTACCCCTACTGCCGTACCAGTTAGTCACCCACCCAGTTAGTCACCCAGTTAGTCACCCAGTTAGTCACCCAGTTAGTCACTCAGCTAGTCACTCATCTAGTCACCCAGTTAGTCACTCAGACACTCACCTACCCCTACTGCCGTACCAGTTAGTCACCCACATAGTCACCCAGCTAGTCACTCAGTTAGTCACCCACATAGTCGCCCAGCTAGTCACTCACATAGTCACCCACATAGTCACCCAGTTAGTCACCTAGTCAGTTAGTCACTCAGACACTCACCTACCCCTACTGCCGTACCAGTTAGTCACCCAGCTAGTCACCCAGCTAGTCACCCAGTTAGTCACTCAGACGCTCACCTACCCCTACTGCCGTACCAGTTAGTCAACCAGCTAGTCACCCAGCTAGTCACCCAGTTAGTCACTCAGACACTCACCTACCCCTACTGCCGTACCAGTTAGTCACCCACGCAGTTAGTTAGTCACTCACATAGTCACCCAGTTAATCAGTCACCTAGTCAGTTAGTCACTCATCTAGTCACCCAGTTAGTCACTCACCCAGTCACTCACCTACCCCTACTGCCATACCAGTTAGTCACCCACCCAGTTAGTCACCCAGTTAGTCACCCAGTTAGTCACCCAGTTAGTTAGCCACTCACCTACCCCTACTGCCGTACCAGTTAGTCACCCAGCTAGTCACCCAGCTAGTCACCCAGTTAGTCACTCAGACGCTCACCTACCCCTACTGCCGTACCAGTTAGTCAACCAGCTAGTCACCCAGCTAGTCACCCAGTTAGTCACTCAGACACTCACCTACCCCTACTGCCGTACCAGTTAGTCACCCACGCAGTTAGTTAGTCACTCACATAGTCACCCAGTTAATCAGTCACCTAGTCAGTTAGTCACTCATCTAGTCACCCAGTTAGTCACTCACCCAGTCACTCACCTACCCCTACTGCTATACCAGTTAGTCACCCACCCAGTTAGTCACCCAGTTAGTCACCCAGTTAGTCACCCAGTTAGTTAGCCACTCACCTACCCCTACTGCCGTACCAGTTAGTCACCCACCCAGTTAGTCACCCACATAGTCACCCAGTCAGTCACCTAGTCAGTTAGTCACTCAGACACTCACCCAGCCACTCACCCAGCCACTCACCCAGTCACCCAGTTAGTTAGACACTCACCCAGTCACTCAGCTACCCCTACTGCCATACCAGTTAGTCACCCACACAGTCACCCAGTTAGTCACCCACATAGTCACCCACATAGTCACTCACTCAGTCACTCACCCAGTCAGTCACCCAACCAGTCACCCAGCCAGTCACCCAGTCACCATTACAGTCAACTAGTAGACTGTGATGATGGTGATGGTGTCGGTGATGATGGCGGTGATGATGGTGGTGATGATGGTGGTGTTGTGGTGGTGACGGTGATGGTGTTGGTGGCGGTGACAGTGACGGTGGTGATGGTGATGGTGGTGGCGGTGGCGGTGGTAGTGATGATGATGGTGGTGGTGTTGTGGCGGTGGTGGTGGTGGTGCTGTTGGTGGTGTTGGTGGCGGTGATGGTGACGGTGTTAATGTTGGTGGTGGTGATGGTGATGATGATGGTGGTGGTGATGGTGGTGATGGTGGTGATGGTGGTGATGGTGGTGATGGTGATGGTGATGATGATGGTGGTGGTGATGGTGATGATGATGGTGGTGGTGGTGGTGATGGTGGTGATGGTGGTGATGGTGATGGTGATGATGATGGTGGTGGTGATGGTGATGGTGATGATGATGGTGATGGTGATGATGATGGTGGTGGTGGTGATGATGATGGTGGTGATGGTGGTGATGGTGGTGATGGTGGTGATGGTGGTGATGGTGATGGTGATGATGATGGTGGTGGTGATGGTGATGATGATGGTGGTGATGGTGGTGATGGTGGTGATGGTGATGGTGGTGATGGTGGTGATGATGATGGTGGTGGTGATGGTGGTGATGGTGATGATGATGGTGGTGGTGATGGTGAATATAAATCTAATCTTTCTCACTTTGATGTTTTTCCCTCCCTACGCACACACACACACTCACACACACACGTACACACATACATACGCACACACGCACACACTCAAACACATACACACATATATACACACACACATACACACTCACCCACACATACGTGCACACACACGTACACACACACGTATACACACACTCACACTCACTCGCACACATACATACACACATGTACACACATGCGTACACGCACGCACACACGTGTGTGTATCTGTGTGTGTGTACGTGTCTGTGTGTATCTGTGTACGTGTGTGTGTGCGGTTGGATGCTCCGTCTCTCTACTGGGCTCCGTCTCCACCCCAAGTCGTCACCGTAAGTCCACACTCACTGTGTGTGCACGTGTGTGTGTACACGTGTGTGTGTACGTGTGTACACGTGTGTGTGTACGTGTGTACACGTGTGTGTGTGTGTGCGTGTGTGTACGTACGTGTGTCTGTGTGTACGTACGTGTGTCTACCTGGGTGTGTACGTACGTGTCTACCTGTGTGTGTGTGTGTACGTACGTGCGTGACTGTGTACGTACGTCTGCGTGTACGTGTGTCTACCTGTGTGTGTGTGTAGGTGTGTGTGTGTGTACGTGTGTGTGTGTACGTGTGTGTGTTTACGTACGTGTGTGTGTGTGTTTACGTGTGTGTGTACGTACGTATGTGTGTGTACGTACGTATGTGTGTGTACGTACGTATGTGTGTGTACGTACGTGTGTGTGTGTACGTACGTGTGTGTGTGTACGTACGTGTGTGTGTTTACGTACGTGTGTGTGTTTACGTACGTGTGTGTGTGTACGTACGTGTGTGTGTACGTACGTGTGTCTACCTGTGTGTATGCGATGGACCACAACCTCTGTCTGTCTCCCCCCCACCACCAGAATGAGTACATGAAAGACAACTTCCAGTTGAAAATCGAGACCTGGCACAAGCCGGATATGGGGCAGACGGAAAACGTGAGTCCCAACACAGCAGCTCTGTGTCTGTGTGTGTCTGTGTGTCTCTGTGTGTGTCTGTGTGTCTCTGTGTGTGTCTGTGTGTCTCTGTGTGTGTCTGTGTGTGTATGTGTGTGTGTCTGTGTTTCTGTCTGTGTGCGTGTCTGTGTTTCTGTCTGTGTGCGTGTCTGTGCGTGTTTCTGCGTGTGTCTGTGCGTGTGTGTGTGTGTCTGTGTCTGTGTATGTGTCTGTGTGTGTCTCTGTCTCTGTGTGTGTCTGTGTGTGTGTGTCTCTGTGTATGCATGTGTGTGTGTGTCTGTGTCTCTGTGTGTGTGTCTGTGTGTGTGTATGTCTGTGTGTGTCTCTTTGTGTCTGTGTGTGTCTGTCTGTCTGTCTGTGTGTCTGTGTGTGTCTGTGTGTGTCTGTCTGTGTGTCTGTGTGTGTCTCTGTGTGTCTGTGTGTTTGTCTCTGTCTGTGTGTATGTGTGTGTATCAGCCACTTGGCGTGAGCTGCTATTACCACGTGGCGATGATGATGGACAGGCCACTTGGTCTACACAGTGAGACCCCTTGACACCACCGCTGGTAACAAAACACAAACTCTCTGAGTGGTACCGGTGGCGTTTGAGTTGTCCGTGACCCACGGGGTGTCCCCCCCCCCCCGCCCCAGGTGCACGGACTGGATCCCGACACTTGGAACTCGGTGGAAGTCGTCCCCATCGACATAGCGGACAACTCGGTCGTGAGCCAGGCGGTGAGACGCACGGGGGAGACACGGGGGGGGGGGTGGGGGGAGAGACACGGAGGGAGAGACACGGGGGAGAGACAGACACAGGGGAGACACGAGGAGACACGGGGGAGACACGGGGGGAGAGAGACACGGGGGGAGACACACGGGGAGACACACGGGGAGAGACACGGGGGGAGACACGGGGGGGAGAGACACGGGGGGGGGGGAGACACGGGGGAGAGACACGGGGGGAGAGACACGGGGGGGGGGAGAGACACGGGGAGACCGGGGGGAGACACGGGGGAGACACGGGGGGGAGAGACACGGGGGGGGGGAGACACGGGGGGGGGGAGACACGGGACATGTGGGAGACACACGGAGGAGAGGACACGGGGGGGAGAGACACGTGTAACAGCACTTGCCCCTGCAGCCTGCGGGAGTCTACGTGCGGGCTACCTGGGGGAGCTTTGCCTCTATCTGTGTGCCCCCCCCCCCCCAGGACTACAAGAAGGAGGAGGACCCCAGCCTGGTGAGCTCCTCCAAGACCGGGAGAGGCCCCCTGGGACCCAAGTGGAAGGTACCACGTGGTGTGGGTGGGGTGGGGGGTGTGGGGGGGGGTGTGGGGGGTGGGGGAGTGTGGTGGGGAGTGGGGGGGTGTGTGGGGGGGGGGGTGTGTGGGGGTGTTGTGGGGGGGGGGGGGTGTGTGGGGGAGTGTGGTGGGGAGTGGGGGGGTGTGTGGGGGGGGGGGGTGTGTGGGGGTGTGTGGGGGGGGGGTGTGTGGGGGTGTGTGGGGGGGGGGGGGTGTGTGGGGGTGTGTGGGGGGGGGTGTGTGGGGGGGGTGTGGGGGTGGGTGTGTGGGTGTGTAGGGTGGGGGTGTGTGGGTGGGTGTGTGTGGGTGGGAGTGGGTGGGGGGGGTGGGTGGGGGGTGGGGGGGGATGTGTGGGTGTGTAGGGTGGGGGGGGTGGGTGGGGGGTGGGGGGGGATGTGTGGGTGTGTAGGGTGGGGGTGTGTGGGTGGGGGTGTGTGGGTGGGTGTGTGGGTGGGTGTGTGGGTGTGTAGGGTGGGGGTGTGTGGGTGGGGGTGTGTGGGTGGGTGTGTGGGTGTGTAGGGTGGGGGTGTGTGGGTGGGGGTGTGTGGGTGGGTGTGTAGGGTGGGGGTGTGTGGGTGTGTAGGGTGTGGGTGTGGGGGTGTGTGTGTAGGGTGGGGGTGTGTGGGTGGGTGGTGGGGGTGGGGTGTGTGTGTGTGTGTGGGGGTGTGTGGGTGTGTGGGTGTGTGGGTGTGTGGGTGTGTGGGTGGGGGTGTGTGGGTGTGTGGGTGGGGGTGTGTAGGGTGGGGGTGTGTGGGTGGGTGGTGGGGGTGGGGTGTGTGTGTGTGTGTGGGGGTGTGTGGGTGTGTGGGTGTGTGGGTGTGTGGGTGGGGGTGTGTGGGTGTGTGGGTGGGGGTGTGTGGGTGGGGGTGTGTGGGTGGGTGGTGGGGGTGGGGTGTGTGGGGGTGGGTTGGGGGGGTGGTGGGGGTGGGGGGTGTGTGTGTGTGGGTGTGTAGGGTGGGGGTGTGTGGGTCTGTAGGGTGGGGGTGTGTGGGTGGGGGTGTGTGGGTGGGTGTGTGGGTGTGTAGGGTGGGGGTGTGTGGGTGTGTAGGGTGGGGGTGTGTGGGTGGGGGTGTGTGGGTGGGTGTGTGGGTGTGTAGGGTGGGGGTGTGTGGGTGTGTAGGGTGGGGGTGTGTGGGTGGGGGTGTGTGTGTGTGGGGGTGTGTGTGTGGGGGTGTGTGTGTCTGTGTGGGGAGCGGTGGGTGTAGTGGTTAGCGCTACGCTGCGCAACGAACCCGGCGACCCGAGTTCGATCTCCGCTCACGGCCAACACCACCAGTGACCATTATCTGAACCGGTCCTGGGCCTCCCCTAGGTCGACTCAGCCTCAAATGAGTAACCCGGTACGTTGTGTAAACATCGCCACTGGGGAGACAAAGGCGGCCGGGCGTGGTGCTGGCCACCCACCCCCTCGTGTGCCGTGCCGGCCTTCATAGGTGCTCGCTAACAGCACTTGCCCCTGCAGTCTGTTAGAGGCTACACGGGGGATCTTTGTCTGTGTCTGTGTGTGAGGTGCTAGCGAACAGCACTTGCCCCAGCAGTCTGTTAGAGGCTACACGGGGGATCTTTGTCTGTGTCTGTGTGTGAGGTGCTAGCGAACAGCACTTGCCCCTGCAGTCTGTTAGAGGCTACACGGGGGATCTTTGTCTGTGTGTGAGGTGCTAGCTAACAGCACTTGCCCCTGCAGTCTGTTAGAGGCTACACGGGGGATCTTTGTCTGTGTGTGAGGTGCTAGCTAACAGCACTTGCCCCTGCAGTCTGTTAGAGGCTACACGGGGGATCTTTGTCTGTGTCTGTGTGTGAGGTGCTAGCTAACAGCACTTGCCCCAGCAGTCTGTTAGAGGCTACACGGGGGATCTTTGTCTGTGTCTGTGTGTGAGGTGCTAGCTAACAGCACTTGCCCCAGCAGTCTGTTAGAGGCTACACGGGGGATCTTTGTCTGTGTGTCTGTGTGTGAGGTGCTAGCTAACAGCACTTGCCCCTGCAGTCTGTTAGAGGCTACACGGGGGATCTTTGTCTGTGTCTGTGTGTGAGGTGCTAGCTAACAGCACTTGCCCCTGCAGTCTGTTAGAGGCTACACGGGGGATCTTTGTCTGTGTCTGTGTGTGAGGTGCTAGCTAACAGTACTTGCCCCAGCAGTCTGTTAGAGGCTACACAGGGGATCTTTGTCTGTGTCTGTGTGTGAGGTGCTAGCTAACAGCACTTGCCCCAGCAGTCTGTTAGAGGCTACACAGGGGATCTTTGTCTGTGTCTGTGTGTGAGGTGCTAGCTAACAGTACTTGCCCCTGCAGTCTGTTAGAGGCTACACAGGGGATCTTTGTCTGTGTGTCTGTGTGTGAGGTGCTAGCTAACAGCACTTGCCCCAGCAGTCTGTTAGAGGCTACACAGGGGATCTTTGTCTGTGTCTGTGTGTGAGGTGCTAGCTAACAGCACTTGCCCCAGCAGTCTGTTAGAGGCTACACGGGGGATCTTTGTCTGTGTCTGTGTGTGAGGTGCTAGCGAACAGCACTTGCCCCAGCAGTCTGTTAGAGGCTACACGGGGGATCTTTGTCTGTGTGTGTGTGTGAGGTGCTAGCTAACAGCACTTGCCCCAGCAGTCTGTTAGAGGCTACACGGGGGATCTTTGTCTGTGTGTATAGGTCGTAGCTAACAGCACTTGCCCCAGCAGTCTGTTAGAGGCTACACGGGGGATCTTTGTCTGTGTGTCTGTGTGTGAGGTGCTAGCTAACAGCACTTGCCCCTGCAGTCTGTTAGAGGCTACACGGGGGATCTTTGTCTGTGTCTGTGTGTGAGGTGCTAGCTAACAGCACTTGCCCCAGCAGTCTGTTAGAGGCTACACGGGGGATCTTTGTCTGTGTGTCTAGGTGCTAGCTAACAGCACTTGCCCCTGCAGTCTGTTAGAGGCTACACGGGGGATCTTTGTCTGTGTCTGTGTGTGAGGTGCTAGCGAACAGCACTTGCCCCAGCAGTCTGTTAGAGGCTACACGGGGGATCTTTGTCTGTGTGTCTGTGTGTGAGGTGCTAGCTAACAGCACTTGCCCCTGCAGTCTGTTAGAGGCTACACGGGGGATCTTTGTCTGTGTCTGTGTGTGAGGTGCTAGCGAACAGCACTTGCCCCAGCAGTCTGTTAGAGGCTACACGGGGGATCTTTGTCTGTGTGTCTGTGTGTGAGGTGCTAGCGAACAGCACTTGCCCCAGCAGTCTGTTAGAGGCTACACAGGGGATCTTTGTCTGTGTCTGTGTGTGAGGTGCTAGCGAACAGCACTTTCATGGCTTTATTTTGATGATTTCGAAAAGTGTATTGGTTTTAGCCATGTTTGTGTTGTTGTAGTACAGAGTTAGACTGATGGCCTTAATCTAAGTTGTCTTGTGGTTGTTGTTGTTGTTGTTGTTTGACTTTTATGGCTTTATTTTGGTGATTTTTGATAAGTTTTTTGGTTTGGCCATGTTTGTTGTAGTACAGAGTTAGACTGATGGCCTTAATCTAAGTTGTCTTGTGTTTGTTGTTGTTGTTTGACTTGCATCCCACTGGGATTTTTGCACACAGCGTTGGTGTGTAACGGTGCTTTTTCTGCAATATTTTGCTGTCTTTTCTTGGATTTTCTGTTTGCACTCAGTCACATATTCACTTTAAGATGTTTTCTTGTTCATGTTTTTGTGTTTTGTTTGTTGCGGTTGCACCCGATTCAAGAGCCAAATGGCTCACAGGGCTCTATACCTAATACATGAACTAGAACTTGCCCCAACAGTCTGTGACAGGCTACACGGGGGACCTTTGTCTGTGTCTGTGCTCAGTCGGAGTTGTCGAGTGGTGCCGGGTGCCCGCACATGTGCGCCTACAAGCTGGTGACCATCAAGTTCAAGTGGTGGGGCGTGCAAGACAAGGTGGAGAGTTTCATACAGAAGGTGCGCAGAGACACGCGCAGAGACACGCGCAGAGACACGCGCAGAGACACGCGCAGAGACACGCGCAGAGACACGCGCAGAGACACGCGCAGAGACACGCGCAGAGACACGCGCAGAGACACGCGCAGAGACACGCGCAGAGACACGCGCAGAGACACGCGCAGAGACACGCGCAGAGACACGCGCAGAGACACGCGCAGAGACACGCGCAGAGACACGCGCAGAGACACGCGCAGAGACACGCGCAGAGACACACGCACAGAGACACACGCACAGAGACACACGCACAGAGACACACGCACAGAGACACACGCACAGAGACACACGCACAGAGACACACGCACAGAGACACACGCACAGAGACACACGCACAGAGACACACGCACAGACACACGCACAGACACACGCACAGAGACACGCACAGAGACACGCACAGAGACACGCACAGAGACACGCACAGAGACACGCACAGAGACACGCACAGAGACACGCACAGACACAGATAGACACAGGGACACACACAGAGACACGCGCAGAGACACACATAGAGACACGCGCATATTCACACACAGAGACACAGAGATATGCACACAGAGAGACACGCGCAGAGACACGCGCAGAGACACGCGCAGAGACACGCGCAGAGACACGCGCAGAGACACGCGCAGAGACACGCGCAGAGACACGCGCAGAGACACGCGCAGAGACACGCGCAGAGACACGCGCAGAGACACGCGCAGAGACACGCGCAGAGACACAGACAGAGAGACACAGACACGCGCAGAGACACGCGCAGAGACACGCGCAGAGACACGCGCAGAGACACGCGCAGAGACACGCGCAGAGACACACAGACACGCGCAGAGACACGCGCAGAGACACGCGCAGAGACACACGCAGAGACACACGCAGAGACACGCGCAGAGACACGCGCAGAGACACGCGCAGAGACACGCGCAGAGACACGCGCAGAGACACGCGCAGAGACACGCGCAGAGACACACGCACAGACACGCACAGAGACACGCGCAGAGACACGCACAGAGACACGCATAGAGACACGCACAGACAGAGGCACAAAGACACACACACAGACAAAGGTGCCCTCTGTGTGTGGTGTGCGGTGATGGTGATGGTTGTGGTTGTGTCGGTGTGTGGTGGTGGTGCCGATCGTGATGTTGATGATGTTGATGGTGGTGGTTGATGGTGTGCGTGGTGATGGTGGTGGTGGTGATGATGTTGATGTTGTTGGTGGTGGGGATGATGATGTTATTGATGTTGTAGATGTTGTTGATGATGTTGTTGTTGATGATGTTGATGTTGTTGATGTTGTTGTAGATGTTGTTGTAGATGTTGTTGTAGATGTTGTTGATGTTGTTGATGTTGTTGATGATGATGTTGATGTTGTTGTTGATGTTGTTGTTGATGTTGTTGTTGATGTTGTTGTTGATGATGATGTTGATGTTGTTGATGTTGATGTTGTTGATGTTGTTGTTGATGGTGTTGATGGTGTTGTTGATGGTGTTGATGATGGTGCTGGTGGTGGTATTGATGTTGTTGATGATGTTGATGATGATGGTGTTGATGGTGTTGTTGTTGTTGTTGATGATGGTGCTGGTGGTGGTATTGATGTTGTTGATGATGTTGATGATGATGGTGTTGATGTTGTTGATGTTGTTGTTGTGAGTAGCAGGAACGCCGAATCTTCACCAACTTCCACCGCCAGCTGTTCTGCTGGTGTTGATGTTGTTGATGATGTTGATGGTGGTGCTGGTGGTGGTATTGATGTTGATGGTGGTGATGTTGATGATGTTGATGATGTTGTTGTTGATGGTGCTGGTGGTGGTATTGATGGTGATGGTGTTGATGATGATGTTGTTGATGATGATGTTGATGATGTTGTTGTTGATGTTGTTGATGTTGTTATTGATGATGGTGCTGGTGGTGGTATTGATGTTGATGATGATGTTGATGATGTGGATGATGTTGATGATGATGATGTTGTTGATGTTGTTGTTGATGTTGTTGTTGATGATGGTGCTGGTGGTGGTATTGATGTTGATGATGATGTTGATGATGTGGATGATGTTGATGATGATGATGTTGTTGATGTTGTTGTTGATGTTGTTGTTGTTGTGAGTAGCAGGAACGCCGAATCTTCACCAACTTCCACCGCCAGCTGTTCTGCTGGCTTGACCGCTGGGTGGAGCTCACCATGGAGGACATTCGGCGCATGGAGGACGAGACGCAGAAGGAGCTCGATGAGGTGGACTCCACGCTCACCCACACGCTCACCCGCTTGCTCACCCACACGCTCACCCGCTCGCTCACCCACATGCTCACCCACCCACATGCTGACTCGCACGCTCACCCACTCGCTCACTCACCCACACGCTGACTCGCACGCTCACCCACTCGCTCACCCACTCGCTCGCTCACCCGCTCGCTCACTCACCCGCTCGCTCACCCGCATGCTGACTCACACGCTGACTCGCACGCTCGCCCGCACGCTTGCCCGCACGCTCACCCGCTCAATCACCCGCTCGCTCACCCACTCGCTCACCCACTCGCTCACCCGCATGCTCACCCGCACGCTGACTCGCTCACACGCTCACCCACTCGCTCACCCACACGCTCACCCACTCGCTCACCCACACGCTCACCCACTTGCTCACCCACACGCTCACCCGCACGCTCACCCGCACGCTCACCCACTCGCTCACCCGCACGCTCACCCGCACGCTCACCCGCACGCTCACCCACTCGCTCACCCACGCGCTCGCCCGCACGCTCACCCACTCGCTCACCCACACACTCACCCACACGCTCGCCCGCACGCTCACCCGCACGCTGACTCACCCACACGCTCACCCGCACGCTCGCCCACACGCTCACCCACACGCTCGCCCGCACGCTCACCCACACACCCACTCACACACACGCTCACCCACACACCCACCCACTCGCTCACCCACTCACACGCTCACCCACCCACACGCTCACCCACCCACACGCTCACCCACCCACACGCTCACCCACCCACACGCTCACCCACCCAAACGCTCACTCACCCACACACTCACCCACACACTCGCCCACCCACACGCTCACCCACACACTCACCCACTCGCTCACCCACACGCTCACCCACACGCCCACCCACACGCTCACCCACTCACTCACCCGCACGCTCACTCACCCACTCACTCACCCACTCGCTCACCCCACACGCTCACCCACCCACACGCTCACCCACCCACACGCTCACCCACCCACACGCTCACTCACCCACACACTCACCCACACACTCGCCCACCCACACGCTCACCCACACACTCATCCACTCGCTCACCCACACGCTCACCCACACGCCCACCCACACGCTCACCCACTCACTCACCCGCACGCTCACTCACCCACTCACTCACTCGCTCACCCACACGCTCACCCACCCACACGCTCACCCACCCACACACACACTCACCCACACGCTCACCCACACGCCCGCCCACACGCCCGCCCACACGCTCACCTACTCACTCACTGACCCACACACCCACCCACACGCCCACCCACACACTCACCCACACGCTCACCTACCCACACACACGCTCACCCACACACTCACCCACACGCTCACCCACCCACACACACGCTCACCCACACACTCACCCACACGCTCACCCACACACTCACCCACACGCTCACCCACCCACACACACGCTCACCCACACACTCGCCCACCCACACGCTCACCCACACACTCACCCACTCGCTCACCCACACGCTCACCCACACGCTCACCCACTCACTCACCCACTCACTCACCCACTCACTCACCCACTCGCTCACCCACACGCTCACCCACCCACACGCTCACCCACCCACACGCTCACCCACCCACAACGCTCACCCACCCACACACACACTCACCCACACGCTCACCCACACGCTCACCCACACGCTCACCCACACGCCCACCCACACGCTCGCCCACACGCTCGCCCACACGCTCACCCACTCACTCACTGACCCACACACCCACCCACACGCCCACCCACACACTCACCCACACGCTGACCTACCCACACACACGCTCACCCACACACTCACCCACACGCTCACCCACACACTCACCCACACGCTCACCCACCCACACACACGCTCACCCACACACTCACCCACACACTCACCCACACGCTCACCTACCCACACACACGCTCACCCACACACTCACCCACACGCTCACCCACACACTCACCCACCCACACACACGCTCACCCACACACTCACCCACACACTCACCCACACGCTCACCCGCACACTCACTCACACGCTCACCCACACACTCACCCACACGCTCATCCCCCCTCCCTCCTTGCGTTCCCAGATCCGGCAGCGTGGCACTGTGCGTGGGACGACCGCCGCTGCTGATGAGTGAGGGGGGGGCTGCCAGGGCCCCCACCCCCTCACCCCCCCCTCGCCCCCACCCCCTCATCCCCCCCACCCCCTCACCCCCCCCACCCCCTCACCCCCCCCTCACCCCCCCCTCGCCCCCACCCCCTCACCCCCCCCTCACCCCCCCCTCGCCCCCACCCCCTCACCCCCCCTCCTTTGAACCCCGTAAAGATTTCGATTTTGGATCCATTTCTAATAAAAACTCCACCACCCCATGCCTCACCACCCTCACCACCCCATGCCTCACCACCCTCACCACCCCATGCCTCACCACCCTCACCACCCTCACCACCCTCACCACCCCATGCCTCACCACCCTCACCACCCCATGCCTCACCACCCCATGCCTCACCACCCTCACCACCTCACCACCCTCATCACCCTCACCACCCCATGCCTCACCACCCTCACCACCGCATGCCTCACCACCCCATGCCTCACCACCCCATGCCTCACCACCCTCACCACCTCACCACCCTCATCACCCTCACCACCCCATGCCTCACCACCCTCACCACCGCATGCCTCACCACCCTCACCACCCCATGCCTCACCACCCTCACCACCTCACCACCCTCATCACCCTCACCACCCCATGCCTCACCACCCTCACCACTGCATGCCTCACCACCCTCACCACCCCATGCCTCACCACCCCATGCCTCACCACCCTCACCACCTCACCACCCTCATCACCCTCACCACCCCATGCCTCACCACCCTCACCACCTCACCACCCTCATCACCCTCACCACCCCATGCCTCACCACCCTCACCACCGCATGCCTCACCACCCTCACCACCCCATTCCTCACCATCCTCACCACCCCATGCCTCACCACCCTCACCACCCCATGCCTCACCACCCTCACCACCCCATGCCTCACCACCCTCACCACCCCATGCCTCACCACCCTCACCACCCCATGCCTCACCACCCTCACCACCCCATGCCTCACCACCCTCACCACCCCATGCCTCACCACCCTCACCACTCCATGCCTCACCACCCTCACCACTCCATGCCTCACCACCCTCACCACCATCACCACCCCACCACCCTCACCACCCTCACCACCACCCCACCACCCCACCACCCTCACCACCCTCACCACCCTCACCACCCCATGCCTCACCAGCCTCACCACCCTCACCACCCCCACCACCCTCACCACCCCATGCCTCACCACCCTCACCACCCCATGCCTCACTACGCTCACCACCCTCACCACCCCATGTCTCACCACCCTCACCACCCCCACCACCCTCACCACTCTCACCACCCTATGCCTCACCACCTCACCACCCTCACCACTCTGCTCACCACACTCACGTGCACACAGACAAAGCTCCCCCGGGTAGCCTCTAGCAGTGCTGTAGGGGCAAGTGCTGTCAGTAGCAGCAGCAGCGCCTATAGAGACAAAGATCCCCCAGGTAGCCTCTAGCAGTAATGTAGGGGCAAGTGCTGTGGCCACACACAGGGGGTGGGTGGCCAGAACCACGCCCGACCGCCTTTGTCTCCTCCAGTCCCCAGTGCTAGCGATGCGTTTACCACTGCACACACCACACTACACACATACTACACCACACACTACACCTACACACACACCACACACACACACCACACACACTACACCACACATACTACAAACACACTACACCTACACACACTACACCCTCACACACTACACCATACATACTACAAACACACTACACCACACACTACACTACACACACTGCACACACCACACTACACACATACTACACCACACACACCACACACTACACTACACCTACACACACTACACACACACTACACACACACTACACCTACACACACACTACACCTACACACACACTACACACACACTACACTACACACCACACTACACCTACACACACACTACACACACACACTACACTACACACCACACTACACCACACCACACTACACCACACACTACACACACTACACACCACACACACTACACACACCACACACTACACACCACACACTGCATACATACACACACTACATACACACACTACATACACACACTACATACACACACACTACACCCACCACACACCCACCACACACACTACACTACACACACCACACACTACACTACACAGGTGGGGTGAGGAGGGTGGGGTGAGGTGAGTGAGTGGGTGAGTGAGTGGGTGAGTGAGTGGGTGAGTGAGTGGGTGAGTGAGTCGGTGAGTGAGTCGGTGAGAGTCGGTGAGTAGGTGAGTGAGTAGGTGAGTGAGTGGGTGAGTAGGTGAGTGAGTAGGTGAGTGAGTGTGTAGGTGAGTGTGAGTGTGTAATGTTTAATTAGAGTAATAAATATTGCTTAATATTAGCAGCTAAACCAGCAGCACTGTCTCCTGTGTGGGACAGACACCACAGAGACACCCACAGAGACACTAAACTGTTTGTACTCAATCATGGTGATGACAATGATGACGATGATGATGATGATACTTTACCGAATAAGATTTCTCGAAATGCCTTTTTTGACACAGATGTATAGATTTTAAGATTGATAATGACGACGATAATGATGTTGATGGGGGTGATGATGGTGGTAATGATGATTGTGGTAATGATGATTGTGGTGGTGATGGTGGTGGTGATGATGATGGTGGTGATGATGATGGTGGTGATGATGATGGTGATGATGATGATGGTGGTGGTGGTGATGATGGTGGTGATGATGATGATGGTGGTGATGATGATGATGATGGTGGTGATGGTGGTGATGGTGGTGATGGTGGTGGTGGTAATGATGATGATGGTGGTGGTGGTGATGATGGTGGTGGTGATGATGGTGATGATGGTGGTGGTGGTGATGATGGTGGTGGTGGTGGTGGTGGTGATGGTGGTGGTGGTGATGATGATAGTGGTGATGATGATAGTGGTGATGATGATAGTGGTGATGATGATAGTGGTGATGATGATGGTGGTGATGATGATGGTGGTGGTGGTGGTGGTGATGATGGTGGTGGTGATGGTGATGATGATGGTGGTGATGATGGTGGTGATGATGATGGTGGTGGTGTTGGTGACGATAATGATGGTGGTGATGATGATCAAAATTGGTGGTGGTGATTATAACAATGATGGGTGATGATGATGCTATAGTTTATAACAGGGAGGGAGTGTTGCCTTGTTGTGTCGTTACGTCAGAAACTTACAAAAAAATAATAAAAACTCGTCTCCTCCGTCTCCCTCTGACAGAGTTCGAAATTCTCGGTTTCATCTCCCTCGTGGTGCACAACGCGTACAGTACAATCACTGAGGCTCAGAGCCAGACTAAGGCTCCCACAGGATTCAGTGTTAATCACTGAGGCTCACAGAGCCAGACTAAGGCTCCCATAGTGGTTCAGTGTTAATCACTGAGGCTCACAGCCAGACTAAGGCTCCCACAGGGTTCAGTGTTAATCACTGAGGCTCAGAGCCAGACTAAGGCTCCCACAGGATTCAGTGTTAATCACTGAGGCTCACAGAGCCAGACTAAGGCTCCCATAGTGGTTCAGTGTTAATCACTGAGGCTCACAGCCAGACTAAGGCTCCCACAGGGTTCAGTGTTAATCACTGAGGGTCACAGAGCCAGACTAAGGCTCCCACAGGGTTCAGTGTTAATCACTGAGGGTCACAGAGCCAGACTAAGGCTCCCACAGGGTTCAGTGTTAATCACTGAGGCTCACAGAGCCAGACCAAGACTCCCACAGGGTTCAGTGTTAATCACTGAGGCTCACAGAGCCAGCCTAAGGCTCCCACAGGGTTCAGTGTTAATCACTGAGGCTCACAGAGCCAGACTAAGGCTCCCACAGGGTTCAGTGTTAATCACTGAGGCTCACAGAGCCAGACTAAGGCTCCCACAGGGTTCAGTGTTAATCACTGAGGCTCACAGAGCCAGACTAAGGCTCCCATAGGGTTCAGTGTTAATCACTGAGGCTCACAGAGCCAGACTAAGGCTCCCACAGGGTTCAGTGTTAATCACTGAGGCTCACAGAGCCAGACTAAGGCTCCCACAGGGTTCAGTGTTAATCACTGAGGCTCACAGAGCCAGACTAAGGCTCCCACAGGGTTCAGTGTTAATCACTGAGGCTCACAGAGCCAGACTAAGGCTCCCACAGGGTCAGTGTTAATCACTGAGGCTCACAGAGCCAGACTAAGGCTCCCACAGGATTCAGTGTTAATCACTGAGGCTCACAGAGCCAGACTAAGGCTCCCACAGGGTTCAGTGTTAATCACTGAGGCTCACAGAGCCAGACTAAGGCTCCCACAGGGTTCAGTGTTAATCACTGAGGCTCACAGAGCCAGACTAAGGCTCCCACAGGGTTCAGTGTTAATCACTGAGGCTCACAGAGCCAGACTAAGGCTCCCACAGGGTTCAGTGTTAATCACTGAGGCTCACAGAGCCAGACTAAGGCTCCCACAGGGTTCAGTGTTAATCACTGAGGCTCACAGAGCCAGACTAAGGCTCCCACAGGGTTCAGTGTTAATCACTGAGGCTCACAGAGCCAGACTAAGGCTCCCACAGGATTCAGTGTTAATCACTGAGACTCACAGAGCCAGACTAAGGCTCCCACAGGGTTCAGTGTTGATCACTGAGGCTCCCACAGGGTTCAGTGTTAATCACTGAGACTCCAGAGCACTAAGCTCGCACAGGGTTCAGTGTTGATTACTGAGGCTCCCACAGGTTCAGTGTTTAATCAACTGGATGCTCACAGACCAGACTAAGCCCCACAGGGTTCAGTGTTAATCACTGAGGCTCACAGAGCCAGACTGAGGATCCACAGGTTCAGTGTTAATCACGAGGTCACAGATCCCGACTGAGACTCCCACAGTGTTCAGTGTAATCACTGAGCTCACAGGCCCAGACTAAGGCTCCACAGGGTCAGTGGTAATCCTGAGACTCACAGCTAGCCAGGACTAAGGCTCTCACAGGGGTCAGTTGTTCATCACTGAGACCTCACAGAGCCAGACTAAGGCTCCCACAGGGTGTCAGTGTTAATCCACTGAGGACTCAAAGAGCCAAGACTAAGGCTCCCTACAGGGTTCAGTGTTAATCCACTGAGACTCACAGAGCCAGACTAAGGCTCTCACAGGGTTCAGTGTTAATCACTGAGGCTCACAGAGCCAGACCAAGGCTCCCACAGGGTTCAGTGTTAATCACTGAGGCTCACAGAGCCAGACTAAGGCTCCCACAGGGTTCAGTGTTAATCACTGAGACTCACAGAGCCAGACTGAGGCTCCCACAGGGTTCAGTGTTAATCACTGAGGCTCACAGAGCCAGACTAAGGCTCCCACAGGGTTCAGTGTTAATCACAGAGGCTCACAGAGCCAGACTAAGGCTCCCACAGGGTTCAGTGTTAATCACTGAGGCTCACAGAGCCAGACTGAGGCTCCCACAGGGTTCAGTGTTAATCACTGAGGCTCACAGAGCCAGACTGAGGCTCCCACAGGGTTCAGTGTTAATCACTGAGACTCACAGAGCCAGACTGAGGCTCCCACAGGGTTCAGTGTTAATCACTGAGACTCACAGAGCCAGACTGAGGCTCCCACAGGGTTCAGTGTTAATCACTGAGGCTCACAGAGCCAGACTGAGGCTACCTCTTCCGGAAGACGTCTTCCGTCCGTTTTTTCTCAGTTGTTCTACCGCTTCCGGAAGACGTCCGTTAAACCGGATGTGAGCGGCGATGACGTCACAGATTCGCCCCGCCCCTTCAACCAATGGGCGCGCGAGCTGCGGCCTCCGGCCCCTCCCTCCTGACGTCATAGCCACGCCCTCTACCCACTAGGCCCCTCCCCCTGGCGTCATAGCCACGCCCTCTACCCACCAGGCCCCTCCCCTCCACTACGTCATAGCCACGCCCTCTACCCACTGGCCCCTTAGCCACGCCCTCTACCCACTGGCCCCTCCCCCTGACGTCATAGCCACGCCCTCTACCCACTGGCCCCTTAGCCACGCCCTCTACCCACTGGCCCCTCCCCCTGACGTCATAGCCACGCCCTCTACCACCAGGCCCCCCCCCTACGTCATAGCCACGCCCGCTACCCACTAGGCCCCTCCCCCCCACGTCATAGCCACGCCCTCTACCCACTAGGCCCCTCCCCCCTGACGTCATAGCCACGCCCTCTACCCACTAAGCCCCTCCCCCTACGTCATAGCCACGCCCTCTACCCACTGGCCCCTCCCCCCTACGTCATGACCACGCCCTCTACCCACTGGCCCCTCCCCCTGACGTCATAGCCACGCCCTCTACCCACTGGCCCCTCCCCCTGACGTCATAGCCACGCCCTTTACCCACTGGCCCCTCCCCCCTGGCGTCATGACCACGCCCTCTATCCACTGGACCCTCCCCCTGACGTCATAGCCACGCCCTCTACCCACCAAGCCCCTCCCCCCTACGTCATGACCACGCCCTCTATCCTACGTCATGACCACGCCCTCACCCTACGTCATGACCACGCCCTCTACCCAGAAGGCCCCTCCCCCCTACTACGCCATGACCACGCCCTCAACCCTACGTCATGACCACGCCCTCCCCCCTACGTCATAGCCACGCCCTCTACCCTACGTCATGACCACGCCCTCCCCCCTACTACGTCATGACCACGCCCTCTACCCTACGTCATGACCACGCCCTCCCCCCTAATACGTATTGACCACGCCCTCCCCCCTACGTCATAGCCACGCCCTCTACCCTACGTCATGACCACGCCCTCCCCCCTACTACGTCATGACCACGCCCTCCCCCCTACTACGTCATGACCACGCCCTCCCCCTGACGTCATAGCCACGCCCTCTACCCGACCACGTGGTGCGGTCAGAAGCGCAGCCTCTGCCGGTGCCACGAGACGCCTCCTGCTGCTCCGACTCCATCTGTCGTACGGCTCCTCTCACTCGCTCACTCGTCTTGTGGTTGTGGTGGTTGTTGTTGTGGTGGTGGTTGTTGTTGTTGTGGTGGTGGATGTGGTGATTGTTGTGGTGGTTGTGGTGGTGGTAGTGGTGGTGGTTGTTGTTGTGGTGTGTCTGTGGGCTGTTGTAGTGTAGTGGTGCTGTAGTGGTGGTGATTGTGGTGGTGGTGGTTGTTGTGGTGGTGGTTGTTGTGGTGGTGGTGGTTGTGGTGGTGGTAGTGGTTGTTGTTGTGGTGGTTGTGGTGGTGGTAGTGGTGGTGGTTGTTGTTGTGGTGGTTGTTGTGGTGGTGGTGGTTGTAGTGGTGGTGGTTGTGGTGGTGGTAGTGGTGGTGATTGTGGTGGTTGTTGTGGTGGTGGTTGTTTTTGTGGTGGTTGTTGTGGTGGTGGTGGTTGTGGTGGTTGTTGGTCATCTCGGTCAGTCGACCCGTGGCACCTGCTGGGTCTGCCCCGTGACCTCCTGCCAGCGGGCGTTCGACACTTCACGTGGCAGCCTCAAGGTGCACATGGCCTGGCACAAGCGTCGTGGTGACGTCACCGCCACTTAGTGGCGAATGGCGGTTGTTGTTGTTGTTGTGTGGTTGTGGTGGTGGTGTTTGCGGTGGTGGTTGTGGTGTCGCTGGGGAAAATGTCAAAACTGGGTGGTTTTTAACTTTTGCCGACAAAACTGGATCCCAAATGTCAAAACTGGGTGGTCTTGGAAAACGACAGGCAAAACAGGGTGGTGCTTTTTGATATGACAAAACTGGGTGATGTTCAATGTGGACAAATGTCAAAACTGGGTGAGGAAGGTGTACGATTTAATGTATCATTTTGTACACGTTTAGGTCCTTGCGTTATTCATCCATATGTCGCCACAGATTTAGAGCGTTCCAAATGATGTTTCTCGTGGCTCATGTTCCATACCTTGCACCACAAACTTCCCGTTTGCATACTGGCACAGTGTGCCAGCTCGCTTACTTGCCGTTTGTATACTGGCACAGTGTGCCAGCTTGCAACTACAGTAACACTTTCAGCTCGCGAACATACACGAACTTGCCATTTGTATACTGGTACAGTGTGCCAGCTTGCATGCTACACCTACTACAGTAGAACAACGGTAGATAGTGTTTGCGTCGAGAAGTATGGTGCTGCACACTTAGAACAAAACATGTTTGTTACATATATATAACTACTTCGACGGGCAAGAGCACTTGTTGTGGCCCTTGGCGCGACAGAAGGAGCACCGCGTGAGGCCCAATGGGCCACCTTCGCCACGGTTGCGAATCCGACGCTTCTTCGGGCGGCCAGCCTTCTTCTGGCGAGGAGGTGGCATCATGGTGTTGTCGCGTTGTAGCTCCTCGGCAATGGGCAGCTCGATACCGGCAACCGAGGTCCATGTCGTGTTGATGGCAGAGACTTGGTAACACACCGCACATGCGTCGTAGAGCTCGGGCATCCGCCCAAACGCCATGAGGGCACGAATGTAGTGCCGACACGGCAAGCCCATCTGCTTCATGTACCCGCACGTGCACGACCGAGAGCTGAGATCGACTCGGCGCTTGGCAGAGGCGTAGGCGTCTGGATCCTTGACGTATGCACGCGTCGAGGTACTCTCGTAGACCTTGTACCTCGGGGCCAACGCCTGCTGAGCGTCGATGAGTCCTTGAGCGTACGGCGTAATGACACGCCCTTGAGCGGCCCACTTCTCGGCGTCGCTGCGGTGGGCAAAGGCCGTCGTCATCATGTCTTCCATGTGGTGCATGAGGAAGTGGAAGGGGTCCATCTCGCGAGCCGGCAGGGCCTCGCTGTTCGTGGACTCCACAAAGTTCGTCGTGCGCCAGCCGTACAATGGCGTCGTGTGCAGGTGCGGGTAGAGCGCCCACGTGTGGGGGTCGATCTTGTTGTAGTACGTGGCCGCCGCAGGCAGAGCTACGCCCAAGCAGCCCAAGGAGCTGCGGAACGCGGCCTCGGAGGCGCACCCTTGGGCATCGTAGATGATGCCTTGGAGGTCGGGCGTGAACGCGGAGCCGATGTTGTCCACGCCGTTGCAGATCAAATGCCGCGTGCAGTGGATGAGCATGAGGTCCTTCCAGTCGGAGGCTAGGATGCCCGTGCCACGATCGCAGAAGACCGGCGTGCCGTCGAGCTCGATGTCGTTGGTCGTGCAGCAGTTGAGAAACCAGTCGTAGGCCGCTGCCGTCTCGGACGGCACCAGCGCCACGGCGAGAAGGACGTTGCGGTTGTTGCCGTCGCGCCCAACGAGGACAAGCATGGTTCCGTTGTAGGCGCGCGCCTTCATGTGCGACCCGTCGATGCCGACGACGCGTTGAAGACTTGGCTGCAACGAGCGTGCGATCGGGTTGCAGATGAACGCACCCCAGAAGATGCCCGCGTCTTCTCGCACACTGCAGGTCGTCGCTTTGAGCTTGCCGAACGTCTCCACCAGCGAGTTGATGAACTCGAAGCCTGCATGGGCCGCACTCTCGTTCGCCGCGATGCACGTGTCCTTGGCGCGGTACATCATCCGGGTCGGGACAATGACGCGAGCAACGTCGGCGACCTGGGCAATGACAGTCGGTGCGGAGGTACGGGGGTTGGCGCGAAAGGCCGAACGGGCTGTCGTGTTCGCCTCCACTTGGCGCTGCGTGATCTTGGTAGTGCCCGTGCAGCCGTGGTGATCCGTGCACAGCGCCGAGACGCGGAAGCCGCGTCGTTCCCCCGTGAGCTTCGTCAGCTTCACCTTGAAGGAACAAGGTGTTGAACTAGAGCAGACGATGGCAACGTGCCGTCCGCCGCTTCGCTTGAGGTCAAGGACCGCGCGCTTGCCTTGTTGCAAAGCAAAGTCTTGGATGCCGTGGATGGCCTCGCGGCGCGTGGTAAAAGTCTTCTTGGGGTGGAGGGTTGCCATTCGAATGTGAGCCGCTCCTCCACCTGTTTCGTGAAAAATGCTTGTGAAAAATCACGTTTCTACGTCTACTTTCAATTTTTCACGAGACAATGTCTATTTTCATTGCCAGCAATTTGATTTTTCACACAATATTTCCGCCAATCACCGTAACGGTGGGCCAAAGGATTGACCAATCAACGAGATGCGCATTCGTTGGTTGGTTCCGCACCATTGGGACCATGGTCAGGAGCGTCAAGCAGGCTGGTCCATCTCCCAAGGACGTCGCCTTTGTCTCTGTGCTTGGTCGTTTGGCGGGCTATGGTCGAATGCATGGCAAATTTAAGGGTGTACAGTAGCGCGTAGCATCAACCAACAATACAAAAGTTTGGTATTGACGCGAGTCACTAGTCTAGGTCATCACGCAAGGTGGCAGTGCGCCCGCCTGGTCGCAAGCCCGCCCCAAACTCACTTCCGAGTCCGAGCCGTAGCTTGAAATGTTGGTCGTTGGGGTGCTGGCACACTGTGCCAGCGTACAAATATCAAGTGTGTGTAGTTATATGGTGCTGGCACACTGTGCCAGCATACTAATACCAAGTGTTTAGATGAATGGGGTGCTGGCACAGTGTGCGAGTATACAAATACCAAGTGTTTGGATGAATGGGGTGCTGGCACACTGTGCTAGTATACAATTATCAAGTGTATTTGACAAATGTCAAAACTGGGTGCACCCTGAGTGTCCAAAACTCAAGTTTTTGGCCACCCAGGGTGCACCCAGTTTTGACATTTGGGATCCAGTTTTGTCGGCAAAAGTTAAAAACCACCCAGTTTTGACATTTTCCCGGTGTCGCTGTGGGCTGTTGTAGTGTAGTGGTGCTGTAGTGGCGTGTGATGTGTAGTAGTGTACAGTGTATAGTGTAGTAGTGTATAGTATAGTAGTGTATAGTGTAGTATTGTATAGTGTAGTAGTGTATAGTGTAGTAGTGTATAGTAGTGTATAGTGTAGTAGTGTATAGTGTAGTAGTGTATAGTAGTGTATAGTGTAGTATTGTGTATAGTAGTGTATAGTGTAGTAGTGTATAGTGTAGTAGTGTATAGTGTAGTAGTGTATAGTAGTGTATAGTGTAGTAGTGTGTAGTAGTGTATAGTGTAGTATTGTGTATAGTAGTGTATAGTGTAGTAGTGTATAGTGTATAGTAGTGTATAGTGTAGTATTGTGTATAGTAGTGTATAGTGTAGTAGTGTATAGTGTATAGTAGTGTATAGTGTAGTAGTGTATAGTGTAGTATTGTGTATAGTAGTGTATAGTGTAGTATTGTGTATAGTAGTGTGTAGTGTAGTAGTGTATAGTAGTGTGTAGTGTAGTAGTGTATAGTAGTGTAGTAGTGTATAGTGTAGTAGTGTATAGTGTAGTATTGTGTATAGTAGTGTATAGTGTAGTATTGTGTATAGTAGTGTATAGTGTAGTGGTGTATAGTGTAGTGGTGTATAGTGTAGTGGTGTATAGTGTATAGTAGTGTATAGTGTAGTAGTGTATAGTAGTGTAGTGTATAGTAGTGTAGTGTATAGTAGTGTATAGTGTAGTACTGTATAGTAGTGTATAGTGTAGTACTGTATAGTAGTGTAGTGTTGTGTAGTGTTGTGTATAGTAGCGTATAGTAGTGTAGTAGTGTATAGTAGTGTAGTGTATAGTAGTGTATAGTAGTGTATAGTGTATAGTAGTGTATAGTGTATAGTAGTGTATAGTGTATAGTAGTGTATAGTGTAGTGCTGTGTATAGTGTAGTGCTGTGTAGTATAGTAGTGTATAGTGTAGTGTATAGTAGTGTAGTGTATAGTGTAGTGTATAGTGTAGTGTATGGTAGTGTAGTGTATAGTAGTGTATAGTGTATAGTAGTGTGTAGTGTATAGTAGTGTATAGTAGCGTATACGCGACCAGATTCTGGAGGTGCAATCTTAGAATGGATGTCTCCCACAGGTGACGATGTCACTCGTGGGGATGGTGAGTGCAGTGGTGAGGCGCCGGGCACTTCCAGGTGAGGGTTTTGCTCACCGATTGAAAGGCGCGCGGGGAAGTTGCACCGCACTGCCACCGTCACACTGCTGTAGCTGCTGTCAGCTGTACTCGGTCACCTGCCCACTCGCTCACCTACCCACTCACCAATCCACTCACACACACACTCGCTCACACACTCACCCACTCACTCACACACTCACTCACACACTTACCCACTCACACACTCACTCACACACTCACTCACTCACACACTTACCCACTCACTCACTCAGTCCACTCACTCACTCACACACTCACCCACTCACTCACACACTCACTCACACACTTACCCACTCACTCACACACTCACACACTCACTCACTCACACACTCACTCACTCACACACTCACTCACAAACTCACCAACCCACTCGCTCACCTGCCCACTCACCTACTCACTCACCAACCCACTCGCTCACCTGCCCACTCACCTACTCACTCACCAACCCACTCGCTCACCTGCCCACTCACCTACTCACTCACCAACCCACTCGCTCACCTGCCCACTCACCTACTCACTCACCAACCCACTCGCTCACCTGCCCACTCACCTACTCACTCACCAACCCACTCGCTCACCTGCCCACTCACCTACTCACTCACCAACCCACTCGCTCACCTGACCACTCACCTACTCACTCACCAACCCACTCGCTCACCTGCCCACTCACCTACTCACTCACCAACCCACTCGCTCACCTGCCCACTCACCTACTCACTCACCAACCCACTCGCTCACCTGCCCACTCACCTACTCACTCACCAACCCACTCGCTCACCTGACCACTCACCTACTCACTCACCAACCCACTCGCTCACCTGCCCACTCACCTACTCACTCACCAACCCACTCGCTCACCTGCCCACTCACCTACTCACTCACCAACCCACTCGCTCACCTGCCCACTCACCAACCCACTCACCAACCCACTCACCAACCCACTCACTCACACACTCACCCACTCACTCACACACTCACCAACCCACTCACTCACTCCACTCACACACTCACCCACTCGCTCACCAACCGACTCGCTCACCTACCCACTCACCAACCCACTCACCAACCCACTCGCTCACCTGCCCACTCACCAACCCACTCACCTACCCACCCACCAACCCACTCACCAACCCACTCGCTCACCTGCCCACTCACTCACACACTCATTCACACACTCACCAACCCACTCGCTCACACACTCACCCACTCACTTACACACTCACTCAATCCACTCACCCACTCACACACTCACTCACACACTCACCCACTCACTCCACTCACTCACCCACTCACTCACCCACTCACCAACCCACTCGCTCACCAACCGACTCGCTCACCTACCCACTCACCTACCCACTCACCTACCCACTCACCAACCCACTCGTTCACCTGCCCATCCACCAACCCACTCGCTCACCCACCCACTCACCCATTCACTCGCCAACCCACTCACCAACCTACTCACTCTGTCACTCACTTACCCACTCACTCATCCACCCACTCACTCACCCTGTCACTCACTCACCTACTCATTCATTCATTTACCCATCCACTCACTTATCCATCCACTCACTCACCCACTCAACCCACCCACTCACTCATGCAGCCACTCACCCACTCATCCAACCACTCGCCCACTCACTTACCGATCCACTCACTCATCCACTCACTCATCCACTCACCGATCCACCTACTCAACCCACCCACTCACTCATCCACTCACCCACTCACTCATCCACTCACCCACTCACTCATCCACTCACCCACTCACTCACCCATTCACCCATCCACTCACCGATCCACTCACTCATCCACTCACCCACCGACTCACTCACTCACCCACTCACTCATGCAGCCACTCACCCACTCATCCAACCACTCACCCACCCACTCACCCATCCACTCACCGATCCACTCACTCATCCACTCACCCACTCACTCATCCAGCCACTCACCTACCCATCCACTCACTCACCCATCCACTCACTCACCCAACCACTTAGTCACCCATGCACTCGCCCACTCACTCACTCATCTACCCACTCACCCATCCACTCACTCATCCACTCACCCACCGACTCACTCACTCTATGGTTCTCTGTGTGAGTCTATGTGTCTCTGTGTGAGTCTATGGGTCTCTGTGTGACTCTATGGGTCTCTGTGTGTGTCAATGGGTCTCTGTGTGAGTCTATGGGTCTCTGTGTGAGTCTATGGATCTCTGTGAGTCTATGGATCTCTGTGAGTCTATGGGTCTCTGTGTGTCTATGGGTCTCTGTGTGAGTCTATGGGTCTCTGTGTGAGTCTATGGGTCTCTGTGTGAGTCTTTGGGTCTCTGTGTGACTATGGGTCTCTGTGTGACTCTATGGGTCTCTGTGAGTCTATGGGTCTCTGTGAGTCTATGGGTCTCTGTGAGTCTGTGTGTCTCTGTGTGAGTCTATGGGTCTCTGTGTGACTCTATGGGTCTCTGTGTGTGTCAATGGGTCTCTGTGAGTCTGTGGGTCTCTGTGTGAGTCTATGGGTCTCTGTGTGACTCTATGGGTCTCTGTGTGTGTCAATGGGTCTCTGTGAGTCTGTGGGTCTCTGTGTGAGTCTGTGGGTCTCTGTGTGAGTCTATGGGTCTCTGTGAGTCTTTGGGTCTCTGTGTGACTCTATGGGTCTCTGTGTGAGTCTATGGGTCTCTGTGTGAGTCTATGGGTCTCTGTGAGTCTATGTGTCTCTGTGTGAGTCTATGGGTCTCTGTGTGAATATATGGGTCTCTGTGTGAGTCTATGGGTCTCTGTGAGTCTATGGGTCTCTGTGAGTCTATGGGTCTCTGTGAGTCTGTGTGTCTCTGTATGAGTCTATGGGTCTCTGTGTGACTCTGTGTGTCTCTGTGTGACTCTATGGGTCTCTGTGAGTCTATGGGTCTCTGTGAGTCTATGGGTCTCTATGAGTCTGTGTGTCTCTGTGTGAGTCTATGGGTCTCTGTGTGACTCTATGGGTCTCTGTGTGTGTCAATGGGTCAATGTGAGTCTGTGGGTCTCTGTGTGAGTCTATGGGTCTCTGTGTGACTCTATGGGTCTCTGTGTGTGTCAATGGGTCTCTGTGAGTCTGTGGGTCTCTGTGTGAGTCTATGGGTCTCTGTGTGACTCTATGGGTCTCTGTGTGTGTCAATGGGTCTCTGCGAGTCTGTGGGTCTCTGTGTGAGTCTATGGGTCTCTGTGTGACTCTATGGGTCTCTGTGTGTGTCAATGGGTCTCTGTGAGTCTGTGGGTCTCTGTGTGAGTCTATGGGTCTCTGTGTGACTCTATGGGTCTCTGTGTGTGTCAATGGGTCTCTGCGAGTCTGTGGGTCTCTGTGTGAGTCTATGGGTCTCTGTGTGACTCTATGTGTCTCTGTGTGACTCTATGGGTCTCTGTGAGTCTATGGGTCTCTGTGTGAGTCTGTGGGTCTCTGTGTGAGTCTGTGGGTCTCTGTGTGAGTCTATGGGTTTCTGTGTGAGTCTATGGGTCTCTGTGTGAGTCTATGGGTCTCTGTGTGAGTCTGTGGGTCTCTGTGTGAGTCTGTGGGTCTCTGTGTGAGTCTGTGGGTCTCTGTGTGAGTCTGTGGGTTTCTGTGTGAGTCTGTGGGTCTCTGTGTGAGTCTGTGGGTCTCTGTGTGACTCTATGGGTCTCTGTGAGTCTATGGGTCTCTGTGTGACTCTATGGGTGTATGGGTCTCTGTGAGTCTATGGGTCTCTGTGTGACTCTATGTATCTCTGTGTGACTCTATGGGTCTCTGTGTGAGTCTATGGGTCTCTGTGTGAGTCTATGGGTCTCTGTGTGAGTCTATGGGTCTCTGTGTGAGTCTATGTGTCTCTGTGTGAGTCTGTGGGTCTCTGTGTGAGTCTGTGGGTCTCTGTGTGAGTCTGTGGGTCTCTGTGTGAGTCTGTGGGTCTCTGTGTGAGTCTGTGGGTCTCTGTGTGAGTCTGTGGGTCTCTGTGTGAGTCTGTGGGTCTCTGTGTGAGTCTGTGGGTCTCTGTGTGAGTCTGTGGGTCTCTGTGTGTGTCAATGGGTCTCTGTGAGTCTGTGGGTCTCTGTGTGAGTCTATGGGTCTCTGTGTGAGTCTATGGGTCTCTGTGTGAGTCTATGGGTCTCTGTAAGTCTATGGGTCTCTGTGAGTCTATGGGTCTCTGTGTGACTCTATGGGTGTATGGGTCTCTGTGAGTCTATGGGTCTCTGTGTGACTCTATGTATCTCTGTATGACTCTATGGGTCTCTGTGTGAGTCTATGGGTCTCTGTGTGAGTCTATGGGTCTCTGTGTGACTCTATGTATCTCTGTGTGAGTCTGTGGGTCTCTGTGTGAGTCTATGGGTCTCTGTGTGAGTCTATGTGTCTCTGTGTGAGTCTGTGGGTCTCTGTGTGAGTCTGTGGGTTTCTCTCTCTTGTGAATGAATCTTGAGACCCATTGCTGCGTCTTGGCAGGGAGGACTGGGCTCACTCCCCTCCTCACCTCCGCACCTCATCGCTGCCAACACAGCTCCACCTGCAAGGCAAGCGAGCTGAGCGAGCGAGTGGGTGAGCGAGTGGGTGAGCGAGTGGGTGAGCGAGTGAGTGGGCGAGTGGGTGAGTGAGTGGGTGAGTGAGCGGGTGTGTGAGTGAGTGGGTGAGTGAGCGGGTGTGTGAGTGAGTGGGTGGGTGAGTGAGTGAGTGAGTGGGTGGGTGAGTGAGTGAGTGGGTGAGTGAGTAAGTAAGTGAGCGAGTGGGCGAGCGAGCGGGTGAGTGAGTGGGTGAGTGAGTGGGTGAGTGGGTGAATGAGCGAGTGAGTGGGTGAGTGAGTGAGTGGGTGAGTGGGCGAGCGAGTGAGTGGGTGAGTGAGTGAGTGAGTGGGTGAGTGAGTGAGTGAATGAGTGAGTGAGTGGGTGAGTAAGCGAGTAAGTGAGTGAGCGGGTGAGTGAGCGGGTGAATGAGTGGGTGAGCGAGTGGGTGAGTGGGTAATGGAGTGGGCGAGTGGGTGAGTGAGTGGGTGAATGAGCAAGTGAGTGAGTGAGTGAGTGGGTGAGTGAGTGGGTGAGTGAGCGAGTGAGTGAGTGTGCGAGCGAGCGAGTGAGTGAGTGGGTGAGCGTGCGAGTGAGTAAGTGAGTGAGTAAGTGAGTGAGCGGGCGAGCGAGTGGGTGACGGTGGCTGTGTGGTGCCGTCTCTCTGCGTGGGCAGGTTCCCCAACAGCCAACTTGGCAGCCTGCCGAGGAGCCTCCATGTCCCGAGGTGAGGAGGGGGGGAGCGGGGGGGGGTGTGGGGGGGGGGGGGCGGGGGGGGGTGAGTGGGGGGGGGGGGGGGGGGGGGGGTGGGGCGGGGGTGTGTGGAACTTGAGGTGGGCACCGTGACCCTTTGACCTGCCGTGAAGGTGACCCCTCCCTCCCCCTACACACACCCACGGTCACCCCCCCCCTCCTCTCCCCCCCCCCCCCCGCTCCTCCCCCCCTTCTCCCCCCCCTCTCTCTCTCCTCTCCCCCTCCCCCACACCCCTCCCCCACCCTCCTCTCCCCTCTCTCCTCCCCCTCCTCACCCTCCCCCCGTCTCCTTCCCCCCCTCTCCCCCTCCTTCTTTTCCCCCCCCTCCCCCTCCTCTCCTCCCCCTCTCCCCCCCCCCACCCCCTCCCCCCCCCCTCCCCCCCTGTCCCCCCTCTCCCCCCCCCACCCCCTCCCCCCCCCTCCCCCCCTGTCCCCCCCCTCCCCCCCTCCCCAGGTGGAGGTAGACCTGCTGGGCCACCTGGAGCACCAGGGCCTAGTGGCGTTTGGCAGCCGTGAAGCCTCCCGTCGCCTGGCGGACGCCGTGAGCTTCGCCCAGCGGCTGCAGGACGTGGACACCCACGCGGTGAGCGCCATGGTGAGTGGCGCTCACCGGGGCAGGTGAGTGGTCACCCCTCACTCACCTAGCACTCACTCACCTAGCACTCACCTAGCACTCACCCTCACTCACCCACCACTCACCCTCACTCACCTAGCACGCACACCCACCACTCACCCACGCGGTGAGCGCCATGGTGAGTGGCGCTCACCGGGGCAGGTGAGTGGTCACCCCTCACTCACCTAGCACTCACTCACCTAGCACTCACCTAGCACTCACCCTCACTCACCCACCACTCACCCTCACTCACCTAGCACGCACACCCACCACTCACCCACGCGGTGAGCGCCATGGTGAGTGGCGCTCACCGGGGCAGGTGAGTGCTCACCCCTCACTCACCTAGCACTCACTCACCTAGCACTCACCTAGCACTCACCCTCACTCACCCACCACTCACCCTCACTCACCTAGCACGCACACCCACCACTCACCCACGCGGTGAGCGCCATGGTGAGTGGCGCTCACCGGGGAAGGTGAGTGCTCACCCCTCACTCACCTAGCACTCACTCACCTAGCACTCACCTAGCACTCACCCTCACTCACCCACCACTCACCCTCACTCACCTAGCACGCACACCCACCACTCACCCACGCGGTGAGCGCCATGGTGAGTGGCGCTCACCGGGGCAGGTGAGTGCTCACCCCTCACTCACCTAGCACTCACTCACCTAGCACTCACCTAGCACTCACCCTCACTCACCCACCACTCACCCTCACTCACCTAGCACGCACACCCACCACTCACCCACGCGGTGAGCGCCATGGTGAGTGGCGCTCACCAGGGCAGGTGAGTGCTCACCCCTCACTCACCCTCACTCACCTAGCACTCACACTCACACTCACCCTCACTCACCTAGCACTCACTCACGCGGTGAGCGCCATGGTGAGTGGCGCTCACCAGGGCAGGTGAGTGATGCTCACACTCACCTAGTACTCACCTAGCACTCACTCACTCAACTAGCACTCACTCACCTAGCACTCACCTAGCACTCACACTCACCACTCATCTAGCACTCACCCTCACACTCACCACTCACCTAGCACTCACCCTCACTCACCCACCACTCACCCACGCGGTGAGCCCCATGGTGAGCAGTGCTCACCAGGGCAGGTGAGTGCTCACCCCTCACTCACCCTCACACTCACCTAGCACTCACCCTCACACTCACCTAGCACTCACCCTCACACTCACCTAGCACTCACCCTCACACTCACCTAGCACTCACACTCACTCACCTAGCACTCACCTAGCACTCACCTAGCACTCACACTCACACTCACCTAGCACTCACCCTCACACTCACCTAGCACTCACCCTCACACTCACCTAGCACTCACACTCACTCACCTAGCACTCACACTCACTCACCTAGCACTCACCCTCACACTCACCTAGCACTCACCCTCACACTCACCTAGCACTCACCCTCACACTCACCTAGCACTCACACTCACTCACCTAGCACTCACTCACCTAGCACTCACCTAGCACTCACCTAGCACTCACACTCACTCACCTAGCACTCACCCTCACACTCACCACTCACCTAGCACTCACTTTCACTCACCCACCACTCACCCACGCGGTGAGCCCCATGGTGAGCGGTGCTCACCTGGGCAGGTGAGCGCTCACCCCTCACTCACCTTGCACTCACCTAGCACTCACACTCACCCACTCACTCACTCACTCACCCACTCACCCACTCACTCATTCCTTCAATCACTCACCCACTCACCAGCTCATTCCTTCACTCACTCACCCACTCACCAGCTCATTCCTTCACTCACTCACCAACTCATTCCTTCACTCACTCACTCATTCCTTCACTCACTCACCAACTCATTCCTTCACTCACTCACCCACTCACTCATTCCTTCACTCACTCACTCATTCACCCACTCACTCATTCCTTCACTCACTCACTCACTCACCAGCTCATTCCTTCACTCACTCACCAACTCATTCCTTCACTCACTCACTCACTCACCAGCTCATTCCTTCACTCACTCACTCATTCACCCACTCACTCATTCCTTCACTCACTCACTCATTCACCCACTCACTCATTCCTTCACTCACTCACCCACTCACCAGCTCATTCCTTCACTCACTCACCAACTCATTCCTTCACTCACTCACCCACTCACTCATTCCTTCACTCACTCACCAACTCATTCCTTCACTCACTCACCCACTCACTCATTCCTTCACTCACTCACTCATTCACCCACTCACTCATTCCTTCACTCACTCACTCACCAGCTCATTCCTTCACTCACTCACCAACTCATTCCTTCACTCACTCACTCACTCACCAGCTCATTCCTTCACTCACTCACTCACTCACCCACTCACTCATTCCTTCACTCACTCACTCATTCACCCACTCACTCCTTATTCCTTCACTCACTCACTCATTCACCCACTCACTCATTCCTTCACTCACTCACTCACTCACCAGCTCATTCCTTCACTCACTCACCCACTCACTCATTCCTTCACTCACCAGCTCATTCCTTCACTCACTCACCAACTCATTCCTTCACTCACTCACTCACTCACCAGCTCATTCCTTCACTCACTCACCCACTCACTCGTTATTCCTTCACTCACTCACTCACTCACTCACCAGCTCATTCCTTCACTCACTCACCAACTCATTCCTTCACCCACTCACTCATTCCTTCACTCACTCACCCACTCACTCACTCATTCCTTCACTCACTCACCAGCTCATTCCTTCACTCACTCACCCACTCACTAGCTCATTCCTTCACTCACTCACCAACTCATTCCTTCACTCACTCATTCCTTCACTCACCCACTCACTCACTCATTCCTTCACTCACCAGCTCATTCCTTCACTCACTCACCCACTCACTCATTCCTTCACTCACTCACTCGCTCATTCCTTCACTCACTCACCCACTCACCAGCTCATTCCTTCACTCACTCACCAACTCATTCCTTCACTCACTCACCCACTCACCAGCTCATTCCTTCACTCACTCACCAACTCATTCCTTCACTCACTCACTCACTCACTCATTCCTTCACTCACTCACCAGCTCATTCCTTCACTCACTCACCCACTCACCAGCTCATTCCTTCACTCACTCACCAGCTCATTCCTTCACTCACTCACCCACTCACCAGCTCATTCCTTCACTCACTCACCAACTCATTCCTTCACTCACTCACCCACTCACCAGCTCATTCCTTCACTCACTCACCAACTCATTCCTTCACTCACTCACTCACTCATTCCTTCACTCACTCACCAGCTCATTCCTTCACTCACTCACCAACTCATTCCTTCACTCACTCACCCACTCACCAGCTCATTCCTTCACTCACTCACCAACTCATTCCTTCACTCACTCACTCACTCACTCATTCCTTCACTCACTCACCCACTCACCAGCTCATTCCTTCACTCACTCACCAACTCATTCCTTCACTCACTCACTCACTCACTCATTCCTTCACTCACTCACCAGCTCATTCCTTCACTCACTCACCCACTCACCAGCTCATTCCTTCACTCACTCACCAGCTCATTCCTTCACTCACTCACCCACTCACCAGCTCATTCCTTCACTCACTCACCAACTCATTCCTTCACTCACTCACCCACTCACCAGCTCATTCCTTCACTCACTCACCAGCTCATTCCTTCACTCACTCACCCACTCACCAGCTCATTCCTTCACTCACTCACCAACTCATTCCTTCACTCACTCACCAGCTCATTCCTTCACTCACTCACCCACTCACTCGTGATTCCTTCACTCACTCACTCACTCGTGATTCCTTCACTCACCCACTCACTCGTTATTCCTTCACTCACTCACCCTCCCCCCCCCCCCCACTGTGGTCGCACATGCAGGAGCCGCTGTAACCACTCCACTCGTTTTTATTCCATCCCCCCCACCCCCCACACACCCCCCACACACCCCCCACACACACCCCACACACACCCCACACACACCCCCCACACACGCCCCACACCCCCCCCCCACACACACCCCACCCCCTACACCCCCTACACACTCCCCCCACAACCCCCACACACACCTCCCCACACACCCCCCCCCACACACACACACCCCACCCCCCCACACCTCCCCCCCACCCCCCCCCCCACACACACACCTCCCCCCCACCCCCCCCACCCACCCCACACCTCCCCCACACTCCACACCTCCCCCACACCCCCACCCCCCACACACCCCCCACACACGCCCCACACACACCCCCCACACACACCCCACACACGCCCCACACCCCCCCCCCACACACACCCCACCCCCTACACCCCCCACACTCCCCCCACAACCCCCACACACACCTCCCCCACACACCCCCCCCCACCCCCCCCCCCACACACACACACCCCACCCCCCCACCCCCCCACACCTCCCCCCACCCCCCCCCCACACACACACCTCCCCCCCACCCCCCCCACCCCCCCACCCACCCCACACTTCCCCCACACCCCCACCCCCCGCACACCCCCACCCCCCACACACCCCCCACACACGCCCCACACACACCCCCCACACACACCCCACACATGCCCCACACCCCCCCCCACACACACCCCACCCCCTACACCCCCCACACTCCCCCCACAACCCCCACACACACCCCCCCCCACCCCCCCCCCCCACACACACACACCCCACCCCCCCACCCCCCCACACCTCCCCCCCACCCCCCCCCCCACACACACACCTCCCCCCCACCCCCCCCACCCCCCCACCCACCCCACACCTCCCCCACACCCCCACCCCCCGCACACCCCCCGCACACACCCCACACACACCCCACACACACCCCACACACACCCCCCACCCCCAGGAGTCTGTGGCTGCGGAGTGACGAGGTGACGGAGGGAGGTCACGTGGACGAGGTGATGGCGAACGCTCGTCACACAGAGGACGACTACTTTGTCGCCCCCCCAGGTGACACACATCCACCACCACCACCCCCCACACCCCACGTGACACAGATCCACCCCCCCACCCACCCCCCACCCCCCAGGTGACACAGACCCACCCCCCCCCACCCACCCCCCATCCCCCACCCGGCCAGGTACGGGTAGGGTACGGGTATCGAGTACCTGATTGCGACCTCTGGGATGAATTCATGTTGCAGGCGCGGGTGGGTTGATTCTAGGAACTTGAATCGTGAGAAGAGACAAGACGTTGGGAAATGAGTGACAAACGGTGACTCACCAGTGACTCACGGCCTACCCGGCTACCCGTACCCGGCCGCACCAGGGTTGCAAACTCTCCCACTCACTCACCCACCCACCCACTAATTCAGCTACTCACTCACCCACCCACGCACTCACCCACGCACCCACGCACCCACTTACTCACCCACCAACCAGAGGTCGCAAACGGGTTTTGATTCCTTAGCCGTACCCGGCCGCACCAGGGTCGCAAACGGGTACCCGTACCCGGCCGTACCCGTACCCTACCCGATACCCGGCCGGGTACGGGTAGGGTACGGGTATCGGGTACCTGATTGCGACCTCTGGGATGAAGCCATGTTGCAGGCGCGGGTGGGTTGATTCTAGGAACTTGAATTGTGAGAAGAGACAAGACGTTGGGAAATGAGTGACATTCTAGATTTGAAGCTTTCGTGACTGCAAGGATTCATATTCTTAGGTTTTTTCGGTAAAGTCACGTAGGTAAAACATTAAAATTAATAAAAGTAAAATAAAATTAAAATAAAATTAAAATTTAAAAACGTCGTGATTTTTATTTTATTTTTATTAATTTAATTTTTTTTACCTACGTGACTTTACCGAAAAAACCTAAGAAAATGAGTGACAATCACGGTGACTCACCAGTGACTCACGGCCTACCCGTACCCGGCCGGGTACGGGTAGCCGGGTATCGGGTAGGGTACGGGTATCGGGTACTCGGTTGCGACCTCTGCCCACCTCCGGATTCTTGTGCAGGTAACATTCCGCTGTCTGGGAGACCCGTGGAACTTGGAGCCGGCCACGATGAGCCGGGCAGGCGCCCGCCGCACCCCGCCGGTGACCTGGACGAGTTCTGACGCTGAACGTTTCGCGAAATGTCACGGGTGGACAACGACGGGAGGGGTTTCTTTTGGGGGTCAGATGACGTGAACATGAATGTTTTGACGATTTGTTACTCGTTAAAGTGCTGGTAACTGGCTCGGGGTGAAGCATTTACACCATTGGAACCTGATTTGCCAGTAAAAAATATGATAATTGGTTTCAGTTTTGTTGCCAGATAGAAGGGTAAATAAGTATAACCCGTAAAAACAAAGTTTTTCACTATAAATCCTTTATATGCGTGGCGGCTAGAGTCCTCTCGTCCTCTGGCTTGAGATGGCTGCCACCTATGGGTCAGATGATTGTCTGCCACCATTAAGCAATTGGTAAATAAATCCTAACAAGTGTGAAATTTTGGAAAAAAAAATTTAACAAAAATAAATTGTCACGCACAACGAGTCTGTGTGCAAAATGTCAGCTCGTTTGGATCACGGGAAGTGGGTTAAAAAACGACCGAAAGATTTGCACGGTCCTAAGCAAGCAAGCAAGTGAACTTAATATAAAGGATTTAAAAAACAATTATCATATTTTTTTACTGGCAAATGAGCTTCCAATGGTGTAAATTCGTTACCCGTTCAAGTGCTGTGACTGGTAACTGGCACAATTTTTTCAGCTTGTGTTTTATTTACGTGAAAGACTGTTACCAACTGGCTGTGCCGGGCGGCGAGAGGGTTGAACGACAAACACGTTTATATCGACCCCATCCAAAAAACCTCGCGAAAGTCGAATGTGATAATTGTTTTTTTACCCCTTTTATCTGGCAACAAAACTGACACCTTTTTTACACGAGGAATCATGTTTGCATAGACCACAATACCTGCAGCCATAATGCAAACAAAAAACATAACTCTGATAATGTGCAGTCCTTGAAGTTGATTGGTCCACATCCGAGACAGCTTTCCTTAGAGCCTAGTCTCAGATTGAAGGGTAAAACACCAATTATCATATTTTGGTACTGGCAAATGAGGTTCCAATGGTGTAAATACTTCACCCCGAGCTCTCATACTCTGATGGTGCATTGTCTTTGAGTTGTGCGCCTTTTGGCGTCATCTGGTCCAACACCACGCTACAAGCCTAGGACGTGTCATTCAGATTCTGTCTTATCGACAGACCTGTTCTTCACCTGAGGACGGCTGCTTGCGTTGTGGCCGAAACGTGAGAATAATTTGTATACTGATAGGAACGAAGTGAACCAGCCTACAATAGATTATATCGTCCGTCCGTCCGATGTCCGATTAGGTGTAGCAACATCGCCCCTACTGCAAACACTTGGCATGACCCTACAAAACCTTTAGACTCAGTGAGGCTTTCCTGGCTAAACAAGTGTAACATTCCCTTATAATTCCCTGAGATAGTTTTTTAATTCCCTGAGATACTTTTTAATTAAAACATTTAAATTAAAAATTAACTCACAGCGCCCTAAAGCCTACAGCTAGGCCTAAAGCCTAGAACTAGGCCTCAAACTCTCCCTTCATATTGTCCGATTAGGTGCAGCAACATCGCCCCCTACTGCAAACACTTGGCAGGACCCTAGAAACACCTTTACACTCAGTGAGGCTTTCCTGGCTAAACAAGTGTAATAATACATTATGTTTATATTCTTTGGTTATTCGTTCCTACCAGCCCACCCCGCAGGGTCCTGTTTATATTATTTCCATTCTACGTGATGACTTTACCGAAAGAACCAAGAAGATGAATCCCTGCAGTCACGAAAGCTTTACATCGAAATTTCTACCGTAAACTGTTGAGGCGATCGCCTTTGATTTCGGATTCACCGAAGCAGCGTATTGGTTCCGGTTTTAAACACACGTCAGACTTTGTAAAAATAACAAATGTGCAGCAGTTTTTTTTTTTACAAAATTTTCTTTATTAATTGTATGCCTAGCGGGGAAAATCCACGCGTTTTTAAATCACAGGTGCGCAGTTATTCCGCAAAAAAAATTAGCAAAACCTGTCAACCCCGTACGGGTTTAGCCCGCATTTTTGGGACAGGAAAATTGCGTTCATGTCCAAACAGCGTACAGCCGTTTCAATACGGGCAACATTAAAACACATTCCTGCGGAGGGAGCTGGTAGGAACGTTGGGTTGCTCGGTCAATGGCCTGCAGGGTCAACGGCGGCGTGGTGTATTCCGCAAATATGCCCGACTGTGAGGGCGGGCACAAGCCGGCGTGAGTAGGTTAAACGTTGAGTTTTATAAGGGCACCACGGGGTGACCAGCCCCTCCCCACCCTACCCCACCCACCCAGCCCTACCCCACCCACCCAGCCCCACCCCACCCTCCCCACCCAGCCCCCATGTAGACTCAGTGTAGTGTATAGACTCAACACTGCTACCCATACTCAGTGTAGTGTATAGACTCAACACTGCTACCCCATACTCAGTGTAGTGTATAGACTGTTGGGTATAGACTCTACAGTCTACATGGGTAGCAGTGTTGAGTCTATACACTACACTGAGTATGGATAGCAGTGTTGTCTACACTCTACACAGTCTATATGGGTGGCAGTATTGAGTCTATACCCAACACTGAGTCTATATGGGTGGCAGTGTTGAGTGTAGACTCAACACTGCTACCCATGTAGACTGTAGACTCAACACTGCTACCCATACTCAGTGTAGGGTATAGACTCAACACTGCCACCCAGACCATACACCTGTCAACCCGTATTTTCTACCTACGTGACTTTACCAAAAGAACCAAAGAGTATGGATTCCTGCAGTCACGAAAACTTTAAATCTAGATTGCTTTAAATCAAGCTTCGCCCGTATTCTTGGACAAGAAAATTGAGTTCAGGTTCCATACGGCATAAAGCCGTTTCAAAAGGGGCAACATGAAATTATGCGTCTATGGGGCCGCCCATAAATGACGTCACGCACCTGGGGGGTGATAAATGTGAGGTCACACATTAAACACGCACGCACAATAGTTTAAAGGGATTTGAAGCATGTTTTATTTTCAAAATATGGTTTGGGGGGGGGGTCAGACTTTGTGACACCGTGTAGGGCACCAAGAGGTTGAGAGGTTTGATACTCAGCACTGCCAACCAGACCCATACACCTGTCAACCCATAA
>NW_026891376.1:2756412-2784835 GCF_015708825.2 Lethenteron reissneri
GAGGAGTGGGGGGGAGGAGGAGGGGAGTGGGGGGGTGAGGGAGGGGGGAGTGGGGGGTGAGGGAGGGGGGGAATGGGGGAGGGGGGAGTGGGGGGAGGGGAGATGGGGGAGGGGGGAGTGGGGGAGGGGGAGTGGGGGGAGGGGGGAGTGGGGGAGGGGGAGAGTGGGGGGGAGATGGGGGAGGGAGGTGGGGGGAAGGGGAGGGAGTTTGGGGAGTGGGGGGGAGGGGGGAGGGGAGATGGGGGATGGGGGAGGGGGGATGGGGGAGGGGGGGATGGGGGAGGGGGGGATGGGGGAGGGGGGATGGGGGAGGGGGTGAGGGGAGGGGGGGAGAAGAGGGAGAGTTGGGTGAGGGAGTGGGGGGAGGGGGGCGAGGCGTGAGGGGAGGGGGGATGGGGGGGAGGGGGAAGGGGGGAGAAGAGAGTTGGGTGAGAGAGTGAGGGGAGGGGGGTGAGGGGAGGGAGGGAAGGAGGGGGGATGGGGGTGAGGGGAGGGGGAGAGGGGTAGAGGGGGAGAGGGGGGGAGAAGAGAGAGTTGGGTGAGGGAGTGGGGGGTGGGGGTGAGGGGAGGAGGGGTGAGGGGAGGGAGGGGGGAGAGAAGGAGGGGGAGGGGGGAGGGAAGGAGGGGGAGAGAAGAGAGAGAGAGTTGTGGGAGGGGGTGAGAGGAGGGGGGGGGGTGAGAGGAGGGAGGGGGGAGGGGGGAGGGGGGATGGGGGAGGGGGGGAGGGGGGATGGGGGAGGGGGGATGGGGGGGACGGAAAATGGGAGGGGATGATGTTGATGACATTTATGATGATGTTGATGATGATGACGATGTTGATGATGATGATGTTGATGAGGATGTTGATGATGATGATAACGACGGTGATGATCTTCTTGGTTCTTATCGACAGACATGTTCTTCATCTGAGGACGGCTGCTTGCGTTGTGGTCGAAACGTCGTGAGAATTATTTTATTACGTTTTATTTTTATTATTTTATTACTTCCCTACTACGTGACTTTACCGAAAGAACCAAGAAGATGAATCCCTGCAGTCACGAAAGCTTTAAATCGAGACGATGATGATGTTGATGTTGACGATGTTGATGATGATGTTGATGACGTTGATGATGATGTTTATGATGTTGATGACGTTGATGATGACGATGATGTTGATGACGTTGATGATGGTGATGATGATGACGTTGATGATGGTGATGATGATGATGACGATGATGATGTTGATGATTATGTTGATGATTATGTTGATGATGACGTTGATGTTGTTGATGAGGACGGCTGCTTGCGTTGTGGCCGAAACGTCGTGAGAATTATTTTATTATGTTTTATTTTTATTATTTTATTACTTCCCTTCTACGTGACTTTACCGAAAGAAGCAAGAAAGTTGATGCTGATGTTGATGATGACGTCGATGATGATGACATTGATGTTGATGATGATGACGTTGATGTTGACGATGTTGATGATGTTGATGATGATGTTGATGACGATGGTGATGTTGATGATGACGTTGATGATGATGTTGACGATGTTGATGACGTCACCTCTTTGAAGGCCTCGCGCATCTCCTTGAGTCCTATCATGGCCGCCGTCTCCTCCAGGAGCTTGGGGCCCATCAGCTCCACAAACTCCTCCAGGTTCACCTTGCCTCCAACTCACATCGTCAACACCACCATGTCATCATCATCACCATCACCTCACCATCATCACCATCACCTTGCCTCCAACTCACATCGTCATCACCACCATCACCTCGTCATCATCACCACCACCATCATCATCTCACCATCATCACCATCACCTCGTCATCACCATCATCATCACCTCGTCATCACCATCATCACCTTGCCTCCAACTCACATCGTCACCACCATCATCTCACCATCATCATCACCTCACCATCAGCTCCACAAACTCCTCCAGGTTCACCTTGCCTCCAACTCACATCGTCACCACCAACACCATCACCTCGTCATCACCATCACCTCGTCATCATCATCATCACCTCGTCATCATCACCATCACCATCACATCGTCATCATCACCACCATCATCATCATCGTCATCATCACCACCATCATCATCATCGTCACCATCACCACCACCATCACTTCATCATCATCACCATCATCATCACCATCACCTTGCCCCCAACTCACATCGTCACCACCACCACCACCATCACCTCGTCATCACCATCATCATCACCATCAGCTCCACAAACTCCTCCAGGTTCACCTTGCCTCCAACTCACATCGTCACCACCATCACCATCATCTCACCATCATCACCATCACCTCACCTCCAGGTTCACCTTGCCTCCAACTCACATCGTCACCACCATCATCACCATCATCTCACCATCATCACCATCACCACCAACATCACCTTGCCTCCAACCCACATCGTCATCACCTTGTCATCATCACCTCGTCATCACCATCATCATCACCACCATCACCTTGCCTCCAACTCACATCGTCACCACCACCACCATCACTTCGTCATCATCACCACCATCATCATCACCATCACCTCGGTGACACAGTGAGTGACACAGTGAGTGACACAGCGAGTGAGTGACACAGTGAGTGACACAGTGAGTGACACAGCGAGTGAGTGACACAGTGAGTGACACAGTGAGTGAGTGACACGCACAGTTCATGTTGATGTGCTGGTATAGTTCTGTGAGCTCCAGTTCTGTGGGCATGTAGCCCATGGCTCTCATCAGTGAGTGACACAGTGAGTGAGTGACACAGTGAGTGACACAGTGAGTGACACAGCGAGTGAGTGACACAGTGAGTGACACAGTGAGTGAGTGACACGCACAGTTCATGTTGATGTGCTGGTATAGTTCTGTGAGCTCCAGTTCTGTGGGCATGTAGCCCATGGCTCTCATCAGTGAGTGACACAGTGAGTGAGTGACACAGTGAGTGAGTGACACAGTGAGTGATACAGCGAGTGAGTGACACAGTGAGTGAGTGACACAGCGAGTGAGTGACACTCACAGTTCATGTTGATTTGCTGATATAGTTCTGTGAGCTCCAGTTCCGTGGGCATATAGCCCATGGCTCTCATCAGTGAGTGACACAGCGAGTGAGTAACACAGCGAGTGAGTGACACAGCGAGTGAGTGACACAGTGAGTGACACAGTGAGTGACACAGCGAGTGAGTGACACTCACAGTTCATGTTGATGTGCTGGTATAGTTCTGTGAGCTCAAGTTCCGTGGGCATGTAGCCCATGGCTCTCATCAGTGAGTGACACAGCGAGTGAGTGACACAGTGAGTGACACAGCGAGTGAGTGACACAGCGAGTGACACAGCGAGTGACACAGTGAGTGAGTGACACAGTGAGTGAGTGACACAGTGAGTGACACAGTGAGTGAGTGACACAGCGAGTGAGTGACACAGCGAGTGAGTGACACAGTGAGTGACACAGTGAGTGACACAGTGAGTGACACAGCGAGTGAGTGACACAGTGAGTGACACAGTGAGTGAGTGACACAGTGAGTGACACAGCGAGTGAGTGACACGCACAGTTCATGTTGATGTGCTGGTATAGTTCTGTGAGCTCCAGTTCCGTGGGCATGTAGCCCATGGCTCTCATCAGTGAGTGACACAGCGAGTGAGTGACACAGTGAGTGACACAGTGAGTGACACAGTGAGTGACACAGTGAGTGACACAGCGAGTGAGTGACACTCACAGTTCATGTTGATGTGCTGGTATAGTTCTGTGAGCTCAAGTTCCGTGGGCATGTAGCCCATGGCTCTCATCAGTGAGTGACACAGCGAGTGAGTGACACAGTGAGTGACACAGCGTGTGAGTGACACAGCGAGTGACACAGCGAGTGACACAGTGAGTGAGTGACACAGTGAGTGAGTGACACAGTGAGTGACACAGCGAGTGAGTGACACAGTGAGTGAGTGACACAGCGAGTGAGTGACACAGTGAGTGAGTGACACAGTGAGTGAGTGACACAGTGAGTGACACAGCGAGTGAGTGACACGCACAGTTCATGTTGATGTGCTGGTATAGTTCTGTGAGCTCCAGTTCCGTGGGCATGTAGCCCATGGCTCTCATCAGTGAGTGACACAGCGAGTGAGTGACACAGTGAGTGACACAGCGAGTGAGTGACACAGCGAGTGACACAGCGAGTGACACAGTGAGTGAGTGACACAGCGAGTGAGTGACACAGTGAGTGACACAGTGAGTGAGTGACACAGTGAGTGACACAGCGAGTGAGTGACACGCACAGTTCATGTTGATGTGCTGGTATAGTTCTGTGAGCTCCAGTTCCGTGGGCATGTAGCCCATGGCTCTCATCAGTGAGTGACACAGCGAGTGAGTGACACAGTGAGTGACACAGTGAGTGAGTGACACAGTGAGTGAGTGACACAGTGAGTGACACAGCGAGTGAGTGACACTCACAGTTCATGTTGATGTGCTGGTATAGTTCTGTGAGCTCCAGTTTTGTGGGCATGTAGCCCATGACTCTCATCAGTGAGTGACACAGCGAGTGAGTGACACAGCGAGTGAGTGACACAGTGAGTGACACAGCGAGTGAGTGACACAGCGAGTGAGTGACACAGTGAGTGACACAGTGAGTGAGTGACACAGTGAGTGAGTGACACAGTGAGTGACACATTGAGTGAGTGACACAGTGAGTGAGTGACACAGCGAGTGAGTGACACAGCGAGTGAGTGGCACAGTGAGTGAGTGACACAGCGAGTGAGTGACACGCACAGTTCATGTTGATGTGCTGGTATAGTTCTGTGAGCTCCAGTTCCGTGGGCATGTAGCCCATGACTCTCATCAGTGAGTGACACAGCGAGTGAGTGACACAGTGAGTGAGTGACACAGCGAGTGAGTGACACAGTGAGTGACACAGTGAGTGACACAGTGAGTGAGTGACACAGCGAGTGAGTGACACAGTGAGTGAGTGACACAGCGAGTGAGTGACACTGAGTGACACAGTGAGTGAGTGACACAGTGAGTGAGTGACACAGTGAGTGACACAGCGAGTGAGTGACACAGTGAGTGAGTGACACAGTGAGTGACACAGTGAGTGACACAGTGAGTGACACAGCGAGTGACACAGTGACACTCACAGTTCATGTTGATGTGCTGGTATAGTTCTGTGAGCTCCAGTTCCGTGGGCATGTAGCCCATGACTCTCATCAGTGAGTGACACAGCGAGTGAGTGACACAGCGAGTGAGTGACACAGTGAGTGACACAGTGAGTGAGTGACACAGCGAGTGAGTGACACAGCGAGTGAGTGGCACAGTGAGTGACACAGCGAGTGAGTGACACAGTGAGTGAGTGACACAGTGAGTGACACAGTGAGTGACACAGTGAGTGACACAGTGACACTCACAGTTCATGTTGATGTGCTGGTATAGTTCTGTGAGCTCCAGTTCCGTGGGCATGTAGCCCATGGCTCTCATCAGGGCGCCCAATTCGGCGTTGCGGATGAAACCGTCACAGTCGCGGTCGTACTCCTTGAAGGCCGCACGCAGCTCTGGGGGGCGGGGGGAGGGGGGGAGGGGGGGGGAGAGGGGAGGGGAGGGAGAGGGGGGGCAGGGGAGAGGGGAGGGGGGGAGTGATGGGGGGCGGGGGGAGGGGAGGGGGGAGGGGGGAGGGGAGGGGGGAGAGGGGGGAGGGGGGAGTGATGGGGGGCGGGGGGAGTGATGGGGGGCCGGGGGAGGGAGGGGAGGGGGGAGAGGGGAAGGGGAGAGGGGGGAGGGGAGAGGGAGGAGGGGGGGGAGAGGGGGGAGTGATGGGGGGCGGGGGGAGGGAGGGGAGGGGGGAGGGGAGAGGGAGGAGGGGGGGGAGAGGGGGGAGTGATGGGGGGCGGGGGGAGGGAGGGGAGGGGGGAGGGGAGAGGGAGGAGGGGGGGGAGAGGGGGGAGAGGGAGAGGGGGGAATGATGGGGGGAGGGGGGAGAGGGAAGGGGGGAGAGGGGGGGAGGGGAGATGGCAGTTATCAAATACCGTCTCAGCCACAATCACCACCACTCATCACTCACCACCATTCACCACTCAACCACCACCGCTCACCACCACTCACCACCCCCACCACTCACTACCACTCACCACCACTCACCACCCCCACACTCACCACCACTCACCACCACACACAACCCCCACACTCACCACCACTCACCACCCCCACCACTCACCACCCCCACACTCACCCACCACTCACCCACAACTCACTACCACTCACCCACCACTCACCACCACTCACCACCCCCACACTCACCACCACTCACCACCATCACACTCACCACCACTCACCATCACTCACCACCCCCCCACCACTCACCGCCCCCCCACTCACCACCACTCAGGACCCCCACACTCACCACCACTCACCACCCCCCTACTCACCACCACTCACCACCCCCACACTCACCACCACTCACCACCCCCACATCACACTCACCACCATCACACTCACCACCACTCACCACCACTCACCGTCCATTTCTCCTTGTTCCAGCTCTCTGTCCTGAAACAAAAACACAAAGACAAAGATCCCCCGTGTAGCCTCTAACAGACTGTAGGGGCAAGTGCTGTTAGCGAGCACCTATAAAGGCCGGCACGGCACACGAGGGGGTGGGTGGCCAGCACCACGCCCGGCCGCCTTTGTCTCCCCAGTGGCGATGTTTACACACCGCACCAGGTACTAATTTGAGGCTGAGTCGACCTAGGGGAGGCCCAGGACCGGTTCGGATAATCGTCACTGGCCTGTGTTGGCCGTGAGCGGGAATCGAACTCGGGTCACCGGGTTCGTAGCGCAGCGTAGCGCTAACCGCTACACCACCGCTCCCCACAGACACACACACACATAGACACACACACACAGACACACACACAGACACACACACACACAGACACACACAGACACACACATAGACACACACACACACAGACACACACATAGACACACACACACACACACAGACACACACATAGACACACACACACAGACACACACAGACACACACACAGACACACACAGACACACACACAGACACACACACAGACACACACACAGACACACATAAACACACACACACACAGACACACAGACACTCACTCTTTCTCAAACTCACTCTTACTGCAGAACAGGGGAAATTCACTCACCCACACGGCCATCGTGAACCCCACTGACCCACCCACCCACTCACCCACTCATCTACACACTCACCCACACGACCATTGTGAACCCCACTCACCCACCCACTCACCCACTCACTCACCCACACGGCCATCGTGAACCCCACTCACCCACTCACCCACTCGGCCATCGTGAACCCCACTCACTCACTCACCCACACGGCCATCATGAACCCCACTCACTCACCCATCCACCCACTCACCCACTCACTCACTCATCCACTCACTCACTCACTCACCCACTCGGCCATCGTGAACCCCACTCACCCACCCACTCACTCACCCACTCACTCACCCACACGGCCATCGTGAACCCCACTCACCCACCCACTCACTCACCGTGAACCCCACTCACTCACCCACTCACCCACCTACCCACCTGGCCAAACACGTTCTCTATGGATGTAAAATCTTGCTCAGTCAGCTCGCCGTACGCTGATCGGGGGTCTTGCTGCTGCTGCTGGTGGCGGTGGCGGCCTTTCGAAGCACGGCCGCTTACCAACGCAGCAGCAACAGCTGCCGCTGATGATGATGGTGCCGCTGCCGCTGATGATGATGCCGCTGCTGATGATGATGATGGACCGTCCTGAATTTTACCGGCATTGACACCACCACCACCACCTCCGCCACCACCACCACCTCCACCACCACCAGATCGTCCACCCTTGCCGCTCGACCCCTTGGCCCTGTCGGTGGAGCGACGTGTCGTCGATGACCGCTGCTGTTGTTGTGGTTGTTGTTGTGGTTGTTGTTGTTGTGGTTGTTGTGGTGGTGGTGGCGCCCGGCCCTTGGACGAAGTGGGGAGAGGGTTGGGAGAAGAGGTGGAGGTGGAGGGCTCTGGGGTGGAGGTGGTGGTGGTGGTGGAGGAGGTGGTGGTCGAGGTGGTGGTGGATGTGGCGGTGGTGGAGGTGGTGAAGGAGGTGGTGGTGGTGGTGGAGGTGGTGAAGGAGGTGGTGGTGGTGGAGGTAGCAGTAGCATCATCAGCATCATCATCATCAGCATCATCATCAGCAGCATCATAATCAGCATCATCATCAACAGCATCATCATCATCTACATCATCATCATCAGCATCATCAGCAGCATCATCATCATCTACATCATCATCATCAGCATCATCAGCATCATCATCAGCATCATCATCATCAGCATCATGAGCCAGTGAGCGCGATTTGCCTGAAGCCTTCGCTTCATGCTGTGGTTGTCCCACCCGGTGACGGACGCTGGCGTTGCGATCGAAACGCCGAGATCCATTGGATTTGTCTACCTCCGTGGACTTTATCGAAACAACGGAAGAGTTTACACCATTGGAACCTCATTTGCCAGTAAAAAATATGATCATTGGTTTTTTACCCTTTTATCTGGCAAGCATTTACACCATTGGAACCTCATTTGCCAGTAAATAATATGATCATTGGTTTTTTACCCTTTTATCTGGCAAGCATTTACACCATTGGAACCTCATTTGCCAGTAAAAAATATGATCATTGGTTTTTTACCCTTCTATCTGGCAAGCATTTACACCATTGGAACCTCATTTGCCAGTAAAAAATATGATCATTGTTTTTTTACCCTTTTATCTGGCAACAAAACTGACACCTTTTTTTACAAGGAGTCATGTTTGCATAGACCACAATACCTGCGGTCATAATGCAAACAAAAATATAACTCTGATAATGTGCACTGTCCTTGAAGTTGATTGGTCCACACCCGAGACAGCTTTCCTTAGAGCCTAGTCTCACATGGTGTTGGACCAGATGACGCCAAAAGGCGTACAACTCAAAGACAATGCACCATCAGAGTATGAGAGCTCGGGGTAAGCAAACATGACTCCTTGTAAAAAAGGTGTCAGTTTTGTTGCCAGATAGAAGGGTAAAAAAACAATTATCATATTTTGTTACTGGCAAATGAGGTTCCAATGGTGTAAATGCTTACCCGAGCTCTCATACTCTGATGGTTCATTGTCTTTGAGTTGTGCGCCTTTTGGCGTCATCTGGTCCAACACCATGTGAGACTAGGCTCTAAGGAAAGCTGTCTCGGGTGTGGACCAATCAACTTCAAGGACAGTGCATATATTATCAGAGTTGTGTTTTTTGTTTGCATTATGACTGCAGGTATTGTGGTCTATGCAAACATGACTCCTTGTAAAAAAGGTGTCAGTTTTGTTGCCAGATAGAAGGGTAAAAATCAAATTATCAACGAAAAAGTTGTTGAATTGTTGAAGGCAGATTTGCCAACAAAAACTCAAAGTCGAATTCGCAAACGACGAGGTGAGAACACGTGAACCCATTCCATCTCGAAATTATCACAAGAAGCCATCATCACAGAATCAAAATAAAACAATTTTTATTTTTTATTTTGTCTCGAACTACCCACGTGGTTTTACCGAAAGAACCCACCGAGTGTGGATCCATGCAGCAACCAAAGCGTCAAATCGAGATCGCCCGAATCGTCGCTCACCTTGGCTGGGATGTCTGCTCGGAGCTTGCTTACGAGACATCCTCAACAGAGAGAGAGGGACACGCGGGGAGAGAGACACGGGGGGGAGAGAGAGAGACACGGGGAGACACGGGGAGAGAGAGACACGGGGGGAGAGAGAGAGACACGGGGAGACACGGGGAGAGAGAGACACGGGGAGAGAGAGAGACACGGGGAGAGAGAGACACGGGGAGAGAGAGACACGCGGAGAGACACGGGGGGGGGAGACACGGTGAGAGAGACACGGGGAGAGAGAGAGAGACACGCGGAGAGACACGGGGGGGGGGGGAGACACGGCGAGAGACACGGGGGGAGAGACACGGTGAGAGAGAGACACGGGAAGACACACGGGGAGAGAGACACAGGGGGAGACACGGGGAGAGACACGGGGGGAGAGAGACAATGGGGGAGAGACACACGGGGGGAGAGACACGGGGTGAGAGACACGCGGTGAGACACACTGAGACACAGAGACACTGCAGTGAGACAGAGAGACACAGAGAGACACAAACACAGAGAGACACAGAGAGACACTGAGACACTGACAGAGACACAGAGAGACACTGACAGAGACAAAGAGAGACACGGGGATTGTGTCCGAATGGGCCCGGATGTGTTCGAGCTGAGATGGTTACAAAATCGCTAATCGGATTTTGTATTTATATGTGCGCACATATACATACAAATGTGCCCCAGGTAGCCTCTAGCAGTGCTGTAGGGGCAAGTGCTGTCAGCAGCAGCAGCGCCTATAGACACAAAGACAAAGCTCCCCCAGGTAGCCTCTAGCGGTGCTGTAGGGATGCTGTCAGTAGCAGTAGCACCTATACACAAAGACAAAGATCCCCCAGGTAGCCTCTAGCAGTGCTGTAGGGGCAAGTGCTGTCAGCAGCAGCAGCGCCTATACACAGACAAAGCTCCCCCAGGTAGCCTCTAGCAATACTGTAGGGGTAAGTGCTGTCAGTAGCAGTAGCACCCATAGACACAAAGACAAAGCTCCCCCAGGTAGCCTCTCGCAGTGATGTAGGGGCAAGTGCTGTCAGTAGCAGCAGCAGCAGCGCCTATAGACACAAAGACAAAGCTCCCCCAGGTAGCCTCTAGCAGCGTCTATGAAGGCCTCTGCCACTGTGGCCACACACAGAGGGGGTGAGTGGCCAGCACCACTCACACTCGCCCGGCCGCCTTTGTCTTCCCCAAAGTGCCACACACACAGACACACTCACTCACCCACTCACCCATGTACTCACTCACCCATTCACTCACTAACTCACCCACCCACCCACTCTCTAACTCACCCACTCATCCACCCCTTATCTAACTCACACATTCACTCACTTACTCATTCACTCACTCACCCACCCATTCACTCACCAACTCACCCATGTACTCACTCACCCATTCACTCACCCACTCATTCACCCAGTCACTCACTCACCCATCCATTCACCCACTCACCCACCCACCAATTCACTCACCAACCCACCCATTCACTCACTCACCCAAGCACCCGTTCACTCAACCATTCACTCACCCACCCATTCTCTAACTCACCCATTCACTCACCCACCCACCCGTACACTCACTCACCCATTCTGTCACTCACTCATTCTCTAACTCACCCATTCACTCTACCACCCACCTACCCATTCACTCACCACACAAAAGAGAAAACTCGGGTCGCCAGGTTCGTAGCGTAGTGTTAACCACTACCCTACCCACTCACACACATAGACACACACACACACAAACACTCACACAGACAGACACACACACAAACACTCACACAGACAGACACACACACAAACACTCACACACGCACACATACTCACAGAGATAGTCACACAGACACACACACACAGACAGTCACACAGACACAGTCACACAGACACTCACAGACACACTCACAATGAACGCGCCCAGCCATGAATAGACAGATCAGCCGGGCTAAGGCGCTTAGCGGGGTAATACGGTAACGAGCATCACAGTAACTACGGTAACGAGCCTAACCGCAGCATAGAGAGTGTTGACTAATCTCCATCTGTTCCATCTCACTCACTTTGTGTGGACTAATATCCATCTGTTCCATCTCACTCACTTTGTGTGGACTAATCTCCATCTGTTCCATCTCACTCCCTTCTACAGTAGCATAGAGTGTGGACTAATCTCCATCTGTTCCATCTCACTCCCTTCTACAGCAGCAGAGAGTGTGGACTAATCTCCATCTGTTCCATCTCACTCCCTTCTACAGTAGCATAGAGTGTGGACTAATCTCCATCTGTTCCATCTCACTCCCTTCTACAGCAGCAGAGAGTGTGGACTAATCTCCATCTGTTCCATCTCACTCCCTTCTACAGTAGCATAGAGTGTGGACTAATCTCCATCTGTTCCATCTCACTCCCTTCTACAGCAGCAGAGAGTGTGGACTAATCTCCATCGGTTCCATCTCACTCCCTTCTACAGCAGCAGAGAGTGTGGACTAATCTCCATCTGTTCCATCTCACTCCCTTCTACAGCAGAGTGTGTGTGGACTAATCTCCATCTGTTCCATCTCACTCCCTTCTACAGCAGCAGAGAGTGTGGACTAATCTCCATCTGTTCCATCTCGCTCCATTCTACAGCAGCAGAGTGTGGACTAATCTCCATCTGTTCCATCTCACTCCATTCTTCAGCAGCAGAGAGTGTGGACTAATCTCCATCTGTTCCATATCACTCCATTCTTCAGCAGCAGTGTGGACTAATCTCCATCTGTTCCATCTCACTCCCTTCTACAGCAGCAGAGAGTGTGGACTTATCTCCATCTGTTCCATCTCACTCACTTCTACAGCAGCAGAGTGTGGACTAATCTCCATCTCACTCCCTCCTACAGCAGAGTGTGTGGACTAATCTCCATCTGTTCCATCTCACTCCCTCCTACAGCAGCAGAGTGTGTGGACTAATCTCCATCTGTTCCATCTCACTCCCTTCTACAGCAGAGTGTGTGGACTAATCTCCATCTGTTCCATCTCACTCCCTTCTACAGCAGCAGAGTGTGTGGACTAATCTCCATCTGTTCCATCTCACTCCCTCCTACAGCAGCAGAGAGTGTGGACTAATCTCCATCTGTTCCATCTCACTCCCTTCTACAGCAGAGTGTGTGTGGACTAATCTCCATCTGTTCCATCTCACTCACTTTGTGTGGACTAATCTCCATCTGTTCCATCTCACTCCATTCTTCAGCAGCAGAGTGTGTGGACTAATCTCCATCTGTTCCATCTCACTCCCTTCTACAGCAGCAGAGTGTGGATTAGTCTCCATCTGTTCCATCTCACTCCTTTGTCACCACCATCACCATCAACCACCACCATCAACCACCACCACCATCATCATCATCAACCACCAACCACCACCACCAATAACTCCACGACAACGCCTTAATATCACGCTCTTTTATTCTCCTTGACACAACTTCAATTAGTGCTGTTTGTGGCTGGCCGCCTCGCGTGCCGGGCGGCTGCGCTCGGCACGCTGCGATTGAAAAGAGAAAACATCAAATCCACGCGACACAAACATCCCCCACGAAGCAAATTCGCGGACACTCCCACAGAGACTCACGCAGAGAGCCATAGACTCACTCATAGAGACCCACAGACTCACACAGAGACTCACGCACAGAGCCATAGACTCGCACGCACAGAGAGCCACAGACTCATCACACTCAGACTCACACGCACAGAGAGCCACAGACTCACACTCATACTCATAGACTCACCACACAGACTGCCCCCCCCTCCGCTCAACTCTCACGAACGTAGTGAATTGCACACGCTCCACACACAACCACCAACCGCACAACCCACAACCACACGCATCACAACCACCAACCACACGCGTCACAACCACACAACCACCAACCCCAACCACACAACTCCAAAGCGTCACAACCACCAAACCTGGCAGCACTCCTCCTGAAGCTCACACCACGAGGGTGCCCGGAGTTCTTTGTTTGTTTGTTTTACGATCATCATCATCAGCAGAAGCAGCAGCATCATCATCATCATCAGACGCAGCAGCTGCACCATAATCATCAGAAGCAGCAGCAGCAAGAAGACGAAGACGCCGCTCGGTTTAGTCGCAACTTTGATTCGTTCGTCATTTCGGTGTTTTTTAGTTTGGCCAAACACCCCCCCCCCCCCCATTGCTTCGCTTTGCGTTGTGCCGCTGTGCAACAGAAAGTCGATCTGTGGCGCCGCTTTGTTCGTAGACACAAACATCATCAAGACGACGACGAAGCAGCAGCAGCAGCATGCTCAGATCATCCTCCTCCCCCTCGTGAGTCACTGGTGAGTAACCGTTTGTCACTCATTTCGGGTAGAGTACGAGTACGGGTAGGGAACGTGTACCCGTACCCGTACCCGGCCGGGTACGGGTACGGGGGTACCCGTACCCGTACCCGGCCGGGTACGGGTACGGGGGTACCCATTTGCGACCCTGGTGCGGCCGGGTACGGGTAGGCCGCGAGTCATTGGTGAGTAACCGTTTGTCACTCGTTTCGGGTAGGGTATGGGTAGGGAACGGCTACCCGTACCCGGCCGGTTACGTGTACGGGTACCCATTTGCGACCCTGGTGCGGCCGGGTACGGGTAAGGAATCAAAACCCGTTTGCGACCTCTGAGCGCGGGATATGCCCAGGGCTGCCGGCCCCGGACGTTTAGCCCCCCACGGCCACCTTCCTCGCCGCCTTGCCCCGTGGGGCGAGCTCCTGTGCGGAAAGTCCGCAGCGGTAGATACACAACAAGTGGAGGAATGGACAACTTCAAATGTCAAATGGAAAATCTGAAGCAGAAGCTGCAGCGGCAGCAGAGGCTGCAGCGGCAGAAGCTGCAGCGGCAGAATCTGCAGCAGCGGCTGCAGCGGCGGCAGCGGCTGCAGCGGCGGCAGCGGCTGCAGCGGCTGCAGCGGCTGCAGCGGCTGCAGCGGCTGCAGAGGCTGCAGCGGCAGCAGAGGCTGCAGAGGCTGCAGCGGCAGCAGAGGCGGCAGCAGAGGCGGCAGCGGAGGCTGCAGAGGGTGCAGCGGCAGCAGAGGCTGCAGCGGAGGCTGCAGCGGCAGCAGAGGCTGCAGCAGAGGCGGCAGCAGAGGCGGCAGCAGAGGCTGCAGCAGAGGCGGCAGCAGAGGCTGCAGCAGAGGCGGCAGCAGAGGCTGGCAGGGCAGAGGCTGCAGCAGAGGCGGCAGCAGAGGCTGCAGCAGAGGCGGCAGCAGAGGCTGCAGCAGAGGCGGCAGCAGAGGCTGCAGCAGAGGCGGCAGCAGAGGCTGCAGCAGAGGCGGCAGCAGAGGCGGCAGCAGAGGCTGCAGCAGCGGCGGCAGCAGAGGCTGCAGCGGCGGCAGCAGAGGCTGCAGCGGCGGCAGCAGAGGCTGCAGCGGCGGCAGCGGAGGCTGCAGCGGCGGCAGCGGAGGCTGCAGCGGCGGCAGCGGAGGCGGCAGCGGCGGCAGCAGAGGCGGCAGCAGAGGCTGCAGCGGCGGCTGCAGCGGCGGCAGCAGAGGCTGCAGCGGCGGCAGCAGAGGCTGCAGCGGCGGCAGCAGAGGCGGCAGCAGAGGCGGCAGCAGAGGCGGCAGCAGAGGCTGCAGCGGCGGCAGCAGAGGCTGCAGCGGCGGCAGCAGAGGCTGCAGCGGCGGCAGCAGAGGCGGCAGCAGAGGCGGCAGCAGAGGCGGCAGCAGAGGCTGAAGCGGCGGCAGCAGAGGCGGCAGCAGAGGCGGCAGCAGCGGCGGCAGCAGAGGCTGCAGCGGCGGCAGCAGAGGCGGCAGCAGAGGCGGCAGCAGAGGCGGCAGCAGAGGCGGCAGCAGAGGCTGCAGCAGAGGCGGCAGCAGAGGCTGCAGCGGCGGCAGCAGAGGCGGCAGCAGAGGCGGCAGCAGAGGCGGCAGCAGCGGCGGCAGCAGAGGCTGCAGCGGCGGCAGCAGAGGCTGCAGCAGAGGCGGCAGCAGAGGCGGCAGCAGAGGCGGCAGCAGAGGCGGCAGCAGAGGCTGCAGCGGCGGCAGCAGAGGCTGCAGCGGCGGCAGCAGAGGCTGCAGCGGCGGCAGCAGAGGCTGCAGCGGCGGCAGCAGAGGCGGCAGCAGAGGCTGCAGAGGCGGCAGCAGAAGCTGCTGCGGCAGCAGAAGCTGCTGCGGCAGCAGCGGAAGCAGCGGCTGCAGCAGTGGAAGCAGAGGCAGCAGAGGCTGCAGCGGCAGCAGCGGCTGCAGCGGCAGCATAAGCTGCAGCGGCAGCAGCGGCAGCAGAAGCTGCAGCAGAGGCTGCAGCGAAAGAAGCTGCAGCGGCAGCAGCAGCAGAAGCTGCAGCAGCGGCAGCAGAAGCTGCAGCAGCGGCAGCAGAAGCTGCAGCAGCGGCAGCAGAAGCTGCAGCAGCGGCAGCAGAAGCTGCAGCAGCGGCAGCAGAAGCTGCAGCAGCGGCAGCAGAAGCTGCAGCAGCGGCAGCAGAAGCTGCAGCAGCGGCAGCAGAAGCTGCAGCAGCGGCAGCAGAAGCTGCAGCAGCGGCAGCAGAAGCTGCAGCAGCGGCAGCAGAAGCTGCAGCTGCGGCAGCAGAAGCTGCAGCTGCGGCAGCAGAAGCTGCAGCTGCGGCAGCAGAAGCTGCAGCTGCGGCAGCAGAAGCTGCAGCGGCGGCAGCAGAAGCTGCAGCGGCGGCAGCAGAAGCTGCAGCGGCGGCAGCAGAAGCTGCAGCGGCGGCAGCAGAAGCTGCAGCGGCGGCAGCAGAAGCTGCAGCGCGGCAGCAGCGGCAATAGAAGCTCCTGCGGCAGCAGCGGCAGAAGCTGCTGCGGCAGCAACAGAAGATTGGCCGGACCCCCCCCCCCCCCAGGCCGGATTACATGGCGGCCCCCCAAAAATGGGGCAGAGCGATTTACGGGATGAAGAATACGTGACACGGGGGAGGGGAGGGGTCCCCAAGGCAAACGCCCCTGCGGACAGCACACACAGTGGGACAAGGGGGGGGGGGAAGAAATGCCCGCGGGTGCCCCTCCCGGTGTATTCGATTAAAACGGCGAGTCGGCGATAAGGAACGCCGCTGCAAGGACAATGGAAAGGGGGGGGGGGTGATGTAGTGCACATCCCGTAACGGGCAGGGCGCTCGAAAACGGCTGCAAAAAAGCATTCGATTGGACGCGCAGGATGACGTCACGTCATCAGGGCATTAAGGGATATCTTGCGAAGATAAGGAGAGGATAGAGAGAGAGACAAAATTAAATCAAGAGTTCTTCCTCTGGAGTAGCGGTGAACACCAACCGCCCTCGGCGTCTGTGTGACGTTCGTTGGGTGCCGCTGCGAACGATTCATCTGGGCAGCTGCGAGGTGATAGTACGGGGGGGGGGGGGGGGGGGCGGGGGGTGAGTCAGCCCCGTTCACCGTCAGCCCTAGCGTGGGGCTAATCGCACATTGCGAGGGTTAGGTGATAAGAGGTTAGGCGCTGTTTGGAGGGGGTAGCTGGGGGGGGGGGCGTCATCTGGTCCAACACTAATGGAGACTAGGCTCTAAGAAAAGCTGTCTCGGGTGTGGACCAATCAATTTCAAGGACAGTGCATACATTATCAGAGTTGTGTTTTACAGGTAGGAACAATGTTCCACACTGCCCACCAGGGATGATTTGTCTGTCTGTCGTGCATAAATAAATATATAACATAAACAGCTCTTTGATTGGTGGAGACCTACTGCCGGGTACGGAGAGGGGAGGTGCCTAAGGGAGGAGGGTCAGGAGAGGGGCCTGAGGGGGGGGGGGGGGGTCAGCGGAGGGGCCTGAGGGGGGGGTCAGCGGAGGGGCTTAAGGGGGGGGGTCAGCGGAGGGGCCTAAGGGGGGGAGCCAGGAGAGGGGCCTGGGGGGGGTCAGCAGAGGGGCCAAAGAGAAGGGGTGGTCAGGGGAGGGGCCTAAGGGAAGGGGGGTCAGGGGAGGGGCCTAAGGGAGGGGGGGGGCGATAGTTAAGGGGGCTGTCTGCCTGGCTGCCTAAAGTCAAGTTATCTTTTATACATACAGGTAGGAACAACAGGTTGCACACTTGCCCACCAGTGATTATTTGTCTGTCTGTCGTGCACGAATGCGCTGTCCAACCAAGTTCCTACCTGCCCACTACGAAGGAACGTGTTTTGTTTGCATTATGACTGCAGGCATTGTGGTCTATGCAAACATTACTCCTTGTAAAAAAAGGTGTCAGTTTTGTTGCCAGATAAAAGGGTAAAAAACCAATTATCATATTTTGCTACTGGCAAATGAGGTTCCAATGATGTAAATGCTAACTACCGAGCTCTCATACTCTGCTGGTGCATTGTCTTTGAGTTGTGCGCCTTTTGGCGTCATCTGGTTCAACACCATGTGAGACTAGGCTCTAAGAAAAGCTGTCTCGGGTGTGGACCAATCAACTTCAAGGACAGTGCATACATGATCAGAGTTGTGTTTTTTTGTTTGCATTCCGACCGCAGGCAGTGGTCAATGCAAACATGACTCCTTGTGAAAAAGAAAAGGCGTCAGTTTTGTTCCCAGATAAAAGGGTAAAAAACCAACTATCAAGGGTTCGCTAATCGCGCCGGAAATGAAAACCTCGGTGCCAGATTGTCGGTTGAAGCGCTGTGTGTGTGAAGAGTGGTAAAGAGCGGTGGGACAGCGATCGGCGCCCTGCCGTGTGTGGGCGACTCCAATCAGTGTGGGTACGACACGCGCCCACATAAACATTAATAGATGAATGTTTGCCCGCGCCGCGAGCGTATCGCGCAGAGAGTAAATCAGACTAGCCGTAGCTTCAGCCGCACCAACCTTCCCATAATAATAACAAAAAACTCCTATCCAGGGGCCTGTCCTGGCTCCTCCCCCCTCAACCAGTATATGTACAAGGTCGGATCTCTTGGAATTTCTCATTTACTTGATGCAGCGAGCGTGCTGTGACGGTTCCACCTGAAGACGGAGGCTTGTGTTGCCTCCGAAACATCGTGATTTTATTTTTATTTGACTTTTATTAATTTTAATTTTTTACCTACGTGACTTTACCGAAAAAACCAAGAATAGAGAGAGTATCTTCTTAGTTCTTTCGGTAAAGTCACATAGAATGGAAATAATAAAATAATAAAAATAAAACATAATAAAATCATTCTCACGACGTTTCGGCCACAACGCAAGCAGCCGTCCTCAGGTGACGAACAGGTCTGTCGGAAAGACAGCGTCTGAAAGATGAAGGGGACATCACCAAGGAGATTGACCCATCTCCCGTGGTCATAGAGCCTCACCCCCCACCAGCTATGGATGAATCTGGGACGAATACAATTTGCTTCGGCCTCGAACAAGGAGGGGGGGGGGGAAGTCGGTGGCTCGCGCGATCACAGCCGCGCGCAAGTCAACCGCGCGTGTTAGCGGCACGAAACGTCGGACCTCTTCCACCACCACACGAGGAAAGTTTAGTGTGGGAACCTCACCACCATGAAGTAAAGCGCTAATCGCGCCGGAAATGAAAACCTCGGTGCCAGATTGTCGGTTGACGCGCTGTGTGTGTGAAGAGTGGTAAAGAGCGGTGGACAGCGATCGGCGCCCTGCCATGTGTGGGCGACTCCAATCATTGTGGGTACGACACGCGCGCACAAAAACATTAATAGATGAATGTTCGCCCGCGCCGCGAGCGTATCGCGCAGAGAGTAAATCAGACTAGCCGTAGCTTCAGCCGCACCAACCTTCCCATAATAATAACAAAAAAACTCCTATCCAGGGGCCTGTCCTGGCTCCTCCCCCCTCAACCAGTATATGTACAAGGTCGGATCTCTTGGAATTTCTCATTTACTTGATGCAGCGAGCGAGCTGTGATGGTTCCACCTGAAGACGGAGGCTTGTGTTGCCTCCGAAACGTCGTGATTTGTATTTTATTTTTATTTTACTTTTATTAATTTCAATTTTTTACCTACGTGACTTTACCGAAAAAAACCAAGAATATAGAGAGTATCTTATTGGTTCTTTCGGTAAAGTCACATAGAATGGAAATAATAAAATAATAAAACATAATAAAATCATTCTCACGACGTTTCGGCCACAACGCAAGCAGCCGTCCTCAGGTGACGAACAGGTCTGTCGGAAAGACAGCGTCCGAAAGATGGGGACATCGCCAAGGAGATTGACGCATCTCCCGTGGTCAGAGCCTTACCCCCCACCAGCTATGGATGAATCTGGGACGAATACAATTTGCTCCGGCCTCGAACAAGGAGGGGGAAGTCGGTGGCTCGCGCGATCACAGCCGCGCGCAAGTCAACCGGGCGTGTTAGCGGCACGAAACGTCAGACCTCTTCCACCACCACACGAGGAAATAGTTTAGTGTGGTAACCTCACCACCATGAAGAAAAGCGCTCAAACCCCCCCCCAGACATCTACGCAGCGTTGTGCCGAACTCGTGCATGGGAGCAGAGAAAAAGGTTTCCGCGCGGCTCCCGGCACGTAATGCGAACACCCCGGTGTCCGTACGGCACACACGGGGAGAAGGGGTACGGCCCAGCACAAGAGAACAGGCGAGGAAAGACGCTGTCTTTCTGTTATTATTTCCCTTCTACGTGACTTTACTGCAACAACCAAGAAGATGAATCCCTGCAGTCACGAAAGCTTTAAATCGAAAAATATAGAGTAATCAACTACCTCCGAGCGCAGCCGGTCGGCTTGTTGAGCGGCCATTTAAACAATGTTAAGCAATCCGCGCGGTTAGCGAGTGTGGACCCGTGAGTGGGGGGGGGGGGCGCACACGTCACGAACCCCTAAGCGGTGTCTGCCAGCCGCTAGCTATGTCAGTCAGAGAGGGCGCTGGTGCGGGGGGGGGGGGGGGGGGGGGGGGCCCAGCGAGACGCGAACGAGGAGGGAGCGGGGGGGGTGGAGCGAGTGGGGAGATCAGCCCCCACAAGAAACACCTCCCAGACCTGGAGCCGGAAGAAGAAGTTGTGAAACCTCCCACACACCAGGGGAGGGAGCGGACGCCAAAGAGGCGGTTTTTGCCATCCCAGACGCCGCGCCGAGTGGCGAGCGGGCTGAGAGGAAGAAACTTGCCAAGGAGGAGGAAGCAACAGCGTGCGTCTGGGGGAAGGGGCTGCCCAAGCAGGAGACCGTGGACGATGAAGGCGACATAGCCAAGGAGAACGACCCATCTCCCGTGGTCATAGAGCCTCACCCCCCACCAGCTATGGATGAATCTGGGACGAATTACAATTTGCTTCGGCCTCGAACAAGGAGGAGGGGGGGGGGGAAGTCAGTGGCTCACGCGATCACAGCCGCGCGCAAGTCAACCGCGCGTGTTAGCGGCACGAAACGTCGGACCTCTTCCACCACCACACGAGGACGAACTCGTGCACGGGAGCAGAGAAAAATGTTTCTGCCCGGCTCCCGGCACGTAATGCGAACACCTCGGTGTCCGTACGGCACACACGGGGAGAAGGGGTACGGCCCAGCACAAGAGAACAGGCGAGGAAAGACGCTGTCTTTCTGTTATTTCCCTTCTACGTGACTTTACTGCAACAACCAAGAAGATGAATCCCTGCAGTCACGAAAGCTTTAAATCGAAAAATATAGAGTAATCAACTACCTCCGAGCGCAGCCGGTCGGCTTGTTGAGCGGCCATTTAAACAATGTTAAGCAATCCGCGCGGTTAGCGAGTGTGGACCCGTGAGTGGGGGGGGGGGGGGGCGCACACGTCACGAACCCCTAAGCGGTGTCTGCCAGCCGCTAGCTATGTCAGTCAGAGAGGGCGCTGGTGCGGGGGGGGGGGGGGGGGGGGGCCCAGCGAGACGCGAACGAGGAGGGAGCGGGGGGGGTGGAGCGAGTGGGGAGATCAGCCCCCACAAGAAACACCTCCCAGACCTGGAGCCGGAAGAAGAAGTTGTGAAACCTCCCACACACCAGGGGAGGGAGCGGACGCCAAAGAGGCGGTTTTTGCCATCCCAGACGCCGCGCCGAGTGGCGAGCGGGCTGAGAGGAAGAAACTTGCCAAGGAGGAGGAAGCAACAGCGTGCGTCTGGGGGAAGGGGCTGCCCAAGCAGGAGACCGTGGACGATGAAGGCGACATAGCCAAGGAGAACGACCCATCTCCCGTGGTCATAGAGCCTCACCCCCCACCAGCTATGGATGAATCTGGGACGAATTACAATTTGCTTCGGCCTCGAACAAGGAGGAGGAGGGGGGGGAAGTCAGTGGCTCACGCGATCACAGCCGCGCGCAAGTCAACCGCGCGTGTTAGCGGCACGAAACGTCGGACCTCTTCCACCACCACACGAGGACGAACTCGTGCACGGGAGCAGAGAAAAAATGTTTCTGCCCGGCTCCCGGCACGTAATGCGAACACCTCGGTGTCCGTACGGCACACACGGGGAGAAGGGGTACGGCCCAGCACAAGAGAACAGGCGAGGAAAGACGCTGTCTTTCTGTTATTTCCCTTCTACGTGACTTTACTGCAACAACCAAGAAGATGAATCCCTGCAGTCACGAAAGCTTTAAATCGAAAAATATAGAGTGTAATCAATTACCTCCGAGCGCAGCCGGTTGGGCTTGTTGAGCGGTCATTTAATCAATGTTACGCAATCCGCGTGGTTAGCGAGTGTGGACCCGTGAGTGGAGTGGGGGGGGGGCGCACACGTCACGAACCCCTAAGCGGTATCTGCCAGCCGCTAGCTATGTCAGAGAGGGCGCTGGTGCGGGGGGGGGGGGGGGCCCAGCGAGACGTGAACGAGGAGGGAGCGGGGGGGGGGGGGGTGGAGGGAGTGGGGAGATCAGCCCCCACAAGAAACACCTCCCAGACCTGGAGCCGGAAGAAGAAGTTGTGAAACCTCCCACACACCAGGGGAGGGAGCGGACGCCAAAGAGGCGGTTTTTGCCATCCCAGACGCCGCGCCGAGTGGCGAGCGGGCGGAGAGGAAGAAACTTGCCAAGGAGGAGGAAGCAACAGCGTGCGTCTGGGGGAAGGGGCTGCCCAAGCAGGAGACCGTGGACGATGAAGGCGACATAGCCAAGGAGAACGACCCATCTCCCGTGGTCATAGAGCCTCACCCCCCACCAGCTATGGATGAATCTGGGACGAATACAATTTGCTTCGGCCTCGAACAAGGAGGGGGGGGGGGGGAAGTCGGTGGCTCGCGCGATCACAGCCGCGCGCAAGTCAACCGTGCGTGTTAGCGGCACGAAACGTCGAACCTCTTCCACCACCACACGAGGACGAACTCGTGCACGGGAGCAGAGAAAAAAGGTTTCCGCGCGGCTCCCGGCACGTAATGCGAACACCCCGGTGTCCGTACGGCACACACGGGGAGAAGGGGTACGGCCCAGCACAAGAGAACAGACGAGAAACTCTTAAAATACAGTGTGTGTGGAAAGGCATTTTCATAGAAAGGAAATCTGCGCATACACCAGAAAATACGCACAGAAGAGAAATGCTTCAAGTGCGGTGTGTGGGAAGGGTTTTAAATTGGTCACAACCTACGAGATAATCACAAGCAGATGCACAAGGGAGAAAATGCACAGCTTCTCAAGTGAGCCTGGAACGTGGGAAAGTGAATTTGGAACATGAAGAAGTTAATTTAGAACTGGAAATAGAATCAGAGTCCAGGACCTGGTCCCAATCATTTTTTGAGTGCGGATTTGGACGAGGGTTGGTTGTCCTATTTAGTGCTGTGAATTGGAGCCCCCCGGGGTAGATGTCTCACCTTGAACTTAAAATAATGCAGCTCCATTGGCTAGATGTTGACTACCTCGCCCGGTATACAGGAGGCACGCACGCACACCCCCACGTGGAGCCCGAGGGGAGGTCACGTGGCCGACAGGTTTTCACCCAGAAGCCCTCCCATGGGACTAATCTTCACGGTTTCCTACGGCCAAGGAATTGGGCGATCTCCCCCGAGGCTAACTCGCACAACGGCGCCGTGACTTGGGCGGTAATTACATGGTCACGACGGGGCTGCCCAGCCACCGCGGGTAGAAAACACACACGGGCCAGCAGGCAGGTAGGGGGAGGGGGGAGAGCCACAAACGGTGGGAAAACAGGGCCGGCCCTCTGATTGGTAGGACACTATATTTTGCCACTGGTAAAGGAGGTCTCAGTGTAAGTGCTTACCCCAAGCTCTCAAAACTCTGATAGTGCACCGTCTTTGAGTTGTACTCCTTTTGGCGTCATCTGGTCCAACACCAATGGAAACTAGGCTCTAAAAAAAGCTGTCTCGGGTGTGGACCAATCAACTTCAAGGACAGTGCATATCATTATCATCATCAGAGTTGTTTATTTTTGTTTGCATCTTGACTGCTTGTGTTGTGGTTATTGCAAACATGATGCCTTGTATAAAGGTGTCAGTTTTTGTACCAGTTGAAAGGGTAAAAACCTATTACTATATTTTGCCACTGGTAAAGGAGGTCTCACATATATTAAACTTTTGCACATTTAAAAAAGAAAAAAGGAGGGGAAATAGAGAAAGAAAACCTCGCATCTGGGACAGCTGCCACCTTTCTACAGAAACGTCCTGTAGACATGGAGCTCCCTTGCCGTCAGGAAGCTGAACCAGCCGCGATCGGCCGAGGATCTGGTCTTCGAACCGATCCTCAGGAACCCGCAGACAAAAGCTGCCATCCACAACCGCCACCCCCAGCATGGAGAGGCGCCTCGCCAATGCGCGGCTCACCGGGATGGGAGATCTGGTGGAGCCTGGAACACGGGGCCGGTGGCTCGGACCAGCAGACATGGCCGCAAAGACAGGGGCTGCAGTCGCTCTGGGTGGTTGCCCAGATCCTAGCCGAAGCCAAGGGGGCCTTCTCAGCGGCAGCGGGGGAAAACGCCCCCCCCCCACCCCCCCATCGGCGTTGGGGATGGCGAAGCCCCTCTCGTCGTGCCACTGCATCGCCAATGCCGACAAGCGAAGGCGGATCATGACCCGTGCCAGCTCGAAGACCTACCGGAGGTGGCCTTCGAAAATGTCAAGAGGAAGGTGCTCTACTCCTACATGGTCCGGTTTCACCAACAGGACACCCTGAGGAGCCACAAGGACCATGTGCCTGGAGGAGAGCCCTGCCCTGCGTCTCTCCGGAGAGGCCTCGCTGGAGGAAACTCTACTCCAGCCCGATGTACGACCGCATCGGCGACCTCGGCTGGAAAATCGCCCACGGCACCGTCACCACCAACGCCTCCCCGGCGCGCTTCACCGACACATCCCCGGAGTGCCGGTTCTGCGGTTAAGTGGAGACGGTGGCGCACCAATACGTGGAGTGCAAGAGCCTGGACTCGCTGTTCAAGGTCCTGAGAAACATCCTCCTAAGGTTCAGCCTCCACTTCTCCCCGACGGTCCTCATCTTTGGATACCCGAAGGGCGACGGACCCCAACATCTTCAGGGGCTGGTCAACGTGCTCGTCGGCTACGCCAAGCTCGCCATTTACAGGGCGAGGAAGGTGGCCCTGGAGAGGAAACGTCCGGCCAGCAGCGTGGGCATCCTCCGCGCTCTGGTCGGAGCCACGGTGTGTGGGCCGGAGTTCCGCCGTGCATGGCTGACCCACGCCGTGCCGGCCTTCAAGGAGCAGTGGGCGCTGGAGGCCGTGTGCTCGGTGGCAGATAACGGGGAGCTCTGCATGCAGATTATGAGCAACCTGTCGGAGGCCGTTGGACTGCGAGAAGGGCTGGGTGCAGATGCAGCACATAGAAAACATAGGGGGAACATAGACAGAGTAGGGAGAGAGGGGGTAGCAGAGAGAGAGAGAGGGGGGTAGAGAGAGAGAGAGAGGGGGGTAGAGAGAGAGAGAGAGGGGGGTAGAGAGAGAGAGAGAGAGGGGGGTAGAGAGAGAGAGAGAGAGAGGGGGGTAGAGAGAGGAGAGGGGGGAGAGAGAGAGAGGGGGGGTAGAGAGAGAGAGAGGGGGGTAGAGAGAGAGAGAGGGGGGTAGAGAGAGAGAGAGGGGGAGAGAGAGAGGGGAGGAGAGGGAGGGAGAGAGAGGGGGAGAGAGGGGAGAGAGAGAGGGGGGGTAGAGAGAGAGAGAGAGGGGGTAGAGAGGAGAGAGGGGAGAGAGAGGAGGGGGGAGAGAGAGAGGGGGGGAGGGAGAGAGAGGGGGGTAGAGAGAGAGAGAGGGGAGGAGGAGGGGGTAGAGAGAGAGAGAGGGGGTAGAGGAGAGAGAGGGGGGGGGTAGAGAGAGAGAGGGGGTAGAGGAGAGAGAGGGGGGGTAGAGAGAGAGGGGGTAGAGGGAGAGAGGGGGGGGGTAGAGGGAGAGAGGGGGTAGAGGGAGAGAGAGGGGGGGTAGAGAAAGTTTCTATAGGTGTTTTTTTGTAACTGTATCAAAATTGGTGCATTTAAAGAAGTGGATACGGAACGTTGACATTTCGTGGCATGAATGCCGACTTTGGCTTTTATAATACAATGACGTTCGAAAGTTTAAGGGGAGAGCGTTTTGAGAGTTTGTGGGTGGATTAAGAAATTATGCAAAATAGTGGAATAAACGACTTCCACGCAAAATAAAAAAAGAGAGAGAGAAGGGGTAGAGGTAGGAGCGGAGCGTGCTGCTACGTCGTCTTGATGTTTGTGTCTACGAAGCAAGCGGCACCACAGATTGAATTTGTGTTGCACAGCGGCACAAAGCAAAGTAATAGGGGGGGGGGGGGAAATAAAAACACCGAAATGATGAACGAATCAAAGTGCCGACTAAACAGAGCATCGTGTTGCTTCTTCTGATCGTCAGAGAGAGACACACAAACAGAGACAGACACACACAGCCAGAGACACAGAGACACAGAGACAGACAGACACACACAGACAGAGACACAGAGAGAGACAGACAGAGACAGACACACACAGACAGAGACACAGAGACAGACAGATACAGCCCCCAACAAATATGCAGCAGCAGCCAGGCATGCTCATGGTCCGGGATCGAACCCACGACCTCCTGCGTACCGGGTGAGGTAGTTAACAGCTCACCAATGGGGGAGAGACACGGACTCCCAATATACAGCAGCAGCAGGCATCGTCAGGGTCGGGATCGAACCTACAACCAAAGGTCCCCAGGTAGCCTCTAGCAGTGCTGTAGGGGCAAGTGCTGTCAGTAGCAGCAGCGCCTATAGACACAAAGACAAAGCTCCCCCAGGTAGCCTCTAGCAGTGCTGTAGGGGCAAGTGCTGTCAGAAGCAGCAGCGCCTATAGACACAAAGACAAAGCTCCCCCAGGTAGCCTCTAGCAATGATGTAGGGGCAAGTGCTGCAATTAGCAGCAGCATCAGCAGCGTCTATGAAGGCCACCACTGTGACCAGAGGGATTGGTGTGGCCAGCACCACCCCCGGCCGCCTTTGTCTTCCCAAGTGTCACACTCACCCATCCATTCACTCACTCACCGACCCACTCGATCATTCAGTGACCACACACAAAGAGAAAGCTCCCCCAGGTAGCCTCTAACGGCGCTGTAGGGGAAAGTGCTGTTAGTAGCAGCGGGTCACTCACACACCTACCCACTCACCTACTCACTTACTCACCCACACACACAGGGGGTGGGTGCCAGCACCACTCACCCACTCGCCCACACACCGACACTCACTCAGTTACCTACTCACCCACCTACACACTGACACTCACCCACCCACCCACACACCGACACTCACACAGTCACACTCACCCACACACACACAGGGGGTGGGTGGCCAGCACCACTCACACACACACAGGGGGTGGGTGGCCAGCACCACTCACCCACAGTCACCTACACCCACCCACACCCACCTACACCCACCCACACACAGGGGGTGGGTGGCCAGCACCACTCACCCACACCCACCTACTCACCCACACAGTCATCTACTCACCCACCCACACACACAGTCACCTACTCACCCACACACCCACCCACAGTCACCTACACCCACACACCCACCCACAGTCACCTACACCCACACACCCACCCACAGTCACCTACACCCACACACCCACCCACAGTCACCTACACCCACACACCCACCCACAGTCACCTACACCCACACACCCACCCACAGTCACCTACACCCACCCACCCACCCACAGTCACCTACACCCACCCACCCACAGTCACCTACACCCACCCACCCACAGTCACCTACACCCACCCACACACAGTCACCTACACCCACCCACACACAGTCACCTACACCCACCCACACACAGTCACCTACACCCACCCACCCACCTACACCCACCCACACACAGTCACCTACACCCACCCACCAACTCACCACACCAATTCACTCACTCACCCACACACTGTCACCTACACCCACCCACACAGTCACCAACTCACCCACACACCAACTCACCCACACCCCACCAATCACCCACACAACAGGGGGTGGGTGGACAGCACCACACAACTCTCCCCCAGTGGTGCGATGTTTACTCCACACGCAGCACCACACCACCATCAACCCCTAAAACCGGTAACCGGTTCTTCGAAACCATTCAGTTTTCTGAAACCGGTTTAACATGGTCACCCCCCTACCTTCTCCGAACCGTTTGGCGTTGCAACCGAAACCGTTAACCGTTTTCCTGAAACCGGTTTTCCAAACCGGAAAAAAAAACCGTTAACCGGCTCCTGATCCCCCCCCCACACTTTTTGGTCCCCGAACCGGTAACCGGTTTTCGAAACCGGTTTTACCCGCCAGGTACCACCACAGCCGTGTGTTGTGTTACGCTGTGTGTGTGTGTGTTACAGCTGTGTGGTGTTGGTTATTACAGCTGTGTTGTGTGTTTAGTGTATTACAGCTGTGTGTGTGTGCATTACAGCTGTGTGTGTGTTACAGCTGTGTGTGTGTTACAGCTGCGTGTGTGTG
>NW_026891376.1:2785335-2808041 GCF_015708825.2 Lethenteron reissneri
AGGGGGGGGAGGAGGGAGGAGGGGGGAGAGGGGGGAGAGGGAGAGGGGGGAATGATGGGGGGAGGGGGGGAGAGGGAAGGGGGGAGAGGGGGGAGGGGAGATGGCAGTTATCAAATACCGTCTCAGCCACAATCACCACCATCATCACTCACCACCATTCACCACTCAACCACCACCGCTCACCACCATCACCACCCCACCACTCACACCACTCACCACCACTCACCACCCCCACACTCACCACCACTCACCACACACAAACCCCACACTCACCACCACTCACCACCCACCACTCACCACCCCCACACTCACCCACCACTCACCCACAACTCACTACCACTCACCCACCACTCACCACCACTCACCACCCACACTCACCACCACTCACCACCATCACACTCACCACCACTCACCATCACTCACCACCCCCCCACCACTCACCACCCCCCACTCACACCACTCAGGACCCCACACTCACCACCACTCACCACCCCCTACTCACCACCACTCACCACCCCCACACTCACCACCACTCACCACCCCCACATCACACTCACCACCATCACACTCACCACCACTCACCACCACTCACCGTCCATTTCTCCTTGTTCCAGCTCTCTGTCCTGAAACAAAAACACAAAGACAAAGATCCCCGTGTAGCCTCTAACAGACTGTAGGGGCAAGTGCTGTTAGCGAGCACCTTAAAGGCCGGCACGGCACACGAGGGGGTGGGTGGCCAGCACCACGCCCGGCCGCCTTTGTCCCCAGTGGCGATGTTTACACACCGCACCAGATGCTCATTGGAAGCTGAGTCGACCTAGGGGAGGCCCCGGACCGGTTCAGATAAATCGTCACTGGTGGTGTTGGCCGTGAGCGGGAATCGAACTGCGGTCACCGGGTTCGTAGCGCAGCGTAGCGCTAACCGCTCCGCCACCGCTCCCCACAGACACACACACACATAGACACACACACACAGACACACACAGACACACACACACACAGACACACACAGACACACACATAGACACACACACACACAGACACACACATAGACACACACACACACAGACACACACATAGACACACACACACAGACACACACAGACACACACAGACACACACAGACACACACAGACACACACACAGACACACACACAGAACACATAAACACACACACACACAGACACACAGACACTCACTCTTTCTCAAACTCACTCTTTATGCAGAACAGGGGAAATTCACTCACCACACGGCCATCGTGAACCCCACTGACCCAACCCACCACTCACCCATCATCTACACACTCACCCACACGACCATTGTGAACCCCACTCACCCACCCATCACCCACTCACTCACCCCACACGGCCATCGTGAACCCCATCACCCACTCACTCACTCATCCACTCGGCCATCGTGAACCCCACTCACCCACTCACTCACCCCAATCACTCACCCACACGGCCATCATAACCCCACTCACTCAACCATCCCACCCACCTCACCACTCACTCACTCATCCACTCACTCACTCACTCACCCACTCGGCCATCGTGAACCCCACTCACCCCACCACTCACTCACCCACTCACTCACCCACACGGCCATCGTGAACCCCACTCACCCACCCACTCACTCACCGTGAACCCCACTCACTCACCCACTCACCCACCTACCCACCTGGCCAAACACGTTCTCTATGGATGTAAAATCTTGCTCAGTCAGCTCGCCGTACGCTGATCGGGGGTCTTGCTGCTGCTGATGGTGGCGGTGGCGGCCTTTCGAAGCACGGCCGCTTACCAACGCAGCAGCAAACAGCTGCCGCTGATGATGATGGTGCCGCTGCAGCTGATGATGATGCCGCTGCTGATGATGATGATGGACCGTCCTGAATTTTACCCGGCATTGACACCACCACCCACCTCCGCCACCACCACCACCTCACCACCACCAGATCGTCCACCCTTGCCGCTCGACCCCTTGGCCCTGTCGGTGGAGCGACGTGTCGTCGATGACCGCTGCTGTTGTTGTGGTTGTTGTTGTGGTTGTTGTTGTTGTTGTTGTGGTGGTGGTGGCGCCCGGCCCTTGGACGAAGTTGGAGAGGGTTGGGAGAAGAGGTGGAGGTGGAGGGCTCTGGGGTGGAGGTGGTGGTGGTGTGGAGGAGGTGGTGTCGAGGTGGTGGGGGACTGTGGCGGTGGTGGAGGTGGTGAAGGAGGTGGTGGTGGTGGTGGAGGTGGTGAAGGAGGTGGTGGGTGGAGGTAGCTAGTAGCATCATCAGCATCATCATCATCAGCATCATCATCAGCAGCATCAAATCAGCATCATCCTAACAGCATCATCATCATCTACATCATCATCATCAGCATCATCAGCAGCATCATCATCAATCTACATCATCATCAGCATCATCAGCATCATCATCAGCATCATCATCATCAGCATCATGAGCCAGTGAGCGCGATTTGCCTGAAGCCTTCGCTTCATGCTGTGGTTGTCCCACCCGGTGACGGACGCTGGCGTTGCGATCGAAACGCCGAGATCCATTGGATTTGTCTACCTCCGTGGACTTTATCGAAACAACGGAAGAGTTTACACCATTGGAACCTCATTTGCCAGTAAAAAATATGATCATTGGTTTTTTACCCTTTTATCTGGCAAGCATTTACACCATTGGAACCTCATTGCCAGTAAATAATATGATCATTGGTTTTTTACCCTTTATCTGGCAAGCATTTACACCATTGGAACCTCATTTGCCAGTAAAAAATATGATCATTGGTTTTTACCCTTCTATCTGGCAAGCATTTACACCATTGGAACCTCATTTGCCAGTAAAAAATATGATCATTGTTTTTTTACCCTTTTATCTGGCAACAAAACTGACACCTTTTTTTACAAGGAGTCATGTTTGCATAGACCACAATACCTGCGGTCATAATGCAAACAAAAATATAACTCTGATAATGTGCACTGTCCTTGAAGTTGATTGGTCCACACCCGAGACAGCTTTCCTTAGAGCCTAGTCTCACATGGTGTTGGACCAGATGACGCCAAAAGGCGTACAACTCAAAGACAATGCACCATCAGAGTATGAGAGCTCGGGGTAAGCAAACATGACTCCTTGTAAAAAAGGTGTCAGTTTTGTTGCCAGATAGAAGGGTAAAAAAACAATTATCATATTTTGTTACTGGCAAATGAGGTTCCAATGGTGTAAATGCTTACCCGAGCTCTCATACTCTGATGGTTCATTGTCCTTGAGTTGTGCGCCTTTTGGCGTCATCTGGTCCAACACCATGTGAGACTAGGCTCTAAGGAAAGCTGTCTCGGGTGTGGACCAATCAACTTCAAGGACAGTGCATATATTATCAGAGTTGTGTTTTTTGTTTGCATTATGACTGCAGGTATTGTGGTCTATGCAAACATGACTCCTTGTAAAAAAGGTGTCAGTTTTGTTGCCAGATAGAAGGGTAAAAATCAAATTATCAACGAAAAAGTTGTTGAATTGTTGAAGGCAGATTTGCCAACAAAAACTCAAAGTCGAATTCGCAAACGACGAGGTGAGAACACGTGAACCCATTCCATCTCGAAATTATCACAAGAAGCCATCATCACAGAATCAAAATAAAACAATTTTTATTTTTTATTTGTCTCGAACTACCCACGTGGTTTTACCGAAAGAACCCACCGAGTGTGGATCCATGCAGCAACCAAAGCGTCAAATCGAGATCGCCCGAATCGTCGCTCACCTTGGCTGGGATGTCTGCTCGGAGCTTGCTTACGAGACATCCTCAACAGAGAGAGAGGGACACGCGGGGAGAGAGACACGGGGGGAGAGAGAGAGACACGGGGAGACACGGGGAGAGAGAGACACGGGGGGAGAGAGAGAGACACGGGGAGACACGGGGAGAGGAGAGACACGGGGAGAGAGAGAGACACGGGGAGAGAGAGACACGGGGAGGAGAGAGACACGCGGAGAGACACGGGGGGGGGAGACACGGTGAGAGAGACACGGGGAGAGAGAGAGAGACACGCGGAGAGACACGGGGGGGGGGGGAGACACGGCGAGAGACACGGGGGGAGAGACACGGTGAGAGAGAGACACGGGAAGACACACGGGGAGAGAGACACAGGGGGAGACACGGGGAGAGACACGGGGGGAGAGAGACAATGGGGGAGAGACACACGGGGGGAGAGACACGGGGTGAGAGACACGCGGTGAGACACACTGAGACACAGAGACACTGCAGTGAGACAGAGAGACACAGAGAGACACAAACACAGAGAGACACAGAGAGACACTGAGACACTGACAGAGACACAGAGAGACACTGACAGAGACAAAGAGAGACACGGGGATTGTGTCCGAATGGGCCCGGATGTGTTCGAGCTGAGATGGTTACAAAATCGCTAATCGGATTTTGTATTTATATGTGCGCACATATACATACAAATGTGCCCCAGGTAGCCTCTAGCAGTGCTGTAGGGGCAAGTGCTGTCAGCAGCAGCAGCGCCTATAGACACAAAGACAAAGCTCCCCCAGGTAGCCTCTAGCGGTGCTGTAGGGATGCTGTCAGTAGCAGTAGCACCTATACACAAAGACAAAGATCCCCCAGGTAGCCTCTAGCAGTGCTGTAGGGGCAAGTGCTGTCAGCAGCAGCAGCGCCTATACACAGACAAAGCTCCCCCAGGTAGCCTCTAGCAATACTGTAGGGGTAAGTGCTGTCAGTAGCAGTAGCACCCATAGACACAAAGACAAAGCTCCCCCAGGTAGCCTCTCGCAGTGATGTAGGGGCAAGTGCTGTCAGTAGCAGCAGCAGCAGCGCCTATAGACACAAAGACAAAGCTCCCCCAGGTAGCCTCTAGCAGCGTCTATGAAGGCCTCTGCCACTGTGGCCACACACAGAGGGGGTGAGTGGCCAGCACCACTCACACTCGCCCGGCCGCCTTTGTCTTCCCCAAAGTGCCACACACACAGACACACTCACTCACCCACTCACCCATGTACTCACTCACCCATTCACTCACTAACTCACCCACCCACCCACTCTCTAACTCACCCACTCATCCACCCCTTATCTAACTCACACATTCACTCACTTACTCATTCACTCACTCACCCACCCATTCACTCACCAACTCACCCATGTACTCACTCACCCATTCACTCACCCACTCATTCACCCAGTCACTCACTCACCCATCCATTCACCCACTCACCCACCCACCAATTCACTCACCAACCCACCCATTCACTCACTCACCCAAGCACCCGTTCACTCAACCATTCACTCACCCACCCATTCTCTAACTCACCCATTCACTCACCCACCCACCCGTACACTCACTCACCCATTCTGTCACTCACTCATTCTCTAACTCACCCATTCACTCTACCACCCACCTACCCATTCACTCACCACACAAAAGAGAAAACTCGGGTCGCCAGGTTCGTAGCGTAGTGTTAACCACTACCCTACCCACTCACACACATAGACACACACACACACAAACACTCACACAGACAGACACACACACAAACACTCACACAGACAGACACACACACAAACACTCACACACGCACACATACTCACAGAGATAGTCACACAGACACACACACACAGACAGTCACACAGACACAGTCACACAGACACTCACAGACACACTCACAATGAACGCGCCCAGCCATGAATAGACAGATCAGCCGGGCTAAGGCGCTTAGCGGGGTAATACGGTAACGAGCATCACAGTAACTACGGTAACGAGCCTAACCGCAGCATAGAGAGTGTTGACTAATCTCCATCTGTTCCATCTCACTCACTTTGTGTGGACTAATATCCATCTGTTCCATCTCACTCACTTTGTGTGGACTAATCTCCATCTGTTCCATCTCACTCCCTTCTACAGTAGCATAGAGTGTGGACTAATCTCCATCTGTTCCATCTCACTCCCTTCTACAGCAGCAGAGAGTGTGGACTAATCTCCATCTGTTCCATCTCACTCCCTTCTACAGTAGCATAGAGTGTGGACTAATCTCCATCTGTTCCATCTCACTCCCTTCTACAGCAGCAGAGAGTGTGGACTAATCTCCATCTGTTCCATCTCACTCCCTTCTACAGTAGCATAGAGTGTGGACTAATCTCCATCTGTTCCATCTCACTCCCTTCTACAGCAGCAGAGAGTGTGGACTAATCTCCATCGGTTCCATCTCACTCCCTTCTACAGCAGCAGAGAGTGTGGACTAATCTCCATCTGTTCCATCTCACTCCCTTCTACAGCAGAGTGTGTGTGGACTAATCTCCATCTGTTCCATCTCACTCCCTTCTACAGCAGCAGAGAGTGTGGACTAATCTCCATCTGTTCCATCTCGCTCCATTCTACAGCAGCAGAGTGTGGACTAATCTCCATCTGTTCCATCTCACTCCATTCTTCAGCAGCAGAGAGTGTGGACTAATCTCCATCTGTTCCATATCACTCCATTCTTCAGCAGCAGTGTGGACTAATCTCCATCTGTTCCATCTCACTCCCTTCTACAGCAGCAGAGAGTGTGGACTTATCTCCATCTGTTCCATCTCACTCACTTCTACAGCAGCAGAGTGTGGACTAATCTCCATCTCACTCCCTCCTACAGCAGAGTGTGTGGACTAATCTCCATCTGTTCCATCTCACTCCCTCCTACAGCAGCAGAGTGTGTGGACTAATCTCCATCTGTTCCATCTCACTCCCTTCTACAGCAGAGTGTGTGGACTAATCTCCATCTGTTCCATCTCACTCCCTTCTACAGCAGCAGAGTGTGTGGACTAATCTCCATCTGTTCCATCTCACTCCCTCCTACAGCAGCAGAGAGTGTGGACTAATCTCCATCTGTTCCATCTCACTCCCTTCTACAGCAGAGTGTGTGTGGACTAATCTCCATCTGTTCCATCTCACTCACTTTGTGTGGACTAATCTCCATCTGTTCCATCTCACTCCATTCTTCAGCAGCAGAGTGTGTGGACTAATCTCCATCTGTTCCATCTCACTCCCTTCTACAGCAGCAGAGTGTGGATTAGTCTCCATCTGTTCCATCTCACTCCTTTGTCACCACCATCACCATCAACCACCACCATCAACCACCACCACCATCATCATCATCAACCACCAACCACCACCACCAATAACTCCACGACAACGCCTTAATATCACGCTCTTTTATTCTCCTTGACACAACTTCAATTAGTGCTGTTTGTGGCTGGCCGCCTCGCGTGCCGGGCGGCTGCGCTCGGCACGCTGCGATTGAAAAGAGAAAACATCAAATCCACGCGACACAAACATCCCCCACGAAGCAAATTCGCGGACACTCCCACAGAGACTCACGCAGAGAGCCATAGACTCACTCATAGAGACCCACAGACTCACACAGAGACTCACGCACAGAGCCATAGACTCGCACGCACAGAGAGCCACAGACTCATCACACTCAGACTCACACGCACAGAGAGCCACAGACTCACACTCATACTCATAGACTCACCACACAGACTGCCCCCCCCTCCGCTCAACTCTCACGAACGTAGTGAATTGCACACGCTCCACACACAACCACCAACCGCACAACCCACAACCACACGCATCACAACCACCAACCACACGCGTCACAACCACACAACCACCAACCCCAACCACACAACTCCAAAGCGTCACAACCACCAAACCTGGCAGCACTCCTCCTGAAGCTCACACCACGAGGGTGCCCGGAGTTCTTTGTTTGTTTGTTTTACGATCATCATCATCAGCAGAAGCAGCAGCATCATCATCATCATCAGACGCAGCAGCTGCACCATAATCATCAGAAGCAGCAGCAGCAAGAAGACGAAGACGCCGCTCGGTTTAGTCGCAACTTTGATTCGTTCGTCATTTCGGTGTTTTTTAGTTTGGCCAAACACCCCCCCCCCCCCCATTGCTTCGCTTTGCGTTGTGCCGCTGTGCAACAGAAAGTCGATCTGTGGCGCCGCTTTGTTCGTAGACACAAACATCATCAAGACGACGACGAAGCAGCAGCAGCAGCATGCTCAGATCATCCTCCTCCCCCTCGTGAGTCACTGGTGAGTAACCGTTTGTCACTCATTTCGGGTAGAGTACGAGTACGGGTAGGGAACGTGTACCCGTACCCGTACCCGGCCGGGTACGGGTACGGGGGTACCCGTACCCGTACCCGGCCGGGTACGGGTACGGGGGTACCCATTTGCGACCCTGGTGCGGCCGGGTACGGGTAGGCCGCGAGTCATTGGTGAGTAACCGTTTGTCACTCGTTTCGGGTAGGGTATGGGTAGGGAACGGCTACCCGTACCCGGCCGGTTACGTGTACGGGTACCCATTTGCGACCCTGGTGCGGCCGGGTACGGGTAAGGAATCAAAACCCGTTTGCGACCTCTGAGCGCGGGATATGCCCAGGGCTGCCGGCCCCGGACGTTTAGCCCCCCACGGCCACCTTCCTCGCCGCCTTGCCCCGTGGGGCGAGCTCCTGTGCGGAAAGTCCGCAGCGGTAGATACACAACAAGTGGAGGAATGGACAACTTCAAATGTCAAATGGAAAATCTGAAGCAGAAGCTGCAGCGGCAGCAGAGGCTGCAGCGGCAGAAGCTGCAGCGGCAGAATCTGCAGCAGCGGCTGCAGCGGCTGCAGCGGCTGCAGCGGCGGCAGCGGCTGCAGCGGCTGCAGCGGCTGCAGCGGCTGCAGAGGCTGCAGCGGCAGCAGCGGCTGCAGCGGCTGCAGCGGCTGCAGAGGCTGCAGCGGCAGCAGAGGCTGCAGAGGCTGCAGCGGCAGCAGAGGCGGCAGCAGAGGCGGCAGCGGGTGCAGCGGCAGCAGAGGCTGCAGCGGAGGCTGCAGCGGCAGCAGAGGCTGCAGCAGAGGCGGCAGCAGAGGCGGCAGCAGAGGCTGCAGCAGAGGCGGCAGCAGAGGCTGCAGCAGAGGCGGCAGCAGAGGCTGCAGCAGAGGCGGCAGCAGAGGCTGCAGCAGAGGCGGCAGCAGAGGCTGCAGCAGAGGCGGCAGCAGAGGCTGCAGCAGAGGCGGCAGCAGAGGCTGCAGCAGAGGCGGCAGCAGAGGCGGCAGCAGAGGCTGCAGCAGCGGCGGCAGCAGAGGCTGCAGCGGCGGCAGCAGAGGCTGCAGCGGCGGCAGCAGAGGCTGCAGCGGCGGCAGCGGAGGCTGCAGCGACCGACGCGGCAGCGGAGGCTGCAGCGGCGGCAGCGGAGGCGGCAGCGGCGGCAGCAGAGGCGGCAGCAGAGGCTGCAGCGGCGGCTGCAGCGGCGGCAGCAGAGGCTGCAGCGGCGGCAGCAGAGGCTGCAGCGGCGGCAGCAGAGGCGGCAGCAGAGGCGGCAGCAGAGGCGGCAGCAGAGGCTGCAGCGGCGGCAGCAGAGGCTGCAGCGGCGGCAGCAGAGGCTGCAGCGGCGGCAGCAGAGGCGGCAGCAGAGGCGGCAGCAGAGGCGGCAGCAGAGGCTGAAGCGGCGGCAGCAGAGGCGGCAGCAGAGGCGGCAGCAGCGGCGGCAGCAGAGGCTGCAGCGGCGGCAGCAGAGGCGGCAGCAGAGGCGGCAGCAGAGGCGGCAGCAGAGGCGGCAGCAGAGGCTGCAGCAGAGGCGGCAGCAGAGGCTGCAGCGGCGGCAGCAGAGGCGGCAGCAGAGGCGGCAGCAGAGGCGGCAGCAGCGGCGGCAGCAGAGGCTGCAGCGGCGGCAGCAGAGGCTGCAGCAGAGGCGGCAGCAGAGGCGGCAGCAGAGGCGGCAGCAGAGGCGGCAGCAGAGGCTGCAGCGGCGGCAGCAGAGGCTGCAGCGGCGGCAGCAGAGGCTGCAGCGGCGGCAGCAGAGGCTGCAGCGGCGGCAGCAGAGGCGGCAGCAGAAGCTGCTGCGGCAGCAGAAGCTGCTGCGGCAGCAGCGGAAGCAGCGGCTGCAGCAGTGGAAGCAGAGGCAGCAGAGGCTGCAGCGGCAGCAGCGGCTGCAGCGGCAGCATAAGCTGCAGCGGCAGCAGCGGCAGCAGAAGCTGCAGCAGAGGCTGCAGCGAAAGAAGCTGCAGCGGCAGCAGCAGCAGAAGCTGCAGCGGCAGCAGCAGCAGAAGCTGCAGCGGCAGCAGAAGCTGCAGCAGCGGCAGCAGAAGCTGCAGCAGCGGCAGCAGAAGCTGCAGCAGCGGCAGCAGAAGCTGCAGCAGCGGCAGCAGAAGCTGCAGCAGCGGCAGCAGAAGCTGCAGCAGCGGCAGCAGAAGCTGCAGCAGCGGCAGCAGAAGCTGCAGCAGCGGCAGCAGAAGCTGCAGCAGCGGCAGCAGAAGCTGCAGCAGCGGCAGCAGAAGCTGCAGCAGCGGCAGCAGAAGCTGCAGCAGCGGCAGCAGAAGCTGCAGCTGCGGCAGCAGAAGCTGCAGCTGCGGCAGCAGAAGCTGCAGCTGCGGCAGCAGAAGCTGCAGCTGCGGCAGCAGAAGCTGCAGCTGCGGCAGCAGAAGCTGCAGCTGCGGCAGCAGAAGCTGCAGCGGCGGCAGCAGAAGCTGCAGCGGCGGCAGCAGAAGCTGCAGCGGCGGCAGCAGAAGCTGCAGCGGCGGCAGCAGAAGCTGCAGCGGCGGCAGCAGAAGCTGCAGCGGCGGCAGCAGAAGCTGCAGCGGCGGCAGCAGAAGCTGCAGCGGCAGCAGCGGCAATAGAAGCTCCTGCGGCAGCAGCGGCAGAAGCTGCTGCGGCAGCAACAGAAGATTGGCCGGACCCCCCCCCCCCCAGGCCGGATTACATGGCGGCCCCCCAAAAATGGGGCAGAGCGATTTACGGGATGAAGAATACGTGACACGGGGGAGGGGAGGGGTCCCCAAGGCAAACGCCCCTGCGGACAGCACACACAGTGGGACAAGGGGGGGGGGGAAGAAATGCCCGCGGGTGCCCCTCCCGGTGTATTCGATTAAAACGGCGAGTCGGCGATAAGGAACGCCGCTGCAAGGACAATGGAAAGGGGGGGGGGGTGATGTAGTGCACATCCCGTAACGGGCAGGGCGCTCGAAAACGGCTGCAAAAAAGCATTCGATTGGACGCGCAGGATGACGTCACGTCATCAGGGCATTAAGGGATATCTTGCGAAGATAAGGAGAGGATAGAGAGAGAGACAAAATTAAATCAAGAGTTCTTCCTCTGGAGTAGCGGTGAACACCAACCGCCCTCGGCGTCTGTGTGACGTTCGTTGGGTGCCGCTGCGAACGATTCATCTGGGCAGCTGCGAGGTGATAGTACGGGGGGGGGGGGGGGGGGCGGGGGGTGAGTCAGCCCCGTTCACCGTCAGCCCTAGCGTGGGGCTAATCGCACATTGCGAGGGTTAGGTGATAAGAGGTTAGGCGCTGTTTGGAGGGGGTAGCTGGGGGGGGGGGCGTCATCTGGTCCAACACTAATGGAGACTAGGCTCTAAGAAAAGCTGTCTCGGGTGTGGACCAATCAATTTCAAGGACAGTGCATACATTATCAGAGTTGTGTTTTACAGGTAGGAACAATGTTCCACACTGCCCACCAGGGATGATTTGTCTGTCTGTCGTGCATAAATAAATATATAACATAAACAGCTCTTTGATTGGTGGAGACCTACTGCCGGGTACGGAGAGGGGAGGTGCCTAAGGGAGGAGGGTCAGGAGAGGGGCCTGAGGGGGGGGGGGGGGTCAGCGGAGGGGCCTGAGGGGGGGGTCAGCGGAGGGGCTTAAGGGGGGGGGTCAGCGGAGGGGCCTAAGGGGGGGAGCCAGGAGAGGGGCCTGGGGGGGGTCAGCAGAGGGGCCAAAGAGAAGGGGTGGTCAGGGGAGGGGCCTAAGGGAAGGGGGGTCAGGGGAGGGGCCTAAGGGAGGGGGGGGGCGATAGTTAAGGGGGCTGTCTGCCTGGCTGCCTAAAGTCAAGTTATCTTTTATACATACAGGTAGGAACAACAGGTTGCACACTTGCCCACCAGTGATTATTTGTCTGTCTGTCGTGCACGAATGCGCTGTCCAACCAAGTTCCTACCTGCCCACTACGAAGGAACGTGTTTTGTTTGCATTATGACTGCAGGCATTGTGGTCTATGCAAACATTACTCCTTGTAAAAAAAGGTGTCAGTTTTGTTGCCAGATAAAAGGGTAAAAAACCAATTATCATATTTTGCTACTGGCAAATGAGGTTCCAATGATGTAAATGCTAACTACCGAGCTCTCATACTCTGCTGGTGCATTGTCTTTGAGTTGTGCGCCTTTTGGCGTCATCTGGTTCAACACCATGTGAGACTAGGCTCTAAGAAAAGCTGTCTCGGGTGTGGACCAATCAACTTCAAGGACAGTGCATACATGATCAGAGTTGTGTTTTTTTGTTTGCATTCCGACCGCAGGCAGTGGTCAATGCAAACATGACTCCTTGTGAAAAAGAAAAAGGCGTCAGTTTTGTTCCCAGATAAAAGGGTAAAAAACCAACTATCAAGGGTTCGCTAATCGCGCCGGAAATGAAAACCTCGGTGCCAGATTGTCGGTTGAAGCGCTGTGTGTGTGAAGAGTGGTAAAGAGCGGTGGGACAGCGATCGGCGCCCTGCCGTGTGTGGGCGACTCCAATCAGTGTGGGTACGACACGCGCCCACATAAACATTAATAGATGAATGTTTGCCCGCGCCGCGAGCGTATCGCGCAGAGAGTAAATCAGACTAGCCGTAGCTTCAGCCGCACCAACCTTCCCATAATAATAACAAAAAACTCCTATCCAGGGGCCTGTCCTGGCTCCTCCCCCCTCAACCAGTATATGTACAAGGTCGGATCTCTTGGAATTTCTCATTTACTTGATGCAGCGAGCGTGCTGTGACGGTTCCACCTGAAGACGGAGGCTTGTGTTGCCTCCGAAACATCGTGATTTTATTTTTATTTGACTTTTATTAATTTTAATTTTTTACCTACGTGACTTTACCGAAAAAACCAAGAATAGAGAGAGTATCTTCTTAGTTCTTTCGGTAAAGTCACATAGAATGGAAATAATAAAATAATAAAAATAAAACATAATAAAATCATTCTCACGACGTTTCGGCCACAACGCAAGCAGCCGTCCTCAGGTGACGAACAGGTCTGTCGGAAAGACAGCGTCTGAAAGATGAAGGGGACATCACCAAGGAGATTGACCCATCTCCCGTGGTCATAGAGCCTCACCCCCCACCAGCTATGGATGAATCTGGGACGAATACAATTTGCTTCGGCCTCGAACAAGGAGGGGGGGGGGGAAGTCGGTGGCTCGCGCGATCACAGCCGCGCGCAAGTCAACCGCGCGTGTTAGCGGCACGAAACGTCGGACCTCTTCCACCACCACACGAGGAAAGTTTAGTGTGGGAACCTCACCACCATGAAGTAAAGCGCTAATCGCGCCGGAAATGAAAACCTCGGTGCCAGATTGTCGGTTGACGCGCTGTGTGTGTGAAGAGTGGTAAAGAGCGGTGGGACAGCGATCGGCGCCCTGCCATGTGTGGGCGACTCCAATCATTGTGGGTACGACACGCGCGCACAAAAACATTAATAGATGAATGTTCGCCCGCGCCGCGAGCGTATCGCGCAGAGAGTAAATCAGACTAGCCGTAGCTTCAGCCGCACCAACCTTCCCATAATAATAACAAAAAAACTCCTATCCAGGGGCCTGTCCTGGCTCCTCCCCCCTCAACCAGTATATGTACAAGGTCGGATCTCTTGGAATTTCTCATTTACTTGATGCAGCGAGCGAGCTGTGATGGTTCCACCTGAAGACGGAGGCTTGTGTTGCCTCCGAAACGTCGTGATTTGTATTTTATTTTTATTTTACTTTTATTAATTTCAATTTTTTACCTACGTGACTTTACCGAAAAAAACCAAGAATATAGAGAGTATCTTATTGGTTCTTTCGGTAAAGTCACATAGAATGGAAATAATAAAATAATAAAACATAATAAAATCATTCTCACGACGTTTCGGCCACAACGCAAGCAGCCGTCCTCAGGTGACGAACAGGTCTGTCGGAAAGACAGCGTCCGAAAGATGGGGACATCGCCAAGGAGATTGACGCATCTCCCGTGGTCAGAGCCTTACCCCCCACCAGCTATGGATGAATCTGGGACGAATACAATTTGCTCCGGCCTCGAACAAGGAGGGGGAAGTCGGTGGCTCGCGCGATCACAGCCGCGCGCAAGTCAACCGGGCGTGTTAGCGGCACGAAACGTCAGACCTCTTCCACCACCACACGAGGAAATAGTTTAGTGTGGTAACCTCACCACCATGAAGAAAAGCGCTCAAACCCCCCCCCAGACATCTACGCAGCGTTGTGCCGAACTCGTGCATGGGAGCAGAGAAAAAGGTTTCCGCGCGGCTCCCGGCACGTAATGCGAACACCCCGGTGTCCGTACGGCACACACGGGGAGAAGGGGTACGGCCCAGCACAAGAGAACAGGCGAGGAAAGACGCTGTCTTTCTGTTATTATTTCCCTTCTACGTGACTTTACTGCAACAACCAAGAAGATGAATCCCTGCAGTCACGAAAGCTTTAAATCGAAAAATATAGAGTAATCAACTACCTCCGAGCGCAGCCGGTCGGCTTGTTGAGCGGCCATTTAAACAATGTTAAGCAATCCGCGCGGTTAGCGAGTGTGGACCCGTGAGTGGGGGGGGGGGGCGCACACGTCACGAACCCCTAAGCGGTGTCTGCCGGCCGCTAGCTATGTCAGTCAGAGAGGGCGCTGGTGCGGGGGGGGGGGGGGGGGGGGGGGGCCCAGCGAGACGCGAACGAGGAGGGAGCGGGGGGGGTGGAGCGAGTGGGGAGATCAGCCCCCACAAGAAACACCTCCCAGACCTGGAGCCGGAAGAAGAAGTTGTGAAACCTCCCACACACCAGGGGAGGGAGCGGACGCCAAAGAGGCGGTTTTTGCCATCCCAGACGCCGCGCCGAGTGGCGAGCGGGCTGAGGAAGAAACTTGCCAAGGAGGAGGAAGCAACAGCGTGCGTCTGGGGGAAGGGGCTGCCCAAGCAGGAGACCGTGGACGATGAAGGCGACATAGCCAAGGAGAACGACCCATCTCCCGTGGTCATAGAGCCTCACCCCCCACCAGCTATGGATGAATCTGGGACGAATTACAATTTGCTTCGGCCTCGAACAAGGAGGAGGGGGGGGGGAAGTCAGTGGCTCACGCGATCACAGCCGCGCGCAAGTCAACCGCGCGTGTTAGCGGCACGAAACGTCGGACCTCTTCCACCACCACACGAGGACGAACTCGTGCACGGGAGCAGAGAAAAAATGTTTCTGCCCGGCTCCCGGCACGTAATGCGAACACCTCGGTGTCCGTACGGCACACACGGGGAGAAGGGGTACGGCCCAGCACAAGAGAACAGGCGAGGAAAGACGCTGTCTTTCTGTTATTTCCCTTCTACGTGACTTTACTGCAACAACCAAGAAGATGAATCCCTGCAGTCACGAAAGCTTTAAATCGAAAAATATAGAGTAATCAACTACCTCCGAGCGCAGCCGGTCGGCTTGTTGAGCGGCCATTTAAACAATGTTAAGCAATCCGCGCGGTTAGCGAGTGTGGACCCGTGAGTGGGGGGGGGGGGGGCGCACACGTCACGAACCCCTAAGCGGTGTCTGCCAGCCGCTAGCTATGTCAGTCAGAGAGGGCGCTGGTGCGGGGGGGGGGGGGGGGGGGGGCCCAGCGAGACGCGAACGAGGAGGGAGCGGGGGGGGTGGAGCGAGTGGGGAGATCAGCCCCCACAAGAAACACCTCCCAGACCTGGAGCCGGAAGAAGAAGTTGTGAAACCTCCCACACACCAGGGGAGGGAGCGGACGCCAAAGAGGCGGTTTTTGCCATCCCAGACGCCGCGCCGAGTGGCGAGCGGGCTGAGAGGAAGAAACTTGCCAAGGAGGAGGAAGCAACAGCGTGCGTCTGGGGGAAGGGGCTGCCCAAGCAGGAGACCGTGGACGATGAAGGCGACATAGCCAAGGAGAACGACCCATCTCCCGTGGTCATAGAGCCTCACCCCCCACCAGCTATGGATGAATCTGGGACGAATTACAATTTGCTTCGGCCTCGAACAAGGAGGAGGAGGGGGGGGAAGTCAGTGGCTCACGCGATCACAGCCGCGCGCAAGTCAACCGCGCGTGTTAGCGGCACGAAACGTCGGACCTCTTCCACCACCACACGAGGACGAACTCGTGCACGGGAGCAGAGAAAAAATGTTTCTGCCCGGCTCCCGGCACGTAATGCGAACACCTCGGTGTCCGTACGGCACACACGGGGAGAAGGGGTACGGCCCAGCACAAGAGAACAGGCGAGGAAAGACGCTGTCTTTCTGTTATTTCCCTTCTACGTGACTTTACTGCAACAACCAAGAAGATGAATCCCTGCAGTCACGAAAGCTTTAAATCGAAAATATAGAGTGTAATCAATTACCTCCGAGCGCAGCCGGTTGGGCTTGTTGAGCGGTCATTTAATCAATGTTACGCAATCCGCGTGGTTAGCGAGTGTGGACCCGTGAGTGGAGTGGGGGGGGGGGCGCACACGTCACGAACCCCTAAGCGGTATCTGCCAGCCGCTAGCTATGTCAGAGAGGGCGCTGGTGCGGGGGGGGGGGGGGGCCCAGCGAGACGTGAACGAGGAGGGAGCGGGGGGGGGGGGGTGGAGGGAGTGGGGAGATCAGCCCCCACAAGAAACACCTCCCAGACCTGGAGCCGGAAGAAAAAGTTGTGAAACCTCCCACACACCAGGGGAGGGAGCGGACGCCAAAGAGGCGGTTTTTGCCATCCCAGACGCCGCGCCGAGTGGCGAGCGGGCGGAGAGGAAGAAACTTGCCAAGGAGGAGGAAGCAACAGCGTGCGTCTGGGGGAAGGGGCTGCCCAAGCAGGAGACCGTGGACGATGAAGGCGACATAGCCAAGGAGAACGACCCATCTCCCGTGGTCATAGAGCCTCACCCCCCACCAGCTATGGATGAATCTGGGACGAATACAATTTGCTTCGGCCTCGAACAAGGAGGGGGGGGGGGGGAAGTCGGTGGCTCGCGCGATCACAGCCGCGCGCAAGTCAACCGTGCGTGTTAGCGGCACGAAACGTCGAACCTCTTCCACCACCACACGAGGACGAACTCGTGCACGGGAGCAGAGAAAAAAGGTTTCCGCGCGGCTCCCGGCACGTAATGCGAACACCCCGGTGTCCGTACGGCACACACGGGGAGAAGGGGTACGGCCCAGCACAAGAGAACAGACGAGAAACTCTTAAAATACAGTGTGTGTGGAAAGGCATTTTCATAGAAAGGAAATCTGCGCATACACCAGAAAATACGCACAGAAGAGAAATGCTTCAAGTGCGGTGTGTGGGAAGGGTTTTAAATTGGTCACAACCTACGAGATAATCACAAGCAGATGCACAAGGGAGAAAATGCACAGCTTCTCAAGTGAGCCTGGAACGTGGGAAAGTGAATTTGGAACATGAAGAAGTTAATTTAGAACTGGAAATAGAATCAGAGTCCAGGACCTGGTCCCAATCATTTTTTGAGTGCGGATTTGGACGAGGGTTGGTTGTCCTATTTAGTGCTGTGAATTGGAGCCCCCCGGGGTAGATGTCTCACCTTGAACTTAAAATAATGCAGCTCCATTGGCTAGATGTTGACTACCTCGCCCGGTATACAGGAGGCACGCACGCACACCCCCACGTGGAGCCCGAGGGGAGGTCACGTGGCCGACAGGTTTTCACCCAGAAGCCCTCCCATGGGACTAATCTTCACGGTTTCCTACGGCCAAGGAATTGGGCGATCTCCCCCGAGGCTAACTCGCACAACGGCGCCGTGACTTGGGCGGTAATTACATGGTCACGACGGGGCTGCCCAGCCACCGCGGGTAGAAAACACACACGGGCCAGCAGGCAGGTAGGGGGAGGGGGGAGAGCCACAAACGGTGGGAAAACAGGGCCGGCCCTCTGATTGGTAGGACACTATATTTTGCCACTGGTAAAGGAGGTCTCAGTGTAAGTGCTTACCCCAAGCTCTCAAAACTCTGATAGTGCACCGTCTTTGAGTTGTACTCCTTTTGGCGTCATCTGGTCCAACACCAATGGAAACTAGGCTCTAAAAAAAGCTGTCTCGGGTGTGGACCAATCAACTTCAAGGACAGTGCATATCATTATCATCATCAGAGTTGTTTATTTTTGTTTGCATCTTGACTGCTTGTGTTGTGGTTATTGCAAACATGATGCCTTGTATAAAGGTGTCAGTTTTTGTACCAGTTGAAAGGGTAAAAACCTATTACTATATTTTGCCACTGGTAAAGGAGGTCTCACATATATTAAACTTTTGCACATTTAAAAAAGAAAAAAGGAGGGGAAATAGAGAAAGAAAACCTCGCATCTGGGACAGCTGCCACCTTTCTACAGAAACGTCCTGTAGACATGGAGCTCCCTTGCCGTCAGGAAGCTGAACCAGCCGCGATCGGCCGAGGATCTGGTCTTCGAACCGATCCTCAGGAACCCGCAGACAAAAGCTGCCATCCACAACCGCCACCCCCAGCATGGAGAGGCGCCTCGCCAATGCGCGGCTCACCGGGATGGGAGATCTGGTGGAGCCTGGAACACGGGGCCGGTGGCTCGGACCAGCAGACATGGCCGCAAAGACAGGGGCTGCAGTCGCTCTGGGTGGTTGCCCAGATCCTAGCCGAAGCCAAGGGGGCCTTCTCAGCGGCAGCGGGGAAAACGCCCCCCCCCCACCCCCCCATCGGCGTTGGGGATGGCGAAGCCCCTCTCGTCGTGCCACTGCATCGCCAATGCCGACAAGCGAAGGCGGATCATGACCCGTGCCAGCTCGAAGACCTACCGGAGGTGGCCTTCGAAAATGTCAAGAGGAAGGTGCTCTACTCCTACATGGTCCGGTTTCACCAACAGGACACCCTGAGGAGCCACAAGGACCATGTGCCTGGAGGAGAGCCCTGCCCTGCGTCTCTCCGGAGAGGCCTCGCTGGAGGAAACTCTACTCCAGCCCGATGTACGACCGCATCGGCGACCTCGGCTGGAAAATCGCCCACGGCACCGTCACCACCAACGCCTCCCCGGCGCGCTTCACCGACACATCCCCGGAGTGCCGGTTCTGCGGTTAAGTGGAGACGGTGGCGCACCAATACGTGGAGTGCAAGAGCCTGGACTCGCTGTTCAAGGTCCTGAGAAACATCCTCCTAAGGTTCAGCCTCCACTTCTCCCCGACGGTCCTCATCTTTGGATACCCGAAGGGCGACGGACCCCAACATCTTCAGGGGCTGGTCAACGTGCTCGTCGGCTACGCCAAGCTCGCCATTTACAGGGCGAGGAAGGTGGCCCTGGAGAGGAAACGTCCGGCCAGCAGCGTGGGCATCCTCCGCGCTCTGGTCGGAGCCACGGTGTGTGGGCCGGAGTTCCGCCGTGCATGGCTGACCCACGCCGTGCCGGCCTTCAAGGAGCAGTGGGCGCTGGAGGCCGTGTGCTCGGTGGCAGATAACGGGGAGCTCTGCATGCAGATTATGAGCAACCTGTCGGAGGCCGTTGGACTGCGAGAAGGGCTGGGTGCAGATGCAGCACATAGAAAACATAGGGGGAACATAGACAGAGTAGGGAGAGAGGGGGTAGAGAGAGAGAGAGAGGGGGGTAGAGAGAGAGAGAGAGGGGGGGTAGAGAGAGAGAGAGAGAGGGGTTAGAGAGAGAGAGAGAGGGGGGTAGAGAGAGAGAGAGAGAGGGGGGTAGAGAGAGAGAGAGATGAGGGGGTAGGGTAGAGAGAGAGAGAGGGGGGGTAGAGAGAGAGAGAGGGGGGTGTAGAGAGAGAGAGAGGGGGGGTAGAGAGAGAGAGAGGGGGGTAGAGAGAGAGAGAGGGGGGTAGAGAGAGAGAGAGGGGGGGTAGAGAGAGAGAGAGGGGGGGTTAGAGCGAGAGAGAGGGGGGTTAGAGAGAGAGAGAGGGGGGTAGAGAGAGAGAGAGGGGGGTGGTAGAGAGAGAGAGAGGGGGGGTAGAGAGAGAGAGAGGGGGGTAGAGAGAGAGAGGGGGGGGTAGAGAGAGAGGGGGTAGAGGGAGAGAGAGGGGGTAGAGGGAGAGAGGGGGTAGAGGGAGAGAGAGGGGGGGGGGGGGTTAGAGAAAGTTTCTATAGGTGTTTTTTTGTAACTGTATCAAAATTGGTGCATTTAAAGAAGTGGATACGGAACGTTGACATTTCGTGGCATGAATGCCGACTTTGGCTTTTATAATACAATGACGTTCGAAAGTTTAAGGGGAGAGCGTTTTGAGAGTTTGTGGGTGGATTAAGAAATTATGCAAAATAGTGGAATAAACGACTTCCACGCAAAATAAAAAAAGAGAGAGAGAAGGGGTAGAGGTAGGAGCGGAGCGTGCTGCTACGTCGTCTTGATGTTTGTGTCTACGAAGCAAGCGGCACCACAGATTGAATTTGTGTTGCCACAGCGGCACAAAGCAAAGTAATAGGGGGGGGGGGGGGAAATAAAAACACCGAAATGATGAACGAATCAAAGTGCCGACTAAACAGAGCATCGTGTTGCTTCTTCTGATCGTCAGAGAGAGACACACAAACAGAGACAGACACACACAGCCAGAGACACAGAGACACAGAGACAGACAGACACACACAGACAGAGACACAGAGAGAGACAGACAGAGACAGACACACACAGACAGAGACACAGAGACAGACAGATACAGCCCCCAACAAATATGCAGCAGCAGCCAGGCATGCTCATGGTCCGGGATCGAACCCACGACCTCCTGCGTACCGGGTGAGGTAGTTAACAGCTCACCAATGGGGGAGAGACACGGACTCCCAATATACAGCAGCAGCAGGCATCGTCAGGGTCGGGATCGAACCTACAACCAAAGGTCCCCAGGTAGCCTCTAGCAGTGCTGTAGGGGCAAGTGCTGTCAGTAGCAGCAGCGCCTATAGACACAAAGACAAAGCTCCCCCAGGTAGCCTCTAGCAGTGCTGTAGGGGCAAGTGCTGTCAGAAGCAGCAGCGCCTATAGACACAAAGACAAAGCTCCCCCAGGTAGCCTCTAGCAATGATGTAGGGGCAAGTGCTGCAATTAGCAGCAGCATCAGCAGCGTCTATGAAGGCCACCACTGTGACCAGAGGGATTGGTGTGGCCAGCACCACCCCCGGCCGCCTTTGTCTTCCCAAGTGTCACACTCACCCATCCATTCACTCACTCACCGACCCACTCGATCATTCAGTGACCACACACAAAGAGAAAGCTCCCCCAGGTAGCCTCTAACGGCGCTGTAGGGGAAAGTGCTGTTAGTAGCAGCGGGTCACTCACACACCTACCCACTCACCTACTCACTTACTCACCCACACACACAGGGGGTGGGTGCCAGCACCACTCACCCACTCGCCCACACACCGACACTCACTCAGTTACCTACTCACCCACCTACACACTGACACTCACCCACCCACCCACACACCGACACTCACACAGTCACACTCACCCACACACACACAGGGGGTGGGTGGCCAGCACCACTCACACACACACAGGGGGTGGGTGGCCAGCACCACTCACCCACAGTCACCTACACCCACCCACACCCACCTACACCCACCCACACACAGGGGGTGGGTGGCCAGCACCACTCACCCACACCCACCTACTCACCCACACAGTCATCTACTCACCCACCCACACACACAGTCACCTACTCACCCACACACCCACCCACAGTCACCTACACCCACACACCCACCCACAGTCACCTACACCCACACACCCCACCCACAGTCACCTACACCCACACACCCACCCACAGTCACCTACACCCACACACCCACCCACAGTCACCTACACCCACACACCCACCCACAGTCACCTACACCCACCCACCCACCCACAGTCACCTACACCCACCCACCCACCCACAGTCACCTACACCCACCCACCCACCCACAGTCACCTACACCCACCCACCCACAGTCACCTACACCCACCCACACACAGTCACCTACACCCACCCACACACAGTCACCTACACCCACCCACACACAGTCACCTACACCCACCCACACACAGTCACCTACACCCACCCACACACAGTCACCTACACCCACCCACCCACCTACACCCACCCACACACAGTCACCTACACCCACCCACCAACTCACCACACCAATTCACTCACTCACCCACACACTGTCACCTACACCCACCCACACAGTCACCAACTCACCCACACACCAACTCACCCACACACCAACTCACCCACACACCCACCAACTCACCCACACACAGGGGGTGGGTGGCCAGCACCACACAACTCTCCCCCAGTGGTGCGATGTTTACTCCACACGCAGCACCACACCACCATCAACCCCTAAAACCGGTAACCGGTTCTTCGAAACCATTCAGTTTTCTGAAACCGGTTTAACAGGTCACCCCCCTACCTTCTCCGAACCGTTTGGCGTTGCAAACCGAAACCGTTAACCGTTTTCTGAAACCGGTTTTCCAAACCGGAAAAAAACCGTTAACCGGCTCCTGATCCCCCCCCCACACTTTTTGGTCCCCGAACCGGTAACCGGTTTTCGAAACCGGTTTTTACCCGCCAGGTACCACCACAGCCGTGTGTGTGTTACAGCTGTGTGTGTGTGTGTTACAGCTGTGTGTGTGTGTATTACAGCTGTGTGTGTGTTTATGTATTACAGCTGTGTGTGTGTGCATTACAGCTGTGTGTGTGTTACAGCTGTGTGTGTGTTACAGCTGCGTTGTGTACGTG
>NW_026891376.1:2808541-3152374 GCF_015708825.2 Lethenteron reissneri
TCGCTCGTGAGTGCAGCGCACTGCAGCGCGATCGGGGTCGACGTGCGCCACCTGCAGGCCCCGGACCGCGCGCTGCACACGGCAAGCGGAGCCGGGATGGGGTTGCTGGGGAAGGTATCCCTCGAGGTCCGTCTAGGAAACCAGGTGTGCACACAGGAATTCTACGTGTCGAGTGTGTTGTGCCACGAGTGCATTGCAGGAACGGACCTCCTGGAAAAGTTGGGACTTAACGTACAGCCCCGGCAACGATGCGCTACGGTGGAGGGCAGCGGGGAGCGGATTCCGTTCCTAGGACGGGAGCCGAATCGCCCACGCTTCACACCCGTGGCCGCTACGCTGGTGTCGGCCGTCACCATCGGACCTCTCGCCGAGATGCTGGTGCCGGTGGCAACCCTCTCCACCGACCCAACCCACCGACCATCGGGCGAGGTAATGCTGACTCCTCACCCGGAGTTGGCATCGCGATACGGGGTGGTAGGGTCAGCCACACTGGTAAACGCAGATGGGGGCCAGCTGTTTATACGTGTGTTTAACCCACACAGTACCCCGGCAATGATACGACGACGCACCCCGATAGCCACCGTACACCCCCTGCACGCACGCCACTCTAACGACTCGGTGTTCGCACTCTGGGCTGAGGACCCCGGGCGTCCTGAGGGTGACCAGGACCTGGCCTGGCGAGTCGGCCCGACTCCCCGAGCCGAGGTCGTTCCCCTGCTCGACGCGTTACATGTACCATGGGCGGATTTGCCTAAGGGAGAGGCCGATCGGCTGCGCGAGTTACTGCGGGAGTATGCCGACGTATTCAGTGAACACGACTCGGACGTGGGTCGGACCGATCTTGTTAAGCACCAAATTGACACCGGTGCAGCCCGACCCATCAAACTCCCTGCGTACCGAGTGGGCGCACCCGAACGCGCCCAAATCAAAGAGGCAGTTGGGGACATGCTTCGCGATAACATAATTCAGCCCTCGGCGAGCCCCTGGTCAGCCCCGGTGGTACTAGTAACGAAAAAGGATGGGTCAACCCGGTTCTGCGTCGATTACCGTAAACTAAATGCAGTCACGCTCGGCGATGCCTTCCCCATACCCCGCATCGACGACACCTTCGACAGTCTCGCAGGAGCGCGGTATTTTTCCACCCTCGATCTGGCGTCCGGTTACTGGCAGGTGGAGATGACGGAGGAGGATCGGCCAAAAACAGCATTCACCACCCCGATGGGCCTGTTTGAGTTTCGAGTGTTGCCGTTCGGACTCACTAACGCGCCCGCGACGTTCCAGCGGTTGATGGAGTTGGTGATGCGGGGCTTGCAGTGGGAACAGTGCCTGATTTACTTGGACGATGTGATAGTGTTCAGTAGATCTTTGTCTGAGCATTGGTCCAGGCTTCGAGAGGTGTTCCAGCGACTGCGAGCGGCTCATCTCAAGCTCAAGCCACGTAAGTGTTACATCGCACAACGCGAGGTGGGGTACCTCGGGCATCGCGTCAGCGAGGCAGGCGTGCACACCGATCCGGAGAAGGTACGCGCCGTAGTGGAGTGGCCACGGCCAAGGAATCTGACGGAGATCAGATCATTTTTGGGGCTCGCCACCTATTATCGTCGATTTGTAAAGGGATTCAGCGAGATTGCACGCCCCCTCACCCAACTCACCTCCCCTAAGCACCCCTATCAGTGGACGGGGGCCTGCCAGACTGCCTTCACCACTCTCAAAGACCACCTCACCCACGCCCCCACCCTCGCTTTCCCCGATTTTACCACCGATTTTATTTTGGACACCGACGCCTGCAGCAGCGGGCTGGGCGCGGTGTTGTCACAGGTACAGGATGGGACGGAACGAGTCATCGCGTACGCCAGCCGGACCTTGAGTGGGGCCGAGCTGAACTATTGCGTGACCCGCCAAGAGTTGTACGCCGTGATTTTCGCATGCAAACAGTTCCGGCCGTATTTGTACGGCAGAAGATGTCGCGTACGCACTGACCATTATGCTCTGCAGTTTCTTCTTACATTCAAGGAGCCGCGGGGGCAGATGGCCCGGTGGTTGGCGCAGTTGCAGGAGTACAACCTGCAAATCGAGTATCGGGCTGGCCGGACGCATGCAAACGCGGACGCCTTGTCGAGGCGACCCACGGTGTACGCCGAGACGAGGGCGGAGGAGGCCTGCCCGTGTTTCACGGGGGGACGCTGCCGGCAGGCAACGGACCCCCGAGAGGCCGCGGCCACTGACCCCCCCCCAGCGAGAGAGAGTGCAGTGTGCGCCACAGAGACCCTCACAGGTGGCACTGAGGATCCCGTCGACCGCCCGGCAAGCGCGGGACCCGCGGCTCGGGACCCGATCGGACGGATCCAGGAGGACGTCGGCTGCGCCTTCCCGGGCCTAAACGACGAGCAGCTGAGACAGACCCAGCAGCGAGATCCGGATCTGGCGGCAGTGGAGGCGGCACTGCGGGAGGAAAAGAGCGCCCTACCAGGACCCTGGAGCGGTTTGTATGCCCGGTTGTGTGTAGAAAACGGGGTGGTGAGGGAACTGGCCGACGCTGGGCAGCCGGGGTGCATCTGCGTTCCCGCCCATGTGCGACCCCAACTACTACGACTGGTACACGACCACCCGCTCGGGGGCCATGATGGGGAACGGCGCACCCGGGAGACTCTGCGCCGCCAGTATCTCTGGCCTAAATTGGCGCAAGATGTGGCCGCCTGGGTGCAGGGCTGCCGGGCCTGTCAGCAGTGTGGGCAAAAGCCGGCGAGGTACCAGGTACCCCTGAGGCCGTTCCGAGTCAGTCAGACGAATCAGTTGGTCGGAATCGATCTGCAGGGGCCCTTTCCACGATCCCACCGGGGCAACCGATATATTCTCGTAGCGGTGGAATACTTCACCCGCTACCCCGTGGCGGTGGCTATCCCGGATAAAACAGCCCTCGTAGTGGCCCGGGCCTTCGTGGAAAACTACGTACTTAAGTGCGGGATCCCCGAACGAGTCATTACCGACCAGGGTAGTGAATTCGAGGCCGAACTATTTCAGGCGCTGTGCCGAGAGTTCGGGATCCAGAAGGACCGAACCACGGCGTATCACCCCCAGGCGAACGGGATGGTAGAGAGGATGAACCAGACTCTGGCCGGGAAGCTTAAACGCATGGCGGCCGCGAATCAACAGGACTGGGACGAACACCTTCCCTATGCCCTGTTCGCCTACACCACCGCCGTTCACACCTCTACAGGACAGACCCCGTTCCTAATGATGTTTGGTCGCGAGTCTCGCCTGCCCGCAGATCTGCTGTTCGGGGTCCCTCCGCCGCAACGGGAGGAAGGGAGCCACCCCGTGGAGCACTTGCTGGAGACCCTGCGAGGGGCCAGGGGCCGAGCCTACCCGCACGGAGAGGCCGCGCACCAGCGGCAAGAGCAGGGCGCCCGACCCCGTATGGAGCCCCCCTTCTACACTGCGGGCTCCGAGGTGTGGCTGTACACTCCCCGCGTCGGTGCCGGACAGGTGGGGAAGCTGACCACCTACTGGCGAGGACCCTGGATTGTGAGACGGCAGATCTCACCATGGACGGTGCTGATTCAGGGAGGAGAGAGGGGCCGGGAGATGGTGGTCAACATCCGCCGACTGAAGCCGTGGCGAGCAGCCCCCGAGGGGGGGAGCCCCGCCGTCCAAGTACCCCGAAACCCCGGGGTCCCCCCACCCCCCGTGCCCGGGGGCCTCGCGCAGTATATGGGCCCCACGGAGCCCCGGGCTCCGAGGGGCCCCGGGCGGGGCCGGGGGCGACGAGGACGGCGACCCTTAAACCCCACCGCCTCTGAGTTTGTTCCCCAGCCCGCAGGTGCCAGAGGCCGAGGGGAGCCATTGGAATGGAGGAGGAGACCACCGCCGGAGCCCCAGGAGACGGAGCCGCCACCCCCGAGGCCAGCCACAAGGGCCGGGCGAATCCCGCGGACCCCGCGGCGATACCTCGTGGGGGCAACCCAGGCGAGGTGCTCCAGTCAACCCGGGACGGGGACTGGCACCCCGGGGGGCTATGTGGTGCCACAACGACGGGGACGCTCTGCCGAGCCAGGGAGCTGCCCGGCTTCCACCACTGCACTGCCCCCCATCACCCCCCCCCCACATAAGCACGCACCCGCACCCACGTAGGGCCTTGTGGTCGGGTCACCTACCCTGAGTTTTCACCCGAGGGCCCCCTCGGGGGGTTACCCCACGGTTTCTCAGGGCCAGGGAATTGGACAGGACCCTTCCCAGGCTAAGTAACACTGCGGCGCCGTGGGCGGATTTGAGATCGCACGACCACGGCGAGCTCAGAGAGCCCCGCAGTTAGAAACGCATACAAACACAAACACGGGTCAGCAAGGCAGATAGCTAGGATCAGGACCCGGGGCTGCTGCTTAGCCAAAAGGTCAAAGGCCGGCGGGATCGCAAAAGGGCGGGAAATCCTAGGCTCAGGATTGGTCGAGAGACCAAGGCGGTCGGGACGGGGGCGCCTAGCTTTGATGTGGAGAGTTTAAAAGGAAACGCAGGGGCAGTAGGGGAGGGTCCTCTTCTTCTTCTGGAGTGGTGACACGGGGTCAACGACGAGGGAGTCATCGGGCGAGCCGCAGGATCGTCTGCAGGACGACCTGAGCGCCGCAAGGTCACCTAGGACTACAGACGGTATCGTATTACGCGCCTTACAACACCTCAGAGCGGAGAGTAGGATCCGTAGGAGAAGGTTAGTTCGGGGTAAGGACGAGTAGGAGAGCGGTGTAACAGAGAGCGCAGCATAGAATAGGGCTGCACGCCACTAGAGAGTGGGTTGGAAGCGCCTTGCTGGCTCGTACACACACACGGGTGGCTCGGTGGGTTAACAAGGGTTAATAAAATCTCGAGCGTAGTAACAAAACCGTGTTGTTGGGTGTTTTTGAACGTGGTATTAGCGTGCACTGCATTCGCGGGTGTGTGGTCGTTGTATGCGTAAAAGCTGTGGTCTCTGTACTATGGTGCGGGTACGGAGGTGTGTGTGTTAACGCCCGGGGGGAGCACTTTTGTGTGTTGGCGTGCCTACGCAGCCGTGTGAGAGGAGAATCGTCCTTGCACGATACTTGTGTTGACGTGCACGCGCGAGTGCGGGAGGGGACGAGTCGTCGTGTCGGCGTGCACCCCGCTCGCGTGTGCGAAACCGCGGTGCGCAGTGAAGCTGTTAGCTTTGTGCGAGCTTGCGTGTGCTCGAGCGCGTAATCGGCTGCGCATTGTTGTACGGTTTATCTCGCGCGCACGGCGGCGGCAACTTGAGTCGTTGTGTCGGCGTGTGCCCCGCTTGCGGGTGCTCGTTACGTGTTATAAGTGTGAACGCGTGTGGTACGGTGTTTGCGTAAGCTCTCGTCGTGCGAAATCGGCGTGCCCCAGGTGCGCGATTGTAACGTGAGCGGCCAGCGCGGCGCAGAGCGGCGCAAGAGTGAGTGCAGCGCAGAGCTGTGTGTGTGGGTGTGCGTGTACGTAATTAACCATGCCTGCTACGCGGACCCGCGGTGGAGTGGAATCCTCGGGCGACGGCTCTCACACCATGGGTGAGGAACTTAGCAGCGGTTCGCTTAGCAGCGGGGGGGCGATTGATGATGCTAGTCCGGCCGTTAGCATTATCGAGGGAGGGATCTCGGGGGCTAGCGACCCCCACATTGTCTTTCATTTTCAACACCACCCTCAACACCACCCCTCCCACGGACGGACGGACGGACGGACGGACACATTAATCTATTGGTGGTCTGGTCCACTTCGTTCCTACCAGTATTAACACTTAACCCTATGGGAGCCTTAGTCTGGCTCTGAAAACCTCAGTGATTAAGACTGAACCGTATTTGAGCCTTAATCGGGCTCTGTGAGCCTCAGTGATTAACACTGAACCCTGTGGGAGCCTTAGTCTGGCTCTGAAAGCCTCAGTGATTAACACTGAACCCTATGGGAGCCTTAGTCTGGCTCTGTGAGCCTCAGTGATCAACACTGAACCCTATGGGAGCCTTAGTCTGGCTCTGTGAGCCTCAGTGATCAACACTGAACCCTGTGGGAGCCTTAGTATGGCTCTGTGAGCCTCAGTGATTACCACTGAACCCTATGGGAGCCTTAGTCTGGCTCTGTGAGCCTCAGTGATTAAGACTGAACCCTATGGGAGCCTTGGTATGGCTCTGTGAGCCTCAGTGATTACCACTGAACCCTATGGGAGCCTTAGTCTGGCTCTGTAAGCCTCAGTGATTAACACTGAACCCTATGGGAGCCTTAGTCTGGCTCTGTGAGCCTCAGTGATTAACACGAACCCGGGCTACGGGAGCCTTAGTCTGGCTCTGTAAGCCTCAGTGATTAACACTGAACCCTATGGGAGCCTTAGTCTGGCTCTGTGAGCCTCAGTGATTAACACTGAACCCTATGGGAGCCTTAGTCTGGCTCTGTGAGCCTCAGTGATTACCACTGAACCCTATGGGAGCCTTAGTCTGGCTCTGTAAGCCTCAGTGATTAACACTGAACCCTATGGGAGCCTTAATCTGGCTCTGTGAGTCTCAGTGATTAACACTGAACCCTATGGGAGCCTTAGTCTGGCTCTGAAAGCCTCAGTGATTAAGACTGAACCGTATTGGAGCCTTAATCGGGCTCTGTGAGCCTCAGTGATTAATACTGAACCCTATGGGAGCCTTAGTCTGGCTCTGTGAGGCTCAGTGATTAACACTGAACCCTATGGGAGCCTAAGTCTGGCTCTGTAAGTCTCAGTGATTAACACTGAACCCTATGGGAGCCTTAGTCTGGCTCTGAATGCCTCAGTGATTAACACTGGACGCCATGGGAGCCTTAGTCTGGCTCTGTGAACCTCAGTAATTAACACTGAACGCTATGGGAGCCTTAGTCTGGATCTGTGAGCCTCAATGATTAACACTGAACCCTATAGGAGTCTTTGTCTGGCTCTGTGAGCCTCAGTGATTAACACTGAACCCGATGGGAGCCTTTGTCTGGCTCTGTGAATCTCAATGATTAATACTGAACCCTATGGGAGCCTTTGTCTGGCTCTGTAAGCCTCAGTGATTAATACTGACCCCTATGGGAGCCTACGTCTGGCCCTGTGAGCCTCAGTCATTAACACTGAACCCGATGGGAGCCTGAGTCTGGCTCTGTGAGCCTCAGTGATTAACACTGAACCCGATGGGAGCCTTTGTCTAGCTCTGTGAGTCTCAGTGATTAACAGTGAACCCTATGGGAGCCTTAGTCTGGCTCTGTGAGTCTCAATGATTAACACTGAACCTGATGGGAGCCTGAGTCTGGCTCTGTGAGACTCAGTGATTAACACAGACCCCTATGGGAGCCTTAATCTGGCCCTGTGAGCATCAATGATTAACACTGAACCCTATGGGAGCCTTAGTCTGGCGCTGTGAGCCTCAGTGATTAACACTGAACCCTATGGGAGCCTTAGTCTGGCTCTGAATGCCTCAGTGATTAACACTGAACCCTATGGGAGCCTTAGTCTGGCTCTGTGAGCCTCAGCAATTAACACTGAACCCTATGGAGGCCTTAGTTTGTCTCTGTGAGCCTCAATGACTCAACACTGGACGCCATGGGAGCCTTAGTCTGGATCTGTGAGCCTCAATGATTAACACTGAACCCTATGGGAGCCTTTGTCTGGTTCTGTGAGCCTCAGTGATTAACACTGAACCCGATGGGAGCCTTTGTCTGGCTCTGTGAATCTCAATGATTAATACTGAACCCTATGGGAGCCTTTGTCTGGCTCTGTGAGTCTCAATGATTAACACTGAACCTGATGGGAGCCTGAGTCTGGCTCTGTGAGACTCAGTGATTAACACTGAACCCTATGGGAGCCTTTGTCTGGCTCTGTAAGCCTGAGTGATTAACACAGACCCCTATGGGAGCCTTAGTCTGGCCCTGTGAGCCTCAGTGATTAACACTGAACCCGATGGGAGCCTTCGTCTGGCCCTGTGAGCCTCAGTGATTAACACTGAACCCGATGGGAGCCTGAGTCTGGCTCTGTGAGCCTCAGTGATTAACACTGAACCCTATGGGAGCCATTGTCTGGCTCTACAAGCCTCAGTGATTCACACTGAACCCTGTGGGAGCCTTAGTCTGAGTCTGTGAACCTCAGTGATTAACGCTGAACCCGATGGATGGGAGCCAGTGACATGCCGTGAGGTCAGTGGCTGGGGAGGCACCGGGGGCGTGGCCTCACCGAGGAAGGGGGTGTCCGACACGCCCCCCCTCGGTGAGGCAGATGTGATAGTTGCCTCCCCTGGTGCTTTTTCATTGCAGTTTTATGACGAGACCAGCGAGCCTACATATCTTTATACATATACGTGAATAAGTTACCTGGAGTATGGAAGGCGAGGACATGTAATGAAGGGGTCTACAAACATTCCATTGGTGACATGCTGAGATAGCAACAGGCACGCCCTTACTGCCATCGTTCCATCCAGTGTCTGAGGGGTTGCACAATCAGAGGGGAGGCTGAGCGCGTCGCTGCCTCACCCCTCGTCTCGCCCTGTACTTGCAGCGAAGCTCCGCAAATTTGGAGATTTTGACTATAAGTAAAAACTTTTTTTCAAAACACGCTTTCATTAAATGTACGAGTAATGGAAGAACTCCACGACTCTAGGAAGTGGCCCCGAAGTTTGCCATAACGTAAGGGACGGTGGACAATTACATCCAACGTCAGTTGACCATGGGAACAATTAGACCCAAGCCAAAACATAACATGTAAAAAAGATTGTTTAAAATTATTTTATTTAATGATAGGATATAGTATTGTCATCATAATGGCATGAGTACAGTGAGGGAAAAAAGTATTTGATCCCCTGCTGATTTTGTGCGTTTGCCCATCGTGGACAATTAGACCCAAGCCGAAACATAACATATGAAAAAAAATGTTTACAAATATATACACATTTATAAAAAAAAGTATTTAATTAAGTAGAACCAACGTGACTTTCCCGAAAAAAACAAAGTATGAATCCTTGCAGTCACGAAAGCTTCAAATCTAGAATTAAGCAGAACGTTTTGTCTATACTCTATATGTATTTAAAGTTGTGCATTTTGATGTGACGTCACATTTCTCAAACCCCCGCCCCCCTGGTCTCCTTTCTAATAAATCTTTTCTCCTACAACATCAGAGTGCAGCGCCACATTAAATACGCACTACAACGACAATAGTTTAAAGCGATTTGAAGCGTGTTTTATATATTTGGGGGGGGGGGCAGAGCTTTGTGACGTCATATTTGAGGGGGTCTGACTTTATGTGACGCTGTGTGACGAGGGGGTGAGGGGGGTCAAAATTCGGCCAAAATAACGTGACGTCATTTATGAACGGCCCCAATACGCAAAACTGGAACTCTGACCCCCGTTCTCTGACGTCACCACTAAGCATTACCTCATCGGTGTGAAACGCCAGGGGGGGCGGTGCGCCTTGCTAGTGACGTCATGTCACCCCTGCTTGGTCCCCGTCGATGTCTGACCCGTACAATCCTTATTTGGGCAAAGCTACGCCCAGTGACTGGCGGCTCATTAACATAATCTAGGATCTAAGCTTTGGTGACTGCAGGAATTGCTCATTGGTTATTTCGGTAAAGAAATTAAATAAAATTAACATAATATATTCGTTAAAAGCCGTCGCGAGTTTGTTTTTTATTGCGACGGGTTCAGCACCCACGCCCCATCATCCCTCGACGCGTGACTTTACCGAAAGAGCCAATGAGTGTACAACGAGTTGAGTCATTCCTGCAGTTGACGAAAGCTTCAATTCTCGAATAAGTTATTCAGTTACCCAGCCCCGCTCGTTGGGGCCGTGTCTTGTACCCCGGAAGTGAATATTACGTCACATCCTGCTGCCGCCATAACGTAGCGAGGTAACGAGAAGCTGCCGATGAAATCCGAGGTGAGAGATTTTCATCGTGGTGGTGGTGGTGGTTGTGGTGGTTGTTGTGGTTGTTGTGGTTGTTGTTGTTTACCAAGGTAGAGCCTCGCTCTCGTAGGGATATCAATTGAGTCGCAGCGAGTATGGGAATCCATGCAACGTGGGGCCTAGCAACGCGGGGCCTCGCCTCCTGCCCTCGCCTGAAGGCCTTTGCTTGAATTCTCTCGCTTCAACTTGATCTGGAAGCTTTCGTGAGGGCAGGAGAAATACAATAAATGAAGAAACAACCAATTTAATTGAGTTGTTTTTTCATATTTTAGTTCTACCTACGTGACTTTACCGAAAAAAACAAAGAATTATCTCGTTTAAACTTGGTCTGGAGCTTCGTGAGTGCAGGGATCCATACTATTTGGTTCTTTCGGTAAAGTCACGTAGAAAGAAAACATTAATTAAGTAATAGCATACGACGTTTCCTTTGCAACACGAGCAATCACCATCGGGTACAAATGAATGAGAAAGCAAAGCTTGTAAACTTGAACTATACTCTTTGGTTCTTTCGGTAAAGTTACGTAGGTATAAAATTAAATAAACTTAGAACTACAATGCAATACAACACAGAGAGTCGGATAAGATAAGTCAACTCCCCACCTGGTTTATTAACGTTCTTCCAAAGATTGCTAAATTTGAGAGAGAGAACTCAACACAGACACGGAGACACACAGACACATACACACAAGCAGAGAGAGATAACACAGACACACAGAGAGAGACACATAAGCAGAGAGATAACACACAGAGAGAGAGAGACACACACACATGCACACAGAGAGAAAGCACATACAGGCACACAGAGAGATAACACAGACAGAGACACACACATAGGCACACAGCGAGACACATAGGCACACAGAGAGAGAGACACACACAGAGAGAGACACCACAAAGACGCACAGAGAGACACACACACAGATAGGTACACAGAGAGAGATAACACGAAGACAGACACACACATAGGCACACAGAGAGAGACACAATGAGAGAGAGAGAGACACACATAGGCACACAGAGATAACAAAGAGACAGAGAGAGACACACATAGACACACACACATAGGCACACGGAGAGAGAGATACACAGAGGCACACAGAGAGAGACATACACATAGGCACACAGAGACACACACATAGGCACACAGAGAGAGATAACACAGACACAGAGAGACACAGACACACAGGCACACGGAGAGAAATAACACAGACACAGAGACACACATAGGCACACACAGAAACAACACCTGTGTTAAGGCCTTAAATAGAGAGAGAAGGGGGCTGAGGCAGAGGGGGGGGGGGGGGTAAAGAAATGAGCATGGCAATGAGAGATTTGGAGCTTTCGTGACTGCAGGAAATACTACAACACGAGGACACTTTAAGTTTTTATTTTATGTAACCAGGCCAAGCCTACTTGAGCTGCTGTACCGCTCTTATGATTTGAAGCTTTCGTGAGTGCAGGAATCCATACTCTTTGGTTCTTTCGGTAGAGTCACGTAGGTAGAAAATAAAATAAATCACGACGTTTCGGGCGCAACACAAGCGTCCGTTCTTGTTTTTAGAAGCGACCTGCCCACACAACAAAGGTGGGCTTTGTCAACGTGTGGAAATGAATATCGGTCAAAGGCTCTAAACGCGTGCTCATATTCACTCTTAAATGTGGAGGGCGATCTGGAGGAAAATCCACGCCACCACAGAGAGAGGGAGACACGCAAACTCAGCCATGTTGATTTGATCCTGAATTATTTGGTGGAGTGAGGAAGCATTGAAAACTTGGTTTAGCCATGTTTGTTTTTTGTAGTACACTGTTAGCCTGATAACTTTAATCTAAATTGTCCTATGGCTGTTTTTGTTGACTTGCATCCCACTGGGATTTTCTGCATACAGCGTTGAAATGCGGTGTTTTTTCTGCAGTTTTTTATCCTGGATTTTTCTGTTGCGTGTAGTCACTTTAAGATTTTTCTTGTTCACGTTTTTGTTTGTTGCGTTTGCCCCCGAGTCAAGAGCCGCATGGCTCACGGGGTTATCTTTATATAAAAGGGAAATTTGTGAATGTGTATCTGTTCGAAATGTTTAGCATACTTTCCGACACGCAACAAACTTAAAATTTGGCATGTGGGTACCTTCCAGACTGTACACAATGCAAAAAGTATAAAAATGGACTTTTGCATTTTTCTGGGGGGGCGCAATAATGGATATATTTTGCACGGCAAGTGAGCGGTGACCTCACGTCTGTTATGTCACCCGCATGCGGCAGCGTCACGTAGTGTGGATCCTGACGTTACGCATCCCCCACCCCCCATCCTCCGCGTAGGCCGTGGATTCATTCAAGACAAGAGTCCAAGTCTCGGGCGAAGCCAGGTAGTAAAGCTAGTATCTAATAAATGAAACTGAAATAAATAAATGAAACTGAAATATTAATACTGAGCAGATGAAGGTGTGGGGCCAGGCATGGTTCTGGACACGCCACCACCTGTTTAACACGGCAGTGTCAAGTTTGTGTTTGCAGTAAAGTCTATTAATTATATTGAAAACGGAGGTTATATGAAAACAATGGTTTATGTTTTTTGTTTTTATCTGGAACTCTATGAGAATGGAAGCAGTCAGGAAGTTGACACAGCACACATGCAGCTGACGTTAGATCTGTTCATCCCAGCATTCAAGGAAATCTGAGCCTGGCTTCACACCTCTAAGTTGCGATTTAACATGAATTCATGCATAACACAAGTAGTATTATTTTCAACACCCTTTGCTATGTCAGCTGAATTTAGCTCTCATGAATATTCATTTTGCAGCCAGACAGCCGAAATTGTGTGCTTGGAGTTTTGGGTTAACATTCATTTTGAAGATACGACGGCTTCCAGGAATGTTTATGACCATTTGCCCTCTCATAGTGCGCCATAACAGCCCGTGTGATGAATTTGGGAAACTTTTTAACTCTGTCATGAATATATGAATGCGTATAGACGTGTTATTCATGTGTGACTGTGTTTATATATACTCTTTGGTTCTTTCGGTAAAGTCACGTAGGTAGAAATAAAAGAAGTAATATTTAAAAAAAAATTTAAAACACGCTTTTATAAAATGTACTAGTAATGGAAAAACTCCACGACTCCAGGAAGTGGCCCCGAGGCTTGTCGTAACACAAGCGACCGTGGTCAGTTACAGCCAATGCCAGTTTACCGTGGACAATTAGACCCAAGCCAAAACATAACATGTACAAAAGATTGTTTAAAATGTTTTTATTTAATGATATAATATAGTATTGGCATCAGTATGGCATAAGTATACCAAGTTTGCAGTCGATACCACATTGGGAAGTGGGTTAAAATGGAGTTACAAGATTTGAGGATACAACAACGACAACAATGACAACAACAACAGACAGAGTGAGTTAAATGAAAGCGTGTATTAAAATAAATCACGCAAGAACATCTCAGCTATCGCGATTTTCACCCCAAGACGAATGCTTGTGTTGTGTTCGAAACGTCATTTATGTTATTTTTACCTACGTGACTTTACCGAAAGAACCACATAGAGTATGGATTCTTGCAGTCATGAAAGCTTCAAATTAAGATTGTGTACATATATATGCGTATATTCATTCCTCTGTGCCTCAATACTGACGTGTAGATGGTATTTTCTGTCGGGAAAATGTCAAAACTGGGTGGTTTTTAACTTTTGCCGACAAAACTGGATCCCAAATGTCAAAACTGGGTGGTCTTGGAAAACGACAGGCAAAACAGGGTGGTGCTTTTTGATATGACAAAACTGGGTGATGTTCAATGTGGACAAATGTCAAAACTGGGTGAAGGTGTACGATTTAATGTATCATTTTGTACACGTTTAGGTCCTTGCGTTATTCATCCATATGTCGCCACAGATTTAGAGCATTCCAAATGATGTTTCTCGTGGCTCATGTTCCATACCTTGCACCACAAACTTCCCGTTTGCATACTGGCACAGTGTGCCAGCTCGCTTACTTGCCGTTTGTATACTGGCACAGTGTGCCAGCTCGCTACTACAGTAACACTTACTTGCCATATGTATACTGGCACAGTGTGCCAGCTTGCAACTACAGTAACACTTTCAGCTCGCGAACATACACGAACTTGCCATTTGTATACTGGTACAGTGTGCCAGCTTGCATGCTACACCTACTACAGTAGAACAACGGTAGATAGTGTTTGCGTCGAGAAGTATGGTGCTGCACACTTAGAACAAAACATGTTTGTTACATATATATAACTACTTCGACGGGCAAGAGCACTTGTTGTGGCCCTTGGCGCGACAGAAGGAGCACCGCGTGAGGCCCAATGGGCCACCTTCGCCACGGTTGCGAATCCGACGCTTCTTCAGGCGGCCAGCCTTCTTCTGGCGAGGAGGTGGCATCATGGTGTTGTCGCGTTGCAGCTCCTCGGCAATGGGCAGCTCGATACCGGCAACCGAGGTCCATGTCGTGTTGATGGCAGAGACTTGGTAACACACCGCACATGCGTCGTAGAGCTCGGGCATCCGCCCAAACGCCATGAGGGCACGAATGTAGTGCCGACACGGCAAGCCCATCTGCTTCATGTACCCGCACGTGCACGACCGAGAGCTGAGATCGACTCGGCGCTTGGCAGAGGCGTAGGCGTCTGGATTCTTGACGTATGCACGCGTCGAGGTACTCTCGTAGATCTTGTACCTCGGGGCCAACGCCTGCTGAGCGTCGATGAGTCCTTGAGCGTACGGCGTAATGACACGCCCTTGAGCGGCCCACTTCTCGGCGTCGCTGCGGTGGGCAAAGGCCGTCGTCATCATGTCTTCCATGTGGTGCATGAGGAAGTGGAAGGGGTCCATCTCGCGAGCCGGCAGGGCCTCGCTGTTCGTGGACTCCACAAAGTTCGTCGTGCGCCAGCCGTACAATGGCGTCGTGTGCAGGTGCGGGTAGAGCGCCCACGTGTGGGGGTCGATCTTGTTGTAGTACGTGGCCGCCGCAGGCAGAGCTACGCCCAAGCAGCCCAAGGAGCTGCGGAACGCGGCCTCGGAGGCGCACCCTTGGGCATTGTAGATGATGCCTTGGAGGTCAGGCGTGAACGCGGAGCCGATGTTGTCCACGCCGTTGCAGATCAAATGCCGCGTGCAGTGGATGAGCATGAGGTCCTTCCAGTCGGAGGCTAGGATGCCCGTGCCACGATCGCAGAAGACCGGCGTGCCGTCGAGCTCGATGTCGTTGGTCGTGCAGCAGTTGAGAAACCAGTCGTAGGCCGCTGCCGTCTCGGACGGCACCAGCGCCACGGCGAGAAGGACGTTGCGGTTGTTGCCGTCGCGCCCAACGAGGACGAGCATGGTTCCGTTGTAGGCGCGCGCCTTCATGTGCGACCCGTCGATGCCGACGACGCGTTGAAGACTTGGCTGCAACGAGCGTGCGATCGGGTTGCAGATGAACGCACCCCAGAAGATGCCCGCGTCTTCTCGCACACTGCAGGTCGTCGCTTTGAGCTTGCCGAACGTCTCCACCAGCGAGTTGATGAACTCGAAGCCTGCATGGGCCGCACTCTCGTTCGCCGCGATGCACGTGTCCTTGGCGCGGTACATCATCCGGGTCGGGACAATGACGCGAGCAACGTCGGCGACCTGGGCAATGACAGTCGGTGCGGAGGTACGGGGGTTGGCGCGAAAGGCCGAACGGGCTGTCGTGTTCGCCTCCACTTGGCGCTGCGTGATCTTGGTAGTGCCCGTGCAGCCGTGGTGATCCGTGCACAGCGCCGAGACGCGGAAGCCGCGTCGTTCCCCCGTGAGCTTCGTCAGCTTCACCTTGAAGGAACAAGGTGTTGAACTAGAGCAGACGATGGCAACGTGCCGTCCGCCGCTTCGCTTGAGGTCAAGGACCGCGCGCTTGCCTTGTTGCAAAGCAAAGTCTTGGATGCCGTGGATGGCCTCGCGGCGCGTGGTAAAAGTCTTCTTGGGGTGGAGGGTTGCCATTCGAATGTGAGCCGTTCCTCCACCTGTTTCGTGAAAAATGCTTGTGAAAAATCACGTTTCTACGTCTACTTTCAATTTTTCACGAGACAATGTCTATTTTCATTGCCAGCAATTTGATTTTTCACACAATATTTCCGCCAATCACCGTAACGGTGGGCCAAAGGATTGACCAATCAACGAGATGCGCATTCGTTGGTTGGTTCCGCACCATTGGGACCATGGTCAGGAGCGTCAAGCAGGCTGGTCCATCTCCCAAGGACGTCGCCTTTGTCTCTGTGCTTGGTCGTTTGGCGGGCTATGGTCGAATGCATGGCAAATTTAAGGGTGTACAGTAGCGCGTAGCATCAACCAACAATCCAAAAGTTTGGTATTGACGCGAGTCACTAGTCTAGGTCATCACGCAAGGTGGCAGTGCGCCCGCCTGGTCGCAAGCCCGCCCCAAACTCACTTCCGAGTCCGAGCCGTAGCTTGAAATGTTGGTTGTTGGGGTGCTGGCACACTGTGCCAGCGTACAAATATCAAGTGTGTGTAGTTATATGGTGCTGGCACACTGCCAGCATACTAATACCAAGTGTTTAGATGAATGGGGTGCTGGCACAGTGTGCCAGTATACAAATACCAAGTGTTTGGATGAATGGGGTGCTGGCACACTGTGCTAGTATACAATTATCAAGTGTATTTGACAAATGTCAAAACTGGGTGCACCCTGAGTGTCCAAAACTCAAGTTTTTGGCCACCCAGGGTGCACCCAGTTTTGACATTTGGGATCCAGTTTTGTCGGCAAAAGTTAAAAACCACCCAGTTTTGACATTTTCCCATTTTCTGTCTGCAGCTGTCGCTTGCTCTGACGCTTCCTCTGCAGAATTGGTCTGATGGAACACAGGCAGTCAGCGCGGCTCGGTACGGCAAGGCAACAATGGGACCAGCGTGCATACATCACGGTTCGGACTGGAAGTTTGACACAGCACCAGAAAAAACACACGGGAGAGAAACCCTTGAAGTGCAGTGTGTGTGGGAAGGCATTTTCACATTCATCTGATCTTACAAAACACCAGAGAACACACACAGGAGAGAAACCCTTCAAGTGCAGTGTGTGTGGGAAGGCATTTTCACAGTCACAAAATCTTACGCAACATCTTGCACAACACCAGAGAACACACACAGGAGAGAAACCCTTCAAGTGCAGTGTGTGTGGGAAGGCATTTTCACAGTCATCTTATCTTACAAAACACCAGAGAACACACACAGGAGTGAAACCCTTCAAGTGCAGTGTGTGTGGAATGGCGTTTGCACGTCCATCAAATTGTCGAATACACCAGATAACACACACAGGAGAGAAACCCTTCAAGTGCACTCTGTGCGGGAAGGCGTTTGCACGGTCACAAGGTCTTAAAGAACACCAGAGAACACAGACGCATCAGAAAATCCACAAGGAGTGGAGTCTGAAATCAGCTTGTGAAAGTCAAAGTGCCGTAAGGAGCCCATCCCTCATGAAACAAGTACCGGAAGAAAATCCCAGCTTGGGCACTTTTAAAGGTATCAAGGCAGAATTTGAAGAAGTGATTGTGAAATGTGAAGAGGTGACGGTGAAGAGCGAAGAAGTGAAGGTAAAATGTGAAGATGAAGATTTGACTCCAAAATGGGACCTTCACATCGATGGAGGCAACGTGAAGCAGGAGGGGAATTCTGACTGTGATGTAGAGGGAGGCAACTCACAGCAGTTTGTGGAAGTGGAGGTGTGGGTGGACTTCCTAGACAATACAAAGTCAAATGGAGACCCGGTAGATGTGTAAGCTTGACGATGTCGCTCCCAATAGATGCACCTTTGTCACAAATATTAGGTTCAACCTGCAGGGTCTGTTAGTAGGGTAGATATCTCACCAGGAGCCTCAGTGATTCACACTGAACCCTATTGGAGCCTTCATCTGGCTCTGTTTAATGAAATGTACTGTCCGAGCTGCCCCCTTCCCCCATCGCAACTCCCCTCCTTCCACATGCCCCGCCCCTGGGCGTATCTCCCCGAGGCTTGCCGTGACGTAAGGGACCGTGGTGATTTACAGGCAACGTCAGTTGAGCGGGGACAATTCGAGCCGTTAAAAAGATTGTTTAAAAATATTTGTTTTTTAATGATAGAATATAGTATTGTCATCAGTATGACATACCTATACGACGTTTGCATTCGATACATTGGGAATACGGTTGAAATTGAGTTAAAAGATTTTTGGATACAACACATACAGTAAGTTAAATAAAAGCGTGTAAAATGTAAAAAATATATGTTTTGGATTTTTTTAATGATATAATATCGTGTTGTCATCAGTTTGACTCAGCTCGCTATACCAAGTTTGCAGTTCATAGCACATTGGGAAGTGTGTAAAATTTGAGTTACAAGATTTTGTTTTTGAGGATACAACAGACGAAGTGAGTTAAATAGAAACGTGTAAAAAATTAACCTGTAAAAACAAAGTTTTTCACTATAAATCCTTTATATGCGTGGCATCGGTTTCATTTTATTATTCATTTCTGTTTTTCTTGAGTAAGAGTTTCATTTTTATCACATTGGTATTTCAAATTAAATATAAGGAAAGTCGTATATAAGCATTATAAGGTTTTCAGTTTTTGTATGATTGTTTATATTGTACATTTTTGTTCTTTTTTTTGAAAAATTTTCTATGTTTAGGAAAAATATATGATTGTGTTAGTGACATTTTTTTTTCCTAAAAAGTGGAAAATTTTGGGAAAAAAATTTCACGAAAATAAATTGTCACGCACAACGAGTCTGTGCAAAATATTCTTTGGTTCTTTCGGTTAAGTCACGTCTATTATTTTAATTTATTGTTTTATCTTTAGACGTGACTTAACCGAAAGAACCAAAGAATAATTCCTGCAGTCACGAAAGCTCCAAAATTAAGATTATATGCAAAATGTCAGCTCGATTGGATCACGGGAAGTGGGTTAAAAAACGACCGAAAGATTTGCACGGCCGTAAGCGCGCAAGCAAGCAAGTGAACTTAATATAAAGGATTTAAAAATGATTGCGATCATCTTCTTGGTCCTTTCGGTAAAGTCACGTAGAAGGGAAATAATAAAAATAAAATAATTCTCACGACGTTTCGGCCACAACGCAAGCAGGTCTGTCACCTGAGGGGACGGCTGCTTGCGTTGTGGCCGAAACGTGAGAATTTTATTTTATAGTGTTTAATTTTTATTATTTTATTATTTCCCTTCTATGTGACTTTACCGAAAGAACCAAGAAGATGAATCCCTGCAGTCACGAAAGCTTTAAATCGAAAATGATTGGAATCTTACAGAAATGACATAACACCCAATTTCAAAGCAGATGCTGTCCACCCTTCTGAAACGCCGTGTAATTTACGAGTTTTGAATAATTGTAACCAAACAATAAACCAGACACGTGAATTTGTGAACTTTCACTGCAACGTGTGTCGAGACCTTTAATCTGTGTAATCGGCCACGTGTGTGTGTACATACAAAGACCCCCCCCCCGTATAGCCTTCACAGACTATTGGGGCAAGTGCTGTTAGCAGGTGGCGATGTTCGCACACCTGCACCGGGTACGCATTTGAGGCTGAGTCGATGTAGGGGCGGCTCAGGACTGGTTAAAAAAAATCGCCACTGGTTATGGGGGCCGTCCATAAATGACGTCACGCGATTTTGGACGATTTTTGACCTTCCCACCCGCGTCACAGCTTTCCTTTGAGCCTAGTCTCACATGGGTTGGACCAGATGACGCCAAAAGGTGCACAACTCAAAGACAATGCACCATCAGAGTATGAGAGCTCGGGGTAAGCATTTACACCATTGGAACCTCATTTGCCAGTAAAATATGATAATTGGTTTTACCCTTCTTGTTGCCAGATAGAAGGTTAAAAAACCAAGGAAAGCTGTCTCGGGTGTGGACCAATCAACTTCAAGGACAGTGCACATTATCAGAGTTATATTTTTGTTTTCATTATGACTGCAGGTATTGTGGTCTATGCAAACATGACTCCTTGTAAAAAGGTCAGTTTTGTTGCCAGATAGAAGTGTAATAAAAGACTCGGACGCTTCTCTCTGTCCTGTGTCCTTTATTTGGGTTCGATCTCTTTTCCCTCACGGCACTCCCCTTTACTCTTCGCTCTGCAGCCCCAGGCAGCTATCGCTCACGTAGCCCACTTCACAGCACTCCCCTATATACTCTTCGCTCTGCAGCCCCAGGCTGCTGTCGCTCACATAGCCCACTTCCCTCCTTGCAGACCCGCTGCTGTCTCGTCGCGCAGACCCCCGCTGCCGAACTCCACCCTTGCAGACCCGCTGCTCTCTCTGCAGTCTCCTCGCTGCTCCTCCAGCCCCGGGGTCGGTCACCGTTGGCTGACGGTGCCGATCCTCGGGGTGTGTGTGTGTGTGGCGATCTCGCCACTCTCTCTCTTCCCCACTCCGCCCTGCGTGGCCTCACACTTTCCCAGTCTCCGATCACTCCCTACTGCTTCCGGTTTCTCCCCTTATAGACCTGCACTCTCTCCCCCACGTGACGTAACTCCTCCCCCCATGACGTCACCTCCGGAAGGTCGTCCACGCCCGCATTACAGAAGGGTTAAAAAACAATTATCATAAGTATAACGTGTTGTCTATATTTATTTAAAGTTGCGCATTTTGATGTCATGTCACATTTCTCAACCCCCACCCCTCCCTCGTCACACATCGTCACAAATGTCTGACCCCCCCCCATAGGTGCGTGACGTCATTTATGGACAGGCCCTTTCCAAAGCCTCCTTTTTAAATCCTTTATATTAAGTTCGCGTGCTTGCTTGCTTGCTTAGGACCGTGCAAATTTTTCGGTCGTTTTTTAACCCACTTCCCGTGATCCAATCGAGCTGACATTTTCCACACAGACTCGTTGTGCCAGACAATTATTGTTCGTGGAAAAAAATTCCCAAAATTTTACACTTTTTAGGCAAAAAAATGTATTTTACATATATTCAAATTGAACGCATTCATGGCTTTGGCTGAACGTCAGAGTGTAAGAGCCCAGAGCGTAACCCCTCCACAGGCCGTGGCGGAGTAGCGCAGTTGGTAGCGCCCTCGCTTCCCATGCCAAAGGTCGCGGGATCGATCCCCGCGTCCTCCACAGGCGAATATATTTTTAAATCCTTTATATTAAGTTCGCTTGCTTGCTTAGGACCGTGCAAATCTTTAGCTCGTTTTTTAACCCACTCCCCGTTATCCAATCGAGCTGACATTTTCCACACTGACTCGTTGTATGTGACAATTAATTTTCGTGAAAAAAAAATCAAATTTTGCACTGTTTAGGGAAAACAAATTAAATATGTAATTATCAATTGCTTAATGGTGGCAGACAATCATCTGACCCATAGGTGGCAGCCATCTCAAGCCAGAGGACGAGAGGACTCTAGCCGCCACGCATATAAAGGAATTATAGTGAAAAACTTTGTTTTTACTGGTTATGCTTATATTAAGTTCGCTTGCGCGCTTGCTTGCTTGCTTACGACCGTGCAAATTTTTCGCTCGTTTTTTAACCCACTTCCCGTGATCCAATCGAGCTGACATTTTGCACACAGACTCGTTGTGCGAGACAATTAATGTTCGTGAAATATTTTTTTCAAAATTTTACACTGTTTAGGAAAAACAAATTAAATATTTAATTACCAATTGCTTAATACTGGCAGACAATCATCTGACCCATAGGTGGCAGCCATCTCAAGCCAGAGGACGAGAGGACTCTAGCCGCCACGCATATAAAGGATTTATAGTGAAAAGCTTTGTTTTTACGGGTTACACTTATTAATAAATGTTCTCTCCTACAACATCAGAGTGCAGCGCCACATTAAATACGCACTACAATGACAATAGTTTAAAGCGATTTGAAGGTAGTTTTTTTGGGGGGGGGTTGGGGGGCAGAGCTTTGTGACGTCATATTTGAGGGGGGTCTGACTTTGTGACGAGGGGGGGGTCAAAAATCGGCCAAAATCGCGTGACGTCATTTATGGACGGTCCCGATACGCAAAACTTGAACTCTGACCCCCGTTCTCTGACGTCACCACTAAGCGTTACCTCATCAGCGTGAAACTCCTGGGGGGCGGTGCGCCTCGCTAGTGACGTCATGTCACCCCTGCTTGGTCACTGCCGATGTCTGTTCCGGTACAATCCTTATTTGGGCAAAGCTACGCCCAGTGACTGGCGGCTCATTAACATAATCTAGGAACTAAGCTTTGGTGACTGCAGGAATTGCTCATTGGTTATTTCGGTAAAGAAATTAAATAAAAATAAAATTAACATAATATATTCGATAAAAGCCGTCGCGAGTTTGTTTTTTTATTGCGACGGGTTGAGCACCCATGCCCCATCATCCCTCGACGCGTGACTTTACCGAAAGAGCCAATGAGTGTACAACGAGTTGAGTCATTCCTGCAGTTGACGAAAGCTTCAATTCTCGAATAAGTTATTCAGTTACCCAGCACCGCTCGTTGGGGGCGTGTCTTGTACCCCGGAAGTGAATATTACGTCACATCCTGCTGCCGCCATAACGTCGCGAGGTAACGAGAAGCTACCGTTGAAATCTGAGGTGAGAGATTTTCATCGTGGTGGTTTATTCTTAGGTTTTTTCGGTAAAGTCACGTAGGTAAAACATTAAAATTAATGAAAGTAAAATATTTTATTTTTCATTAATTTTAATGTTTTACCTACGTGACTTTACCGAAAAAACCTAAGAATATGAATCCTTGCAGTCACGAAAGCTTCAAATCTAGAATCGTGGTTGTTGTTGTGGTGGTTGTTGTGGTTGTTGTTGTTTACCAAGGTCGAGCCTCTCTCTCTCTCGTGTGGATGTCAATTGAGTCGCAGCGAGAATGGGAATCCATGTCCAGGTTGGGACATTACAACGCGGGGCCTAGCCACGCGGGGCCTCGCCTCCTGCCCTCGCCTGAAGGCCTTTGTTTGAATTCTCTCGCTTCAACTTGATCTGGACGGTTTCGTGACGGCAGCAGAAATAAAATAAATGAAGAAACAACCAATTTAATTTAGTTTTTTCATTTATTTTAGTTGTTTTTTCATAATATTTTTTTAATACACATTTTTTTTCATAAAAAAATGAAAAAACAACTAAATGTATTTTTTTTAGAGATACACACATAGGCACACAGAGAGATAAAACAGACAGAAAGGCACACGTAAATTTCGATTTAAAGCTTTCGTGACTGCAGGGATTCATCTTCTTGGTTCTTTCGGTAAAGTCACGTAGAAGGGAAGTAATAAAAAGAACCTGAGGACGGCTGCTTGCGTTGTGGCCAAAACGTCGTGAGAATTATTTTATTATGTTTTGTTTTTATTATTTTATTATTTTCCTTCTACGTGACTTTACCGAAAGAACCAAGAAGAGGCACACATAGGCACACTGAGAGAGACACATATGCACAGAGAGAGAGAGACAGAGAGAGATAACACGGAGACAGAGAGATACACACATAGGCACACAGACACAGAGACACACACATAGGCACACACATAATCAACACCTCTGTGACAAGGCCTTAAATAGAGAGAGAAGGGGGCTGAGAGAGAGGGGGGGGGGTAGAGAAATGAGCATGGCAATGAGAGATTTGGAGCTTTCGTGACTGCAGGAAATACTACAACACGAGGACACTTTCGGTTTTTATTTTATGTAACCAGGCCAAGCCCACTTGAGCTGCTGTACCGCTCTTATGATTTGAAGCTTTCGTGAGTGCAGGAATCCATACTCTTTGTTTTTTTCGGTAAAGTCATGTAGGAAGAAAAAATAAGTAATAGCATACGACGTTTCCTTTGCAACACGAGCAATCACCATCAGGTACAAATGAATGAGAAAGCAAAGCTTGCAATCGAAATTTAAAGCAAAGCTTGTAAACTTGAACTATACTCTTTGGTTCTTTCGGTAAAGTCACGTAGGAAGAAAAAATAAATTAAGTAATAGCATACGACGTTTCCTTTGCAACACGAGCAATCACCATCAGGTACAAATGAATGAGAAAGCAAAGCTTGTAAACTTGAACTATACTCTTTGGTTTTTTCGGTAAAGTTATGTAGGTACAAAATTAAATAAACTTATAACTACAATGCAATACAACACAGAGAGTCGGCTAAGATAACAGTCAACTCCCCACCTGGTATATTAACGTTCTTCCAAAGATTGATACATTTGAGAGCGAGAACTAAACACAGACACGGAGACACACAGACACATACACACAAGCAGAGAGAGATAACACAGACACACAGAGAGAGACACATAAGCAGAGAGATAACACACAGAGAGAGAGAGACACACACACAGGCACACAGAGAGAAAGCACATACAGAGAGAGACACACACATAGGCACACAGAGCGAGACAGACATAGGCACACAGAGAGAGATAACACAGACACACAGAGACACACACATAGGCACACACAGAAACAACACCTGTGTTGAGACCTTAAATAGCGAGAAAAGGGGGCTGAGAGAGAGGGGGGGGGGGGTAGAGAAATGAGCATGGCGATGAGTGATTTGGAGCTTTCGTGACTGCAGGAAATACTACAACACGAGGACTCTTTCGGTTTTTATTTTATGTAACCAGGCCAAGCCCGCTTGAGCTGCTATACCGCTCTTATGATCGTGAGTGCAGGAATCCATACGCTTTGGTTCTTTCGGTAGAGTCACATAGGTAGAAAATAAAATAAATCACGACGTTTCGGGCGCAACACAAGCGTCCGCTCTTGTTTTCAGAAGCGACCTGCCCACACAACAAAGGTGGGCTTTGTCAACGTGTGGAAATGACTATCGGTCAAAGGCTCTAAACTCGTGCTGATGTTCACTCTTAAATGTGGAGCGGCATCCGGAGGAAAATCCACGCCACCACGGAGAGAGAGGGAGACACGCACACTCAGCCATGTTGATTTGATCCTGAATTATTTGGAGTGAGGAAGCATTGAAAACGTTTTGGTTTAGCCATGTTTGTTTTTTGTAGGACACAGTTAGCCTGATAACTTTAATCTAAATTGTCCTATGGTTGTTTTTGTTGACTTGCAATCCCACTGGGATTTTCTGCATACAGAGTTGAAATGCGGTGTTTTTTTTGCTGTTTTTTCCTGGATTTTTTTGTTGCGTGTAGTCACTTTAAGATGTTTCTTGTTCACGTTTTTGTTTGTTGCGTTTGCCCCCGAGTCAAGAGCCACATAGCTTATGGGGTTATCTATATATAAAAGGGAAATTTGTGAATGTGTCTGTTCGAAATGTTTAGCATACGTTCCGACATGCAACAAACTTTAAATTTGGCATGTGGGTAGCTTCCAGATTGTACACAATGCAAAAAGTATAAAAATTGACTTTTGCATTTTGGGGGGGGGGGGGGGGGCGCAATAATGGATATATTTTGTACGGCAAGTGAGCGGTGACCTCACGTCTGTGATGTCACCCGCATGCGGCAGCGTCTGCTGACGTCACGCACCCCCCACCCTCCGCATAGGCCGTGGATTCTTTCAAGACAAGAATCCAAGTCTCGGGCGAATCCATGAAGTAAAGCTAAGACCTAACAAATTAAACTGAAACATTAATACTGAGCAGATGAAGGTGTGTGGCCAGGCATGGTTCTGGACACGCCACCACCTGTTTAACACGACAGTGTGTGGCAGTGTCAAGTTTGTGTTTGCAGTAAAGTCTATTAACTCTAATGAACACGGAGGTTATATGAAAACAATGGTTTCTTTTTTGTTTTCATCTGGAACTCTTTATGATAATGGCAACAGTCAGGAAGTTGACACAGCACACATGCAGCTGACGTTAGATCTGTTCATCCCAGCATTCAAGGAAAGCCTGGCTTCACACCTCTTAAGTTGCGATTGAACATGAATTTATGCATAACACAAGTAGTAGTATTTTCAACACCATTTGCTATGTCAGCTGAATTTAGCTCTTATAAATATTAATTTCGTAGCCAGACAGCCAAAATTGTGTGCTTGGAGTTTTGGGTTAACATTCATTTTGAAGATACGAAGGCTTCCAGGAATGTGTAGGACCATTTTCCCTCTCATAGTGCGCGATAACAGCCCGTGTGATGAATTTGGGTAACTTTTTAACTCTATCATGAATATATGAATACATATAGACGTGTTAGTCATGTGTTACTGTGTTTATATACTCTTTGGTTCTTTCGGTAAAGTCACGTAGATAGAAATAAAATAAGTAATATTTTTTAAAAAACTATTTTAAAAACACGCTTTAATGAAATGTACTAGTAATGGAAGAACTCCACGACTCCAGGAAGTGGCCCCGGGGCTTGCCATAACGTAAGTGACCGTGGTCAATTACAGCCAACGTCAGTTTATCGTGGACAATTAAACTAAAGCCGAAACTAAACATGTAAAAAAGATTGTTTAAACATTTTTAATTTAATGATAGAATATAGTATAGTGAGCGAAAAAAATATAGTGAGGGGAAAAAAAATAAGTAATTGACCCCTCTGCAAAACATGACTTAGTACTTGGTGGCAAAACCCTTGTTGGCAATCACAGAGGTCAGACGTTGCTTGTAGTTGGCCACCAGATTTACACACATCTCAGGAGGGATTTTTTCCCACACCTCTTTGTAGATCTTCTCCAAGTCATAAAGGTTTCGAGGCTGACGTTTGGCAACTCGAACCTTCAGCTCCCTCCACAGATTTTCTATGGGATGAAGGTCTGGAGACTGGCTGAGCCACTCTAGGACCTTAATGTGCTTCTTCTTGAGCCACTCCTTTGTTGCCTTGGCCATGTGTTTTGGGTCATTGTCATGCTGGAATACCCATCCACGACCAATTTTCAATGCCCTGGCTGAGGGAGGTAGGTTCTCACCCAAGATTTGACGGTACATGGCCCCGTCCATCGTCCATTTGATGCGGTGAAGTTGTCCTGTCCCCTTAGAAGAAAAACACCCCCAAAGCATAATGTTTCCACCTCCATGTTTGACGGTGGGGATGGTGTTCTTGGGGTCATAGGCAGCATTCCTCCTCCTCCAAACACGGCGAGTAGAGTTGATGCCAAAGAGCTTCATTTTGGTCTCATCTGACCACAACACTTTCACCCAGTTGTCCCCTGAATCATTCAGATGTTCATTGGCAAACTTCAGACGGGCATGTTTATGTGCTTTCTTGAGCAGGGGGACCTTGCGGGCACGACAGGATTTCAGTCCTTCACGGCATAGTGTGTTACCAACTGTTTCACCAAGCTGCTTGGCGATGGTCTTGTGTAGGTTTACAATCTTGTCCCTGACATCCTTGGAGAGCTCTTTGGTCTTGGCCATGGTGAAGAATTTGGAATCTGATTGATTGCTTGCTTCTGTGAACAGGTGTCTTTTATACAAGTAACAAGCTGAGATTAGGAGCACTCCCTTTAAGAGTGTGCTCCTAATCTCAGCTCGTTACCTGTATAAAAAACACCTGGGAGCCAGAAATCTTTCTGATTGAGGGGGGGGGTCAAATACTTATTTCCCTCATTAACATGCAAATCAATTTATAACATTTTTGACATGTGTTTTTCTGGATTTTGTTGTTATTCTGGCTCTCACTGTTCAAATAAACTTACCATTAAAATTATACACTGATCATTTCTTTGCCAGTGGGCAAACGTACAAAATCAGAGTGAGTTAAATAAAAGCATGTATTAAAATAAATCACAGCAGACATCTAGGCTTTCGCGATTTTCACCCGAAGACGAACGCTTGTGTTGCGTTCGAAACGTCATTTATGTTATTTCTACCTACGTGACTTTACCGAAAGAACCAAAGAGTATGGATTCCTGCAGTCATGAAAGCTTCAAATCAAGATTGTGTACATATATATGCGTATATTCATTCCTCTGTGCCTCGATACTGACGTGTAGATGGTATTTTCTGTCTGCAGCTGTCGCTTCCTCTGCAGAATTGGTCTGATGGAGCACAGGCAGTCAGCGCGGCTCGGTACGGCAAGGCAACAATGGGACCAGCGTGCATACAGCACGGATCGGACTGGAAGTTTGACACAGCACCAGAAAAAACACACGGGAGAGAAACCCTTCAAGTGCACTCTGTGTGAGATGGCGTTTGCAGATTCATCAACTCTTCAAAGACACCAGAGAAAACACACGGGAGAGAAGCCCTTCAAGTGTACTCTGTGTGAGATGGCGTTTGCACATTTATCAACTTTTCAAAGACACCAGAGAACACACACGGGAGAGAAACCCTTCAAGTGCAGAGTGTGTGGGAAGGCATTTTCACATTCACCTAATCTTGCAACACACCAGAGAACACACACAGGAGAGAAACCCTTCAAGTGCACTCTGTGTGGAATGGCGTTTGCAGATCCATCAAGTTTTCATAGACACCAGAGAAAACACACGGGAGAGATGCCCTTCAAGTGCACTATGTGCGAGATGGCGTTTGTATATTTATCAACTTTTCAAAGACACCAGAGAAAACACACGGGAGAGAAACCCTTCAAGTGCACTATGTGCGAGATGGCGTTTTCAGATTCATCAACTCTTAAAAGACACCAGAGAACACACACGGGAGAGAAACCCTTCAAGTGCAGTGTGTGTGGGAAGGCATATTCACAGTCATCTGATCTTGCAACACACCAGAGAACACACACAGGAGAGAAACCCTTCAAGTGCAGTGTGTGTGGGAAGGCATTTTCACATGCGCGATATATTGCAAAACACCATAGAACACACACAAGAGAGAAACCCTTCAAGTGCAGTATGTGTGGGAAGGCATTTTCACAGGTAACTGATCTTGTAAGACACACAGGAGACAAACCCTTTATGAAACAAGTACCGGAAGAAAATCCCAGCTTGGGCACTTTTAAAGGTATCAAGGCGGAATTTGAAGAGGTGATTGTGAAATGTGAAGAGGTGACGGTGAAGAGCGAAGAAGTGAAGGTAAAATGTGAAGATGAAAATTCGACTCCAGAATGGGACCTTCACATCGATGGAGGCAACGTGAAGCAGGAGGGTAATTCTGACTGTGAGGCAGAGCGAGGCAACTCACAGCAGTTTGTGGAAGTGGAGGTGTGGGTGGACTTCCTAGACAATACAAAGTCAAATGGAGACCCGGTAGATGTGTAAGCTTGAGATGATGTCGCTCCCAGTAGATGCACCTTTGTCACAGGCCTTTAATGAAAATAATGTGAAGTAGAACATTGAAATCCTAGGTTCAACCTGCAGGGTAAGAGCGGCCAGTCTTGGTGGATCCGTGGGTTGGGTAGATATCTCACCAGGAGCCTCGGTGATTCACACTGAACCCTTTGAGAGCCTTTGTCTGGCTCTGTGAGCCTCAGTGATTCACACTGAAGCCTATGGGGGGAGCCTTAGTCTGGCTCTGTGAGCCTCGGTGATTAACACGAACCCTATGGGAGCCTTATTCTGGCTCTGTGAGCTTCAGTTATTAACACTGGACCCTATGGGAGCATATGTCTGGCTCTGTGAGCCTCAGTGATTAACACTGAAGCCTATGGGAGCCTGAGTCTGGCCCTGTGAGGCTCAGTGATTGACACTGAAGCCTATGGGAGCCTGAGTCTGGCTTTGTGAGCCTCGGTAATTAACACTGAACCCAATGGATGGGAGCCAGTGACATGCGGTGAGGTCAGTGAGAGGGGGGGCACCGGGGGCGTGGCCTCACCAAGGGGGGGCGTGTCTGACACGCCCCCTTTAGTGAGGCAGATGTGATAGCTGCCTCCCCTGGTGCTTTTTCATTGCAGTTCATAACGAGACCAGCGAGCCTACGTATCTTTATACACATACAGAAGAACCTGTGGTCACGAACGCTTCTGACCACGACCAAATTGGGTTCCGACCAAACATTTAAAACATTTTTTAATCTGGTCACGAACACATACTCAGGTGGCGATCAAACCCTGCCGCGGCCGATTTCCCCTTCCGCGCCATTTTTGTTGTTGAATTACACAAAGCGTAACAGTTATGTATATAACTTTTGCTATATAAGATTCCTAGGAAGATATAAATTGTGTGAGTGTAGCCATACCCCTCCCCTCTCATTCAAGCCATAATTTAGAGAGCGAAAGCGCCGAGTACGTAAATCGCTAACATAAGAACCTGTTAATCTCTTCTCGCATCATTCATACGATGATGCGGTGAAGTAAACGTTCATACGATATTACGGTGAATGCTTCCAAAAACATTACTGTACCCAAATATTACTGTTAAATTACTTTCAATAGAAACATGAATTGCTCATACGAATATTCTCTCTCTCAGAATCGACCGACTGATGTAGCAGACGAAACAGTAATCTTGTTGAACGATTTTAAGCCTTGTCGCGGCAATGTTAGTTTTCTCTGTTCAAGGATTTCTCAGTGTTATGCAATGTTTTTACATTTAGTTTATTATTACACTGAATTCTATGGCATAGTTAATTATTTTTGTACTTAAAAATCTTTTAAAAAAATATGTATATACAGTTAGTAGGAGTCTGGAACGGATTAATCGTATTTACATACAATCCAATGGGGAAATATGTTCGAGTCACGACCAAATCGGGTTGAGACCAAAGTTATGGAACGAATTAGGGTCGTGACCAGAGGTTCTACTGTACTTGAACTAAGTTACCCGGACTATGGAAGGCGAGGACATGGAATGAACGGGTCTACAAACATTCCATTGGTGACATGCTGAGATAGTAACACGCACGCCCTTACTCGCCGCGTTCCATCCAGTGTCTGAGGGGTTGCGCAATCGGAGAGGAGGCTGAGTGCGTCGCTGCCTCACCTCTCGTCTCTCCCTGTACTTGCAGCGAAGCTCCGCAAATTTGGCGATTTTGACTATAAATAAGTAATTAAGAATTTTTTTTTTTAAAACACGCTTTTATGAAATCGTTGGAAAGGGGCCGTCCATAAATGACGTCATGCACCTGGGGGGGTCAGACATTTGTGACGATGTGTGACGAGGGGGTGTGGGGGTTGAGAAATATGACGTCACATCAACATGCGCAACTTTAAATAAATATAGACAACACGTTCTACTGAATTAAATCGACTTTTTAATAAAAGTTTTCTCCTACAACATCAGTGCAGCGCCACATTAAATACGCACTACAATGACAATAGTTTAAAGCAATTTGAAGCATGTTTTATTTGTATTGGCAGAACTCCACGTCTCCAGGAAATGGCCCTGATTCTTGCCATAGCGTAAGGAACCATGGCGAATTACAGCAAAGTCAGTTGACCGTGGACAATTAGACCCAAGCCGAAACATAACATATGAAAAATAATGTTTAAATGTTTTTTTTATATGTATGATAGAAATAGTATTGTCATCAGTATGACATAAGTATACCAAGTCTGCAGTCGATACCACATTGGGAAGTGGGTTAAAATTGAGTTACAATATTGATGATACAACAACAGACACTGAGTTAATATAAAATATTTTAAAATACTTTTTTTAAAAAAACGCTTTAATGACATGTACTATCGAAGCTGCCTCTCCTCCAGCCACCTTCCCTCATCGCCCCTCCCCTCCTTCCACATGCCCCGCCCCTGGGCGTGGCTCCTCGATGCTTGCTGTGACGTAAGGGACCGTGGTGATTTACAGGCAACGTCAGTTGAGCGTGGACAATTAGACGTAAAAAGATTGTTTAAATTATTTTTTTATTTTTAATGATAGAATATAGTATTGTCATCAGTATGACACACCTATACGAAGTTTGCATTCGATACGATATTGGGAATACGGTTGAAATTGATTTACAAAATTTATAGATACAACACATACAATAAGTTAAATAAAAGCGTGTAAAATGTTGAAATATATATGTTAGGATTTTGTTATGATATAACATCGTGTTGTCATCAGTATGACATCGCTATACCAAGATTGCAGGTCGATAGCACATTGGAAAGTGTAAAATTTGAGTTACAAGATTTCGTCTTGAGGATACAACAGACAAAGTGAGTTAAATAGAAGCGTGTAAAAATGATTGGGATCATCTTCTTGGTTCTTTCGGTAAAGTCACGTAGAAGGGAAATAATAAAAATAAAATAATAATTATTACGACGTTTCGGCCACAACGCAAGCAGGTCTGTCACCTGAGGATGGCTGCTTGCATTGTGGCCGAAACGTGAGAATTTTTTTATGTTTTATTTTTTATTATTTCCCTTCTACGTGACTTCACCGAAAGAACCAAGAAGATGAATCCCTTGCAGTCACGAAAGCTTTAAATCGAAAATTATTGGAATCGTACAGAAATGACATAACACCCAATTTCAAGCAGATGCGGTCCACCCTTCTGAAACGCCCTGTAATTTACGAGTTTTTGAATAATTGTAACCAAACACAATAAACCAGACACGTGAATTTGTGAACTTTCACCGCAACTTGTGTAGAGACCTTTAACCTGTGTAATCGGTCACGTGTGTGTGTACTTACAAAGATCCCCCCGGTATAGCCTTCACAGACTATTGGGGCAAGTGCTGTTAGCGGGTGGCGATGTTCGCACACTGCACCGGGTACGCATTTGAGGCTGAGTCGATGTAGGGGCGGTTCAGGACCGCAAAAAAAAAATCCACTGGTCATGGGGGCCGTCCATAAATGACAACGCGATTTGGACGATTTTGACCCCCCCACCCTCGTCACACGGCGTCACTGAAAGTCAAACACTCCTCAAATATTACGTCACACAACTCTGCCCCCCCCCCTTCCCCAATAATATAAAACATGCTTCAAATCGTTTTTAAACTATCGTCATTGTAGTGCGTATTAATGTGACGCCTGCACTCTGATGTTGTAGGAGAAAACTTTATTGAAAAGTCTTTAATTAAGTAGAACGTCATTGGAACCTCATTTGCCAGTAAAAATACGATAATTGTTTTTTTACCCTTCTATCTGGCAACAAAACTGACACCTTTTTACAAGGAGTCATGTTTGCATAGACCACAATACCTGCAGTCATAATGCAAACAAAAAACATAACTCTGATAATGTATGCACTGTCCTTGAAGTTGATTGGTCCACACCCGAGACATCTTTCCTTTGAGCCTCGTCTCACATGGGTTGACCAGATGACGCCAAAAGGCGCACAACTCAAAGACAATGCACCATCAGAGTATGAGAGCTCGGGGTAAGCATTTACACCATTGGAACCTCATTTGCCAGTAAAATATGATAATTGTTTTTACCCTCTTGTTGCCAGATAGAAGGTTAAAAACCAAGGAAAGCTGTCTCGGGTGTGGACCAATCAACTTCAAGGACAGTGCACATTATCAGAGTTATGTTCTTTTGTTTGTATTATGACTGCAGGTATTGCGGTCTATGCAAACATGACTCCTTGTAAAAGGTGTCAGTTTTGTTGCCAGATAGAAGGGTAAAAAAACAATTATAAGTAAAACGTGTTGTTCTATATTTATTTAAAGTTGCGCATTTTGATGTCATGTCACATTTCTCAACCCCACCCCCCCTCGTCCCACATCGTCACAAATGTCTGACCCCCCCCCCCCCCCAATAGGTGCGTGACGTCATTTATGGACAGGCTCTTTCCAAAGCCTCCTTTTTAATAAATGTTCTCTCCTACAACATCAGAGTGCAGCGCCACATTAAATACGCACTACAATGACAATAGTTTAAAGCGATTTGAAGGTAGTTTTTTTGGGGGGGGGTTGGGGGGCAGAGCTTTGTGACGTCATATTTGAGGGGGGTCTGATTTATGTGACGCTGTGTGACGAGGGGGGTGAGGGGGGTCAAAATTCGGCCAAAATAACGTGACGTCATTTATGAACGGCCCCAATACGCAAAACTGGAACTCTGACCCCCGTTCTCTGAAGTCACCACTAAGCATTACCTCATCGGTGTGAAACACCAAGGGGGGCGGTGCGCCTCGCTAGTGACGTCATGTCACCCCTGCTTGGTCACCGTCGATGTCTGACCCGTACAATCCTTATTTGGGCAAAGCTACGCCCAGTGACTGGCGGCTCATTAACATAATCTAGGATCTAAGCTTTGGTGACTGCAGGAATTGCTCATTGGTTATTCGGTAAAGAAATTAAATAAAATTAACATAATATATTCGTTAAAAGCCGTCGCGAGTTTGTTTTTTATTGCGACGGGTTCAGCACCCACGCCCCATCATCCCTCGACGCGTGACTTTACCGAAAGAGCCAATGAGTGTACAACGAGTTGAGTCATTCCTGCAGTTGACGAAAAGCTTCAATTCTCGAATAAGTTATTCAGTTACCCAGCCCCGCTCGTTGGGCCGTGTCTTGTACCCGGAAGTGAATATTACGTCACATCCTGCTGCCGCCATAACGTAGCGAGGTAACGAGAAGCTGCCGATGAAATCCGAGGTGAGAGATTTTCATCGTGGTGGTGGTGGTGGTTGTGGTGGTTGTTGTGGTTGTTGTGGTTGTTGTTGTTTACCAAGGTAGAGCCTCGCTCTCGTAGGGATATCAATTGAGTCGCAGCGAGTATGGGAATCCATGCAACGTGGGGCCTAGCAACGCGGGGCCTCGCCTCCTGCCCTCGCCTGAAGGCCTTTGCTTGAATTCTCTCGCTTCAACTTGATCTGGAAGCTTTCGTGAGGGCAGGAGAAATACAATAAATGAAGAAACAACCAATTTAATTGAGTTGTTTTTTCATATTTTAGTTCTACCTACGTGACTTTACCGAAAAAAACAAAGAATTATCTCGTTTAAACTTGGTCTGGAGCTTCGTGAGTGCAGGGATCCATACTATTTGGTTCTTTCGGTAAAGTCACGTAGAAAGAAAACATTAATTAAGTAATAGCATACGACGTTTCCTTTGCAACACGAGCAATCACCATCGGGTACAAATGAATGAGAAAGCAAAGCTTGTAAACTTGAACTATACTCTTTGGTTCTTTCGGTAAAGTTACGTAGGTATAAAATTAAATAAACTTAGAACTACAATGCAATACAACACAGAGAGTCGGATAAGATAAGTCAACTCCCCACCTGGTTTATTAACGTTCTTCCAAAGATTGCTAAATTTGAGAGAGAGAACTCAACACAGACACGGAGACACACAGACACATACACACAAGCAGAGAGAGATAACACAGACACACAGAGAGAGACACATAAGCAGAGAGATAACACACAGAGAGAGAGAGACACACACATGCACACAGAGAGAAAGCACATACAGGCACACAGAGAGATAACACAGACAGAGACACACACATAGGCACACAGCGAGACACATAGGCACACAGAGAGAGAGACACACACAGAGAGAGACACCACAAAGACGCACAGAGAGACACACACACAGATAGGTACACAGAGAGAGATAACACGAAGACAGACACACACATAGGCACACAGAGAGGACACAATGAGAGAGAGGAGGACACACATAGGCACACAGAGATAACAAAGAGACAGAGAGAGACACACATAGACACACACACATAGGCACACGGAGAGAGAGATACACAGAGGCACACAGAGAGAGACATACATAGGCACACAGAGACACACACATAGGCACACAGAGAGAGATAACACAGACACAGAGAGACACAGACACACAGGCACACGGAGAGAAATAACACAGACACAGAGACACACATAGGCACACACAGAAACAACACCTGTGTTAAGGCCTTAAATAGAGAGAGAAGGGGGCTGAGGCAGAGGGGGGGGGGGGGAAAAGAAATGAGCATGGCAATGAGAGATTTGGAGCTTTCGTGACTGCAGGAAATACTACAACACGAGGACACTTTAAGTTTTTATTTTATGTAACCAGGCCAAGCCTACTTGAGTTGCTGTACCGCTCTTATGATTTGAAGCTTTCGTGAGTGCAGGAATCCATACTCTTTGGTTCTTTCGGTAGAGTCACGTAGGTAGAAAATAAAATAAATCACGACGTTTCGGGCGCAACACAAGCGTCCGTTCTTGTTTTTAGAAGCGACCTGCCCACACAACAAAGGTGGGCTTTGTCAACGTGTGGAAATGAATATCGGTCAAAGGCTCTAAACGCGTGCTCATATTCACTCTTAAATGTGGAGGGCGATCTGGAGGAAAATCCACGCCACCACAGAGAGAGGGAGACACGCAAACTCAGCCATGTTGATTTGATCCTGAATTATTTGGTGGAGTGAGGAAGCATTGAAAACTTGGTTTAGCCATGTTTGTTTTTGTAGTACACTGTTAGCCTGATAACTTTAATCTAAATTGTCCTATGGCTGTTTTGTTGACTTGCATCCCACTGGGATTTCTGCATACAGCGTTGAAATGCGGTGTTTTTTCTGCAGTTTTTTATCCTGGATTTTTCTGTTGCGTGTAGTCACTTTAAGATTTTTCTTGTTCACGTTTTTTGTTTGTTGCGTTTGCCCCCGAGTCAAGAGCCGCATGGCTCACGGGGTTATCTTTATATAAAGGGAAATTTGTGAATGTGTATCTGTTCGAAATGTTTAGCATACTTTCCGACACGCAACAAACTTAAAATTTGGCATGTGGGTACCTTCCAGACTGTACACAATGCAAAAAGTATAAAAATGGACTTTTGCATTTTTCTGGGGGGGCGCAATAATGGATATATTTTGCACGGCAAGTGAGCGGTGACCTCACGTCTGTTATGTCACCCGCATGCGGCAGCGTCACGTAGTGTGGATCCTGACGTTACGCATCCCCCACCCCCCATCCTCCGCGTAGGCCGTGGATTCATTCAAGACAAGAGTCCAAGTCTCGGGCGAAGCCAGGTAGTAAAGCTAGTATCTAATAAATGAAACTGAATAAATAAATGAAACTGAAATATTAATACTGAGCAGATGAAGGTGTGGGGCCAGGCATGGTTCTGGACACGCCACCACCTGTTTAACACGGCAGTGTCAAGTTTGTGTTTGCAGTAAAGTCTATTAATTATATTGAAAACGGAGGTTATATGAAAACAATGGTTTAGTTTTTTGTTTTTTATCTGGAACTCTATGAGAATGGAAAGCAGTCAGGAAGTTTGACACAGCACACATGCAGCTGACGTTAGATCTGTTCATCCCAGCATTCAAGGAAATCTGAGCCTGGCTTCACACCTCTAAGTTGCGATTTAACATGAATTCATGCATAACACAAGTAGTATTATTTTCAACACCCTTTGCTATGTCAGCTGAATTTAGCTCTCATGAATATTCATTTTGCAGCCAGACAGCCGAAATTGTGTGCTTGGAGTTTTGGGTTAACATTCATTTTGAAGATACGACGGCTTCCAGGAATGTTTATGACCATTTGCCCTCTCATAGTGCGCCATAACAGCCCGTGTGATGAATTTGGGAAACTTTTTAACTCTGTCATGAATATATGAATGCGTATAGACGTGTTATTCATGTGTGACTGTGTTTATATTACTCTTTGGTTCTTTCGGTAAAGTCACGTAGGTAGAAATAAAAGAAGTAATATTTAAAAAAAAATTTAAAACACGCTTTTATAAAATGTACTAGTAATGGAAAAACTCCACGACTCCAGGAAGTGGCCCCGAGGCTTGTCGTAACACAAGCGACCGTGGTCAGTTACAGCCAATGCCAGTTTACCGTGGACAATTAGACCCAAGCCAAAACATAACATGTACAAAAGATTGTTTAAAATGTTTTTATTTAATGATATAATATAGTATTGGCATCAGTATGGCATAAGTATACCAAGTTTGCAGTCGATACCACATTGGGAAGTGGGTTAAAATGGAGTTACAAGATTTGAGGATACAACAACGACAACAATGACAACAACAACAGACAGAGTGAGTTAAATGAAAGCGTGTATTAAAATAAATCACGCAAGAACATCTCAGCTATCGCGATTTTCACCCCAAGACGAATGCTTGTGTTGTGTTCGAAACGTCATTTATGTTATTTTTACCTACGTGACTTTACCGAAAGAACCACATAGAGTATGGATTCTTGCAGTCATGAAAGCTTCAAATTAAGATTGTGTACATATATATGCGTATATTCATTCCTCTGTGCCTCAATACTGACGTGTAGATGGTATTTTCTGTCGGGAAAATGTCAAAACTGGGTGGTTTTTAACTTTTGCCGACAAAACTGGATCCCAAATGTCAAAACTGGGTGGTCTTGGAAAACGACAGGCAAAACAGGGTGGTGCTTTTTGATATGACAAAACTGGGTGATGTTCAATGTGGACAAATGTCAAAACTGGGTGAAGGTGTACGATTTAATGTATCATTTTGTACACGTTTAGGTCCTTGCGTTATTCATCCATATGTCGCCACAGATTTAGAGCATTCCAAATGATGTTTCTCGTGGCTCATGTTCCATACCTTGCACCACAAACTTCCCGTTTGCATACTGGCACAGTGTGCCAGCTCGCTTACTTGCCGTTTGTATACTGGCACAGTGTGCCAGCTCGCTACTACAGTAACACTTACTTGCCATATGTATACTGGCACAGTGTGCCAGCTTGCAACTACAGTAACACTTTCAGCTCGCGAACATACACGAACTTGCCATTTGTATACTGGTACAGTGTGCCAGCTTGCATGCTACACCTACTACAGTAGAACAACGGTAGATAGTGTTTGCGTCGAGAAGTATGGTGCTGCACACTTAGAACAAAACATGTTTGTTACATATATAAACTACTTCGACGGGCAAGAGCACTTGTTGTGGCCCTTGGCGCGACAGAAGGAGCACCGCGTGAGGCCCAATGGGCCACCTTCGCCACGGTTGCGAATCCGACGCTTCTTCAGGCGGCCAGCCTTCTTCTGGCGAGGAGGTGGCATCATGGTGTTGTCGCGTTGCAGCTCCTCGGCAATGGGCAGCTCGATACCGGCAACCGAGGTCCATGTCGTGTTGATGGCAGAGACTTGGTAACACACCGCACATGCGTCGTAGAGCTCGGGCATCCGCCCAAACGCCATGAGGGCACGAATGTAGTGCCGACACGGCAAGCCCATCTGCTTCATGTACCCGCACGTGCACGACCGAGAGCTGAGATCGACTCGGCGCTTGGCAGAGGCGTAGGCGTCTGGATCTTGACGTATGCACGCGTCGAGGTACTCTCGTAGATCTTGTACCTCGGGGCCAACGCCTGCTGAGCGTCGATGAGTCCTTGAGCGTACGGCGTAATGACACGCCCTTGAGCGGCCCACTTCTCGGCGTCGCTGCGGTGGGCAAAGGCCGTCGTCATCATGTCTTCCATGTGGTGCATGAGGAAGTGGAAGGGGTCCATCTCGCGAGCCGGCAGGGCCTCGCTGTTCGTGGACTCCACAAAGTTCGTCGTGCGCCAGCCGTACAATGGCGTCGTGTGCAGGTGCGGGTAGAGCGCCCACGTGTGGGGGTCGATCTTGTTGTAGTACGTGGCCGCCGCAGGCAGAGCTACGCCCAAGCAGCCCAAGGAGCTGCGGAACGCGGCCTCGGAGGCGCACCCTTGGGCATGTAGATGATGCCTTGGAGGTCGGGCGTGAACGCGGAGCCGATGTTGTCCACGCCGTTGCAGATCAAATGCCGCGTGCAGTGGATGAGCATGAGGTCCTTCCAGTCGGAGGCTAGGATGCCCGTGCCACGATCGCAGAAGACCGGCGTGCCGTCGAGCTCGATGTCGTTGGTCGTGCAGCAGTTGAGAAACCAGTCGTAGGCCGCTGCCGTCTCGGACGGCACCAGCGCCACGGCGAGAAGGACGTTGCGGTTGTTGCCGTCGCGCCCAACGAGGACGAGCATGGTTCCGTTGTAGGCGCGCGCCTTCATGTGCGACCCGTCGATGCCGACGACGCGTTGAAGACTTGGCTGCAACGAGCGTGCGATCGGGTTGCAGATGAACGCACCCCAGAAGATGCCCGCGTCTTCTCGCACACTGCAGGTCGTCGCTTGAGCTTGCCGAACGTCTCCACCAGCGAGTTGATGAACTCGAAGCCTGCATGGGCCGCACTCTCGTTCGCCGCGATGCACGTGTCCTTGGCGCGGTACATCATCCGGGTCGGGACAATGACGCGAGCAACGTCGGCGACCTGGGCAATGACAGTCGGTGCGGAGGTACGGGGGTTGGCGCGAAAGGCCGAACGGGCTGTCGTGTTCGCCTCCACTTGGCGCTGCGTGATCTTGGTAGTGCCCGTGCAGCCGTGGTGATCCGTGCACAGCCGAGACGCGGAAGCCGCGTCGTTCCCCCGTGAGCTTCGTCAGCTTCACCTTGAAGGAACAAGGTGTTGAACTAGAGCAGACGATGGCAACGTGCCGTCCGCCGCTTCGCTTGAGGTCAAGGACCGCGCGCTTGCCTTGTTGCAAAGCAAAGTCTTGGATGCCGTGGATGGCCTCGCGGCGCGTGGTAAAAGTCTTCTTGGGGTGGAGGGTTGCCATTCGAATGTGAGCCGTTCCTCCACCTGTTTCGTGAAAAATGCTTGTGAAAAATCACGTTTCTACGTCTACTTTCAATTTTTCACGAGACAATGTCTATTTTCATTGCCAGCAATTTGATTTTTCACACAATATTTCCGCCAATCACCGTAACGGTGGGCCAAAGGATTGACCAATCAACGAGATGCGCATTCGTTGGTTGTTCCGCACCATTGGGACCATGGTCAGGAGCGTCAAGCAGGCTGGTCCATCTCCCAAGGACGTCGCCTTTGTCTCTGTGCTTGGTCGTTTGGCGGGCTATGGTCGAATGCATGGCAAATTTAAGGGTGTACAGTAGCGCGTAGCATCAACCAACAATCCAAAAGTTTGGTATTGACGCGAGTCACTAGTCTAGGTCATCACGCAAGGTGGCAGTGCGCCCGCCTGGTCGCAAGCCCGCCCCGACTCACTTCCGAGTCCGAGCCGTAGCTTGAAATGTTGGTGTTGGGGTGCTGGCACACTGTGCCAGCGTACAAATATCAAGTGTGTGTAGTTATATGGTGCTGGCACACTGCCAGCATACTAATACCAAGTGTTTAGATGAATGGGGTGCTGGCACAGTGTGCCAGTATACAAATACCAAGTGTTTGGATGAATGGGGTGCTGGCACACTGTGCTAGTATACAATTATCAAGTGTATTTGACAAATGTCAAAACTGGGTGCACCCTGAGTGTCCAAAACTCAAGTTTTTGGCCACCCAGGGTGCACCCAGTTTTGACATTTGGGATCCAGTTTTGTCGGCAAAAGTTAAAAACCACCCAGTTTTGACATTTTCCCATTTTCTGTCTGCAGCTGTCGCTTGCTCTGACGCTTCCTCTGCAGAATTGGTCTGATGGAACACAGGCAGTCAGCGCGGCTCGGTACGGCAAGGCAACAATGGGACCAGCGTGCATACATCACGGTTCGGACTGGAAGTTTGACACAGCACCAAAAAACACACGGGAGAGAAACCCTTGAAGTGCAGTGTGTGGGAAGGCATTTTCACATTCATCTGATCTTACAAAACACCAGAGAACACACACAGGAGAGAAACCCTTCAAGTGCAGTGTGTGGGAAGGCATTTTCACAGTCACAAAATCTTACGCAACATCTTGCACAACACCAGAGAACACACACAGGAGAGAAACCCTTCAAGTGCAGTGTGTGTGGGAAGGCATTTTCACAGTCATCTTATCTTACAAAACACCAGAGAACACACACAGGAGTGAAACCCTTCAAGTGCAGTGTGTGTGGAATGGCGTTTGCACGTCCATCAAATTGTCGAATACACCAGATAACACACACAGGAGAGAAACCCTTCAAGTGCACTCTGTGCGGGAAGGCGTTTGCACGGTCACAAGGTCTTAAAGAACACCAGAGAACACAGACGCATCAGAAAATCCACAAGGAGTGGAGTCTGAAATCAGCTTGTGAAAGTCAAAGTGCCGTAAGGAGCCCATCCCTCATGAAACAAGTACCGGAAGAAAATCCCAGCTTGGGCACTTTTAAAGGTATCAAGGCAGAATTTGAAGAAGTGATTGTGAAATGTGGAGAGAGGTGACGGTGAAGAGCGAAGAAGTGAAGGTAAAATGTGAAGATGAAGATTTGACTCCAAAATGGGACCTTCACATCGATGGAGGCAACGTGAAGCAGGAGGGGAATTCTGACTGTGATGTAGAGGGAGGCAACTCACAGCAGTTTGTGGAAGTGGAGGTGTGGGTGGACTTCCTAGACAATACAAAGTCAAATGGAGACCCGGTAGATGTGTAAGCTTGACGATGTCGCTCCCAATAGATGCACCTTTGTCAAATATTAGGTTCAACCTGCAGGGTCTGTTAGTAGGGTAGATATCTCACCAGGAGCCTCAGTGATTCACACTGAACCCTATTGGAGCCTTCATCTGGCTCTGTTTAATGAAATGTACTGTCCGAGCTGCCCCCTTCCCCCATCGCAACTCCCCTCCTTCCACATGCCCCGCCCCTGGGCGTATCTCCCCGAGGCTTGCCGTGACGTAAGGGACCGTGGTGATTTACAGGCAACGTCAGTTGAGCGGGGACAATTCGAGCCGTTAAAAAGATTGTTTAAAAATATTTGTTTTTTAATGATAGAATATAGTATTGTCATCAGTATGACATACCTATACGACGTTTGCATTCGATACATTGGGAATACGGTTGAAATTGAGTTAAAAGATTTTTGGATACAACACATACAGTAAGTTAAATAAAAGCGTGTAAAATGTAAAAAATATATGTTTTGGATTTTTTTAATGATATAATATCGTGTTGTCATCAGTTTGACTCAGCTCGCTATACCAAGTTTGCAGTTCATAGCACATTGGGAAGTGTGTAAAATTTGAGTTACAAGATTTTGTTTTTGAGGATACAACAGACGAAGTGAGTTAAATAGAAACGTGTAAAAAATTAACCTGTAAAAACAAAGTTTTTCACTATAAATCCTTTATATGCGTGGCATCGGTTTCATTTTATTATTCATTTCTGTTTTTCTTGAGTAAGAGTTTCATTTTTATCACATTGGTATTTCAAATTAAATATAAGGAAAGTCGTATATAAGCATTATAAGGTTTTCAGTTTTTGTATGATTGTTTATATTGTACATTTTTGTTCTTTTTTTTGAAAAATTTTCTATGTTTAGGAAAAATATATGATTGTGTTAGTGACATTTTTTTTTCCTAAAAAGTGGAAAATTTTGGGAAAAAAATTTCACGAAAATAAATTGTCACGCACAACGAGTCTGTGCAAAATATTCTTTGGTTCTTTCGGTTAAGTCACGTCTATTTTAATTTATTGTTTTATCTTTAGACGTGACTTAACCGAAAGAACCAAAGAATAATTCCTGCAGTCACGAAAGCTCCAAAATTAAGATTATATGCAAAATGTCAGCTCGATTGGATCACGGGAAGTGGGTTAAAAAACGACCGAAAGATTTGCACGGCCGTAAGCGCGCAAGCAAGCAAGTGAACTTAATATAAAGGATTTAAAAATGATTGCGATCATCTTCTTGGTCCTTTCGGTAAAGTCACGTAGAAGGGAAATAATAAAAATAAAATAATTCTCACGACGTTTCGGCCACAACGCAAGCAGGTCTGTCACCTGAGGGGACGGCTGCTTGCGTTGTGGCCGAAACGTGAGAATTTTATTTTATAGTGTTTAATTTTTATTATTTTATTATTTCCCTTCTATGTGACTTTACCGAAAGAACCAAGAAGATGAATCCCTGCAGTCACGAAAGCTTTAAATCGAAAATGATTGGAATCTTACAGAAATGACATAACACCCAATTTCAAAGCAGATGCTGTCCACCCTTCTGAAACGCCGTGTAATTTACGAGTTTTGAATAATTGTAACCAAACAATAAACCAGACACGTGAATTTGTGAACTTTCACTGCAACGTGTGTCGAGACCTTTAATCTGTGTAATCGGCCACGTGTGTGTACATACAAAGACCCCCCCCCCGTATAGCCTTCACAGACTATTGGGGCAAGTGCTGTTAGCAGGTGGCGATGTTCGCACACGCACCGGGTACGCATTTGAGGCTGAGTCGATGTAGGGGCGGCTCAGGACTGGTTAAAAAAAATCGCCACTGGTTATGGGGGCCGTCCATAAATGACGTCACGCGATTTTGGACGATTTTTGACCTTCCCACCCGCGTCACAGCTTTCCTTTGAGCCTAGTCTCACATGGGTTGGACCAGATGACGCCAAAAGGTGCACAACTCAAAGACAATGCACCATCAGAGTATGAGAGCTCGGGGTAAGCATTTACACCATTGGAACCTCATTTGCCAGTAAAATATGATAATTGGTTTTACCCTTCTTGTTGCCAGATAGAAGGTTAAAAAACCAAGGAAAGCTGTCTCGGGTGTGGACCAATCAACTTCAAGGACAGTGCACATTATCAGAGTTATATTTTTGTTTTCATTATGACTGCAGGTATTGTGGTCTATGCAAACATGACTCCTTGTAAAAAGGTCAGTTTTGTTGCCAGATAGAAGTGTAATAAAAGACTCGGACGCTTCTCTCTGTCCTGTGTCCTTTATTTGGGTTCGATCTCTTTTCCCTCACGGCACTCCCCTTTACTCTTCGCTCTGCAGCCCCAGGCAGCTATCGCTCACGTAGCCCACTTCACAGCACTCCCCTATATACTCTTCGCTCTGCAGCCCCAGGCTGCTGTCGCTCACATAGCCCACTTCCCTCCTTGCAGACCCGCTGCTGTCTCGTCGCGCAGACCCCCGCTGCCGAACTCCACCCTTGCAGACCCGCTGCTCTCTCTGCAGTCTCCTCGCTGCTCCTCCAGCCCCGGGGTCGGTCACCGTTGGCTGACGGTGCCGATCCTCGGGGTGTGTGTGTGTGGCGATCTCGCCACTCTCTCTCTTCCCCACTCCGCCCTGCGTGGCCTCACACTTTCCCAGTCTCCGATCACTCCCTACTGCTTCCGGTTTCTCCCCTTATAGACCTGCACTCTCTCCCCACGTGACGTAACTCCTCCCCCCATGACGTCACCTCCGGAAGGTCGTCCACGCCCGCATTACAGAAGGGTTAAAAAACAATTATCATAAGTATAACGTGTTGTCTATATTATTTAAAGTTGCGCATTTTGATGTCATGTCACATTTCTCAACCCCCACCCCTCCCTCGTCACACATCGTCACAAATGTCTGACCCCCCCCCATAGGTGCGTGACGTCATTTATGGACAGGCCCTTTCCAAAGCCTCCTTTTTAAATCCTTTATATTAAGTTCGCGTGCTTGCTTGCTTGCTTAGGACCGTGCAAATTTTTCGGTCGTTTTTTAACCCACTTCCCGTGATCCAATCGAGCTGACATTTTCCACACAGACTCGTTGTGCCAGACAATTATTGTTCGTGGAAAAAAATTCCCAAAATTTTACACTTTTTAGGCAAAAAAATGTATTTTACATATATTCAAATTGAACGCATTCATGGCTTTGGCTGAACGTCAGAGTGTAAGAGCCCAGAGCGTAACCCCTCCACAGGCCGTGGCGGAGTAGCGCAGTTGGTAGCGCCCTCGCTTCCCATGCCAAAGGTCGCGGGATCGATCCCCGCGTCCTCCACAGGCGAATATATTTTTAAATCCTTTATATTAAGTTCGCTTGCTTGCTTAGGACCGTGCAAATCTTTAGCTCGTTTTTTAACCCACTCCCCGTTATCCAATCGAGCTGACATTTTCCACACTGACTCGTTGTATGTGACAATAATTTTCGTGAAAAAAAAATCAAATTTTGCACTGTTTAGGGAAAACAAATTAAATATGTAATTATCAATTGCTTAATGGTGGCAGACAATCATCTGACCCATAGGTGGCAGCCATCTCAAGCCAGAGGACGAGAGGACTCTAGCCGCCACGCATATAAAGGAATTATAGTGAAAAACTTTGTTTTTACTGGTTATGCTTATATTAAGTTCGCTTGCGCGCTTGCTTGCTTGCTTACGACCGTGCAAATTTTTCGCTCGTTTTTTAACCCACTTCCCGTGATCCAATCGAGCTGACATTTTGCACACAGACTCGTTGTGCGAGACAATTAATGTTCGTGAAATATTTTTTTCAAAATTTTACACTGTTTAGGAAAAACAAATTAAATATTTAATTACCAATTGCTTAATACTGGCAGACAATCATCTGACCCATAGGTGGCAGCCATCTCAAGCCAGAGGACGAGAGGACTCTAGCCGCCACGCATATAAAGGATTTATAGTGAAAAGCTTTGTTTTTACGGGTTACACTTATTAATAAATGTTCTCTCCTACAACATCAGAGTGCAGCGCCACATTAAATACGCACTACAATGACAATAGTTTAAAGCGATTTGAAGGTAGTTTTTTTGGGGGGGGGTTGGGGGGCAGAGCTTTGTGACGTATATTTGAGGGGGGTCTGACTTTGTGACGAGGGGGGGGTCAAAATCGGCCAAAATCGCGTGACGTCATTTATGGACGGTCCCGATACGCAAAACTTGAACTCTGACCCCCGTTCTCTGACGTCACCACTAAGCGTTACCTCATCAGCGTGAAACTCCTGGGGGGCGGTGCGCCTCGCTAGTGACGTCATGTCACCCCTGCTTGGTCACTGCCGATGTCTGTTCCGGTACAATCCTTATTTGGGCAAAGCTACGCCCAGTGACTGGCGGCTCATTAACATAATCTAGGAACTAAGCTTTGGTGACTGCAGGAATTGCTCATTGGTTATTTCGGTAAAGAAATTAAATAAAAATAAAATTAACATAATATATTCGATAAAAGCCGTCGCGAGTTTGTTTTTTTTATTGCGACGGGTTGAGCACCCATGCCCCATCATCCCTCGACGCGTGACTTTACCGAAAGAGCCAATGAGTGTACAACGAGTTGAGTCATTCCTGCAGTTGACGAAAGCTTCAATTCTCGAATAAGTTATTCAGTTACCCAGCACCGCTCGTTGGGGGCGTGTCTTGTACCCCGGAAGTGAATATTACGTCACATCCTGCTGCCGCCATAACGTCGCGAGGTAACGAGAAGCTACCGTTGAAATCTGAGGTGAGAGATTTTCATCGTGGTGGTTTATTCTTAGGTTTTTTTCGGTAAAGTCACGTAGGTAAAACATTAAAAATTAATGAAAGTAAAATATTTTATTTTCATTAATTTAATGTTTTACCTACGTGACTTTACCGAAAAAACCTAAGAATATGAATCCTTGCAGTCACGAAAGCTTCAAATCTAGAATCGTGGTTGTTGTTGTGGTGGTTGTTGTGGTTGTTGTTGTTTACCAAGGTCGAGCCTCTCTCTCTCTCGTGTGGATGTCAATTGAGTCGCAGCGAGAATGGGAATCCATGTCCAGGTGGGACAGTACAACGCGGGGCCTAGCCACGCGGGGCCTCGCCTCCTGCCCTCGCCTGAAGGCCTTTGTTTGAATTCTCTCGCTTCAACTTGATCTGGACGGTTTCGTGACGGCAGCAGAAATAAAATAAATGAAGAAACAACCAATTTAATTTAGTTTTTTCATTTATTTTAGTTGTTTTTTCATAATATTTTTTTAATACACATTTTTTTCATAAAAAAATGAAAAAACAACTAAATGTATTTTTTTTAGAGATACACACATAGGCACACAGAGAGATAAAACAGACAGAAAGGCACACGTAAATTTCGATTTAAAGCTTTCGTGACTGCAGGGATTCATCTTCTTGGTTCTTTTCGGTAAAGTCACGTAGAAGGGAAGTAATAAAAGAACCTGAGGACGGCTGCTTGCGTTGTGGCCAAAACGTCGTGAGAATTATTTTATTATGTTTTGTTTTTATTATTTTATTATTTTCCCTTCTACGTGACTTTACCGAAAGAACCAAGAAGAGGCACACATAGGCACACTGAGAGAGACACATATGCACAGAGAGAGAGAGACAGAGAGAGATAACACGGAGACAGAGAGATACACACATAGGCACACAGACACAGAGGACACACACATAGGCCACACACTAATCAACACCTCTGTGACAAGGCCTTAAATAGAGAGAGAAGGGGGCTGAGAGAGAGGGGGGGGGTAGAGAAATGAGCATGGCAATGAGAGATTTGGAGCTTTCGTGACTGCAGGAAATACTAACAACACGAGGACACTTTCGGTTTTTATTTTATGTAACCAGGCCAAGCCCACTTGAGCTGCTGTACCGCTCTTATGATTTGAAGCTTTCGTGAGTGCAGGAATCCATACTCTTTGTTTTTTTCGGTAAAGTCATGTAGGAAGAAAAAATAAGTAATAGCATACGACGTTTCCTTTGCAACACGAGCAATCACCATCAGGTACAAATGAATGAGAAAGCAAAGCTTGCAATCGAAATTTAAAGCAAAGCTTGTAAACTTGAACTATACTCTTTGGTTCTTTCGGTAAAGTCACGTAGGAAGAAAAAATAAATTAAGTAATAGCATACGACGTTTCCTTTGCAACACGAGCAATCACCATCAGGTACAAATGAATGAGAAAGCAAAGCTTGTAAACTTGAACTATACTCTTTGGTTTTTTCGGTAAAGTTATGTAGGTACAAAATTAAATAAACTTATAACTACAATGCAATACAACACAGAGAGTCGGCTAAGATAACAGTCAACTCCCCACCTGGTATATTAACGTTCTTCCAAAGATTGATACATTTGAGAGCGAGAACTAAACACAGACACGGAGACACACAGACACATACACAAGCAGAGAGAGATAACACAGACACACAGAGAGAGACACATAAGCAGAGAGATAACACACGAGAGAGAGAGACACACACACAGGCACACAGAGAGAAAGCACATACAGAGAGAGACACACATAGGCACACAGAGCGAGACAGACATAGGCACACAGAGAGAGATAACACAGACACACAGAGACACACACATAGGCACACACAGAAACAACACCTGTGTTGAGACCTTAAATAGCGAGAAAAGGGGGCTGAGAGAGAGGGGGGGGGGGTAGAGAAATGAGCATGGCGATGAGTGATTTGGAGCTTTCGTGACTGCAGGAAATACTACAACACGAGGACTCTTTCGGTTTTTATTTTATGTAACCAGGCCAAGCCCGCTTGAGCTGCTATACCGCTCTTATGATCGTGAGTGCAGGAATCCATACGCTTTGGTTCTTTCGGTAGAGTCACATAGGTAGAAAATAAAATAAATCACGACGTTTCGGGCGCAACACAAGCGTCCGCTCTTGTTTTCAGAAGCGACCTGCCCACACAACAAAGGTGGGCTTTGTCAACGTGTGGAAATGACTATCGGTCAAAGGCTCTAAACTCGTGCTGATGTTCACTCTTAAATGTGGAGCGGCATCCGGAGGAAAATCCACGCCACCACGGAGAGACGAGGGAGACACGCACACTCAGCCATGTTGATTTGATCCTGAATTATTTGGAGTGAGGAAGCATGAAAACGTTTTGGTTTAGCCATGTTTGTTTTTTGTAGGACACAGTTAGCCTGATAACTTTAATCTAAATTGTCCTATGGTTGTTTTTGTTGACTTGCAATCCACTGGGATTTTCTGCATACAGAGTTGAAATGCGGGTGTTTTTTTTGCTGTTTTTTCCTGGATTTTTTTTTGTTGCGTGTAGTCACTTTAAGATGTTTCTTGTTCACGTTTTTGTTTGTTGCGTTTGCCCCCCGAGTCAAGAGCCACATAGCTTATGGGGTTATCTATATATAAAAGGGAAATTTGTGAATGTGTCTGTTCGAAATGTTAGCATACGTTCCGACATGCAACAAACTTTAAATTTGGCATGTGGGTAGCTTCCAGATTGTACACAATGCAAAAAGTATAAAAATTGACTTTTGCATTTTGGGGGGGGGGGGGGGGGCGCAATAATGGATATATTTTGTACGGCAAGTGAGCGGTGACCTCACGTCTGTGATGTCACCCGCATGCGGCAGCGTCTGCTGACGTCACGCACCCCCCCACCCTCCGCATAGGCCGTGGATTCTTTCAAGACAAGAATCCAAGTCTCGGGCGAATCCATGAAGTAAAGCTAAGACCTAACAAATTAAACTGAAACATTAATACTGAGCAGATGAAGGTGTGTGGCCAGGCATGGTTCTGGCACGCCACCACCTGTTTAACACGACAGTGTGTGGCAGTGTCAAGTTTGTGTTTGCAGTAAAGTCTATTAACTCTAATGAACACGGAGGTTATATGAAACAATGGTTTCTTTTTTGTTTTCATCTGGAACTCTTTTATGATAATGGCAACAGTCAGGAAGGTGACACAGCACACCTGCAGCTGACGTTAGATCTGTTCATCCCAGCAATCAAGGAAAGCCTGGCTTCACACCTCTTAAGTTGCGATTGAACATGAATTATGCATACACAAGTAGTAGTATTTTCAACACCATTTGCTATGTCAGCTGAATTTAGCTCTTATAAATATTAATTTTCGTAGCCAGACAGCCAAAATTGTGTGCTTGGAGTTTTGGGTTAACATTCATTTTGAAGATACGAAGGCTTCCAGGAATGTGTAGGACCATTTTCCCTCTCATAGTGCGCGATAACAGCCGTGTGATGAATTTGGGTAACTTTTTAACTCTATCATGAATATATGAATACATATAGACGTGTTAGTCATGTGTTACTGTGTTTATATATACTCTTTGGTTCTTTCGGTAAAGTCACGTAGATAGAAATAAAATAAGTAATATTTTTTAAAAAACTATTTTAAAAACACGCTTTAATGAAATGTACTAGTAATGGAAGAACTCCACGACTCCAGGAAGTGGCCCCGGGGCTTGCCATAACGTAAGTGACCGTGGTCAATTACAGCCAACGTCAGTTTATCGTGGACAATTAAACTAAAGCCGAAACTAAACATGTAAAAAAGATTGTTTTAAACATTTTTTAATTTAATGATAGAATATAGTATAGTGAGCGAAAAAAAATATAGTGAGGGGAAAAAAAATAAGTAATTGACCCCTCTGCAAACATGACTTAGTACTTGGTGGCACAACCCTTGTTGGCAATCACAGAGGTCAGACGTTGCTTGTAGTTGGCCACCAGATTTACACACATCTCAGGAGGGATTTTTTCCCACACCTCTTTGTAGATCTTCTCCAAGTCATAAAGGTTTCGAGGCTGACGTTTGGCAACTCGAACCTTCAGCTCCCTCCACAGATTTCTATGGGATGAAGGTCTGGAGGACTGGCTGAGCCACTCTAGGACCTTAATGTGCTTCTTCTTGAGCCACTCCTTTGTTGCCTGGCCATGTGTTTTGGGTCATTGTCATGCTGGAATACCCATCCACGACCAATTTTCAATGCCCTGGCTGAGGGAGGTAGGTTCTCACCCAAGATTTGACGGTACATGGCCCCGGTCCATCGTCCATTTGATGCGGTGAAGTTGTCCTGTCCCCTTAGAAGAAAAACACCCCCAAAGCATAATGTTCCACCTCCATGTTTGACGGTGGGGATGGTGTTCTTGGGGTCATAGCAGCATTCCTCCTCCTCCAACACGGCGAGTAGAGTTGATGCCAAGAGCTTCATTTTGGTCTCATCTGACCACAACACTTTCACCCAGTTGTCCCCTGAATCATTCAGATGTTCATTGGCAAACTTCAGACGGGCATGTTTATGTGCTTTCTTGAGCAGGGGGACCTTGCGGGCACGACAGGATTTCAGTCCTTCACGGCATAGTGTGTACAAACTGTGTCACCAAGCTGCTTGGCGATGGTCTGGTAGGTTTACAATCTGTCCCTGACATCCTTGGAGAGCTCTTTGGTCTTGGCCATGGTGAAGAATTTGGAATCTGATTGATTGCTTGCTTCTGTGAACAGGTGTCTTTTATACAAGTAACAAGCTGAGATTAGGAGCACTCCCTTTAAGAGTGTGCTCCTAATCTCAGCTCGTTACCTGTATAAAAAACACCTGGGAGCCAGAAATCTTTCTGATTGAGGGGGGGGTCAAATACTTATTTCCCTCATTAACATGCAATCAATTTATAACATTTTTGACATGTGTTTTTCTGGATTTTGTTGTTATTCTGGCTCTCACTGTTCAAATAAACTTACCATTAAAATTATACACTGATCATTTCTTTGCCAGTGGGCAAACGTACAAAATCAGAGTGAGTTAAATAAAAGCATGTATTAAAATAAATCACAGCAGACATCTAGGCTTTCGCGATTTTCACCCGAAGACGAACGCTTGTGTTGCGTTCGAAAACGTCATTTATGTTATTTCTACCTACGTGACTTTACCGAAAGAACCAAAGAGTATGGATTCCTGCAGTCATGAAAGCTTCAAATCAAGATTGTGTACATATATATGCGTATATTCATTCCTCTGTGCCTCGATACTGACGTGTAGATGGTATTTTCTGTCTGCAGCTGTCGCTTCCTCTGCAGAATTGGTCTGATGGAGCACAGGCAGTCAGCGCGGCTCGGTACGGCAAGGCAACAATGGGACCAGCGTGCATACAGCACGGATCGGACTGGAAGTTTGACACAGCACCAGAAAAAAACACACGGGAGAGAAACCCTTCAAGTGCACTCTGTGTGAGATGGCGTTTGCAGATTCATCAACTCTTCAAAGACACCAGAGAAAACACACGGGAGAGAAGCCCTTCAAGTGTACTCTGTGTGAGATGGCGTTTGCACATTTATCAACTTTTCAAAGACACCAGAGAACACACACGGGAGAGAAACCCTTCAAGTGCAGAGTGTGTGGGAAGGCATTTTCACATTCACCTAATCTTGCAACACACCAGAGAACACACACAGGAGAGAAAACCCTTCAAGTGCACCTCTGTGTGGAATGGCGTTTGCAGATCCATCAAGTTTTCATAGACACCAGAGAAAAACACACGGGAGAGATGCCCTTCAAGTGCACTATGTGCGAGATGGCGTTTGTATATTTATCAACTTTTCAAAGACACCAGAGAAAACACACGGGAGAGAAACCCTTCAAGTGCACTATGTGCGAGATGGCGTTTTCAGATTCATCAACTCTTAAAGACACCAGAGAAACACACGGGAGAGAAACCCTTCAAGTGCAGTGTGTGTGGGAAGGCATATTCACAGTCATCTGATCTTGCAACACACCAGAGAACACACACAGGAGAGAAACCCTTCAAGTGCAGTGTGTGTGGGAAGGCATTTTCACATGCGCGATATATTGCAAAACACCATAGAACACACACAAGAGAGAAACCCTTCAAGTGCAGTATGTGTGGGAAGGCATTTTCACAGGTAACTGATCTTGTAAGACACACAGGAGACAAACCCTTTATGAAACAAGTACCGGAAGAAAATCCCAGCTTGGGCACTTTTAAAGGTATCAAGGCGGAATTTGAAGAGGTGATTGTGAAATGTGAAGAGGTGACGGTGAAGAGCGAAGAAGTGAAGGTAAAATGTGAAGATGAAAATTCGACTCCAGAATGGGACCTTCACATCGATGGAGGCAACGTGAAGCAGGAGGGTAATTCTGACTGTGAGGCAGAGCGAGGCAACTCACAGCAGTTTGTGGAAGTGGAGGTGTGGGTGGACTTCCTAGACAATACAAAGTCAAATGGAGACCCGGTAGATGTGTAAGCTTGAGATGATGTCGCTCCCAGTAGATGCACCTTTGTCACAGGCCTTTAATGAAAATAATGTGAAGTAGAACATTGAAATCCTAGGTTCAACCTGCAGGGTAAGAGCGGCCAGTCTTGGTGGATCCGTGGGTTGGGTAGATATCTCACCAGGAGCCTCGGTGATTCACACTGAACCCTTTGAGAGCCTTTGTCTGGCTCTGTGAGCCTCAGTGATTCACACTGAAGCCTATGGGGGGAGCCTTAGTCTGGCTCTGTGAGCCTCGGTGATTAACACGAACCCTATGGGAGCCTTATTCTGGCTCTGTGAGCTTCAGTTATTAACACTGGACCCTATGGGAGCATATGTCTGGCTCTGTGAGCCTCAGTGATTAACACTGAAGCCTATGGGAGCCTGAGTCTGGCCCTGTGAGGCTCAGTGATTGACACTGAAGCCTATGGGAGCCTGAGTCTGGCTTTGTGAGCCTCGGTAATTAACACTGAACCCAATGGATGGGAGCCAGTGACATGCGGTGAGGTCAGTGAGAGGGGGGGCACCGGGGGGCGTGGCCTCACCAAGGGGGGGCGTGTCTGACACGCCCCCTTTAGTGAGGCAGATGTGATAGCTGCCTCCCCTGGTGCTTTTCATTGCAGTTTCATAACGAGACCAGCGAGCCTACGTATCTTTATACACATACAGAAGAACTGTGGTCACGAACGCTTCTGACCACGACCAAATTGGGTTCCGACCAAAACATTTAAAACATTTTTTAATCTGGTCACGAACACATACTCAGGTGGCGATCAAACCCTGCCGCGGGCCGATTTCCCCTTCCGCGCCATTTTTGTTGTTGAATTACACAAAGCGTAACAGTTATGTATATAACTTTTGCTATATAAGATTCCTAGGAAGATATAAATTGTGTGAGTGTAGCCATACCCCTCCCCTCTCATTCAAGCCATAATTTAGAGAGCGAAAGCGCCGAGTACGTAAATCGCTAACATAAGAACCTGTTAATCTCTTCTCGCATCATTCATACGATGATGCGGTGAAGTAAACGTTCATACGATATTACGGTGAATGCTTCCAAAAACATTACTGTACCCAAATATTACTGTTAAATTACTTTCAATAGAACATGAATTGCTCATACGAATATTCTCTCTCTCAGAATCGAACCGACTGATGTAGCAGACGAAACAGTAATCTTGTTGAACGATTTTAAGCCTTGTCGCGGCAATGTTAGTTTTCTCTGTTCAAGGATTTCTCAGTGTTATGCAATGTTTTTACATTTAGTTTATTATTACACTGAATTCTATGGCATAGTTAATTATTTTTGTACTTAAAAATCTTTTAAAAAATATGTATATACAGTTAGTAGGAGTCTGGAACGGATTAATCGTATTTACATACAATCCAATGGGGAAATTATGTTCGAGTCACGACCAAATCGGGTTGAGACCAAAGTTATGGAACGAATTAGGGTCGTGACCAGAGGTTCTACTGTACTTGAACTAAGTTACCCGGACTATGGAAGGCGAGGACATGGAATGAACGGGTCTACAAACATTCCATTGGTGACATGCTGAGATAGTAACACGCACGCCCTTACTCGCCGCGTTCCATCCAGTGTCTGAGGGGTTGCGCAATCGGAGAGGAGGCTGAGTGCGTCGCTGCCTCACCTCTCGTCTCTCCCTGTACTTGCAGCGAAGCTCCGCAAATTTGGCGATTTTGACTATAAATAAGTAATTAAGAATTTTTTTTTTTAAAACACGCTTTTATGAAATCGTTGGAAAGGGGCCGTCCATAAATGACGTCATGCACCTGGGGGGGTCAGACATTTGTGACGATGTGTGACGAGGGGGTGTGGGGGTTGAGAAATATGACGTCACATCAACATGCGCAACTTTAAATAATATAGACAACACGTTCTACTGAATTAAATCGACTTTTTAATAAAAGTTTTCTCCTACAACATCAGTGCAGCGCCACATTAAATACGCACTACAATGACAATAGTTTAAAGCAATTTGAAGCATGTTTTATTTGTATTGGCAGAACTCCACGTCTCCAGGAAATGGCCCTGATTCTTGCCATAGCGTAAGGAACCATGGCGAATTACAGCCAAAGTCAGTTGACCGTGGACAATTAGACCCAAGCCGAAACATAACATATGAAAAATAATGTTTAAATGTTTTTTTATATTGTATGATAGAATATAGTATTGTCATCAGTATGACATAAGTATACCAAGTCTGCAGTCGATACCACATTGGGAAGTGGGTTAAAATTGAGTTACAATATTTGATGATACAACAACAGACACTGAGTTAATATAAAATATTTTAAAATACTTTTTTTAAAAACACGCTTTAATGACATGTACTATCGAAGCTGCCTCTCCTCCAGCCACCTTCCCTCATCGCCCCTCCCCTCCTTCCACATGCCCCGCCCCTGGGCGTGGCTCCTCGATGCTTGCTGTGACGTAAGGGACCGTGGTGATTTACAGGCAACGTCAGTTGAGCGTGGACAATTAGACGTAAAAAAGATTGTTTAAATTATTTTTTTATTTTTAATGATAGAATATAGTATTGTCATCAGTATGACCACACCTATACGAAGTTTGCATTCGATACGATATTGGGAATACGGTTGAAATTGATTTACAAAATTTATAGATACAACACATACAATAAGTTAAATAAAAGCGTGTAAAATGTTGAAATATATATGTTTAGGATTTTGTTATGATATAACATCGTGTTGTCATCAGTATGACATCGCTATACCAAGATTGCAGTCGATAGCACATTGGAAAGTGTAAAATTTGAGTTACAAGATTTCGTCTTTGAGGATACAACAGACAAAGTGAGTTAAATAGAAGCGTGTAAAAATGATTGGGATCATCTTCTTGGTTCTTTCGGTAAAGTCACGTAGAAGGGAAATAAATAAAAATAAAATAATAATTATTACGACGTTTCGGCCACAACGCAAGCAGGTCTGTCACCTGAGGATGGCTGCTTGCATTGTGGCCGAAACGTGAGAATTTTTTTATGTTTTATTTTTTATTATTTCCCTTCTACGTGACTTCACCGAAAGAACCAAGAAGATGAATCCCTGCAGTCACGAAAGCTTTAAATCGAAAATTATTGGAATCGTACAGAAATGACATAACACCCAATTTCAAAGCAGATGCGGTCCACCCTTCTGAAACGCCCTGTAATTTACGAGTTTTGAATAATTGTAACCAAACACAATAAACCAGACACGTGAATTTGTGAACTTTCACCGCAACTTGTGTAGAGACCTTTAACCTGTGTAATCGGTCACGTGTGTGTGTACTTACAAAGATCCCCCCGGTATAGCCTTCACAGACTATTGGGGCAAGTGCTGTTAGCGGGTGGCGATGTTCGCACACTGCACCGGGTACGCATTTGAGGCTGAGTCGATGTAGGGGCGGTTCAGGACCGCAAAAAAAAATCCACTGGTCATGGGGGCCGTCCATAAATGACAACGCGATTTTGGACGATTTTTGACCCCCCCACCCTCGTCACACGGCGTCACTGAAAGTCAAACACTCCTCAAATATTACGTCACACAACTCTGCCCCCCCCCTTCCCCAATAATATAAAACATGCTTCAAATCGTTTTAAACTATCGTCATTGTAGTGCGTATTTAATGTGACGCTGCACTCTGATGTGTAGGAGAAAACTTTTATTGAAAAGTCTTTAATTAAGTAGAACGTCATTGGAACCTCATTTGCCAGTAAAAATACGATAATTGTTTTTTTACCCTTCTATCTGGCAACAAAACTGACACCTTTTTACAAGGAGTCATGTTTGCATAGACCACAATACCTGCAGTCATAATGCAAACAAAAAACATAACTCTGATAATGTATGCACTGTCCTTGAAGTTGATTGGTCCACACCCGAGACATCTTTCCTTTGAGCCTCGTCTCACATGGGTTGGACCAGATGACGCCAAAAGGCGCACAACTCAAAGACAATGCACCATCAGAGTATGAGAGCTCGGGGTAAGCATTTACACCATTGGAACCTCATTTGCCAGTAAAAATATGATAATTGTTTTTACCCTTCTTGTTGCCAGATAGAAGGTTAAAAAACCAAGGAAAGCTGTCTCGGGTGTGGACCAATCAACTTCAAGGACAGTGCACATTATCAGAGTTATGTTCTTTTGTTTGTATTATGACTGCAGGTATTGCGGTCTATGCAAACATGACTCCTTGTAAAAGGTGTCAGTTTTGTTGCCAGATAGAAGGGTAAAAAACAATTATAAGTAAAACGTGTTGTCTATATTTATTTAAAGTTGCGCATTTTGATGTCATGTCACATTTCTCAACCCCCACCCCCCCTCGTCACACATCGTCACAAATGTCTGACCCCCCCCCCCCCCAATAGGTGCGTGACGTCATTTATGGACAGGCTCTTTCCAAAGCCTCCTTTTTAATAAATGTTCTCTCCTACAACATCAGAGTGCAGCGCCACATTAAATACGCACTACAATGACAATAGTTTAAAGCGATTTGAAGGTAGTTTTTTTGGGGGGGGGTTGGGGGGCAGAGCTTTGTGACGTCATATTTGAGGGGGGTCTGACTTTATGTGACGCTGTGTGACGAGGGGGTGAGGGGGGTCAAAATTCGGCCAAAATAACGTGACGTCATTTATGAACGGCCCCAATACGCAAAACTGGAACTCTGACCCCCGTTCTCTGACGTCACCACTAAGCATTACCTCATCGGTGTGAAACACCAAGGGGGGCGGTGCGCCTCGCTAGTGACGTCATGTCACCCCTGCTTGGTCACCGTCGATGTCTGACCCGTACAATCCTTATTTGGGCAAAGCTACGCCCAGTGACTGGCGGCTCATTAACATAATCTAGGATCTAAGCTTTGGTGACTGCAGGAATTGCTCATTGGTTATTTCGGTAAAGAAATTAAATAAAATTAACATAATATATTCGTTAAAAGCCGTCGCGAGTTTGTTTTTTATTGCGACGGGTTCAGCACCCACGCCCCATCATCCCTCGACGCGTGACTTTACCGAAAGAGCCAATGAGTGTACAACGAGTTGAGTCATTCCTGCAGTTGACGAAAGCTTCAATTCTCGAATAAGTTATTCAGTTACCCAGCCCCGCTCGTTGGGGCCGTGTCTTGTACCCCGGAAGTGAATATTACGTCACATCCTGCTGCCGCCATAACGTAGCGAGGTAACGAGAAGCTGCCGATGAAATCCGAGGTGAGAGATTTTCATCGTGGTGGTGGTGGTGGTTGTGGTGGTTGTTGTGGTTGTTGTGGTTGTTGTTGTTTACCAAGGTAGAGCCTCGCTCTCGTAGGGATATCAATTGAGTCGCAGCGAGTATGGGAATCCATGCAACGTGGGGCCTAGCAACGCGGGGCCTCGCCTCCTGCCCTCGCCTGAAGGCCTTTGCTTGAATTCTCTCGCTTCAACTTGATCTGGAAGCTTTCGTGAGGGCAGGAGAAATACAATAAATGAAGAAACAACCAATTTAATTGAGTTGTTTTTTTCATATTTTAGTTCTACCTACGTGACTTTACCGAAAAAAACAAAGAATTATCTCGTTTAAACTTGGTCTGGAGCTTCGTGAGTGCAGGGATCCATACTATTTGGTTCTTTCGGTAAAGTCACGTAGAAAGAAAACATTAATTAAGTAATAGCATACGACGTTTCCTTTGCAACACGAGCAATCACCATCGGGTACAAATGAATGAGAAAGCAAAGCTTGTAAACTTGAACTATACTCTTTGGTTCTTTCGGTAAAGTTACGTAGGTATAAAATTAAATAAACTTAGAACTACAATGCAATACAACACAGAGAGTCGGATAAGATAAGTCAACTCCCCACCTGGTTTATTAACGTTCTTCCAAAGATTGCTAAATTTGAGAGAGAGAACTCAACACAGACACGGAGACACACAGACACATACACACAAGCAGAGAGAGATAACACAGACACACAGAGAGAGACACATAAGCAGAGAGATAACACACAGAGAGAGAGAGACACACACACATGCACACAGAGAGAAAGCACATACAGGCACACAGAGAGATAACACAGACAGAGACACACACATAGGCACACAGCGAGACACATAGGCACACAGAGAGAGAGACACACACAGAGAGAGACACCACAAAGACGCACAGAGAGACACACACACAGATAGGTACACAGAGAGAGATAACACGAAGACAGACACACACATAGGCACACAGAGAGAGACACAATGAGAGAGAGAGAGACACACATAGGCACACAGAGATAACAAAGAGACAGAGAGAGACACACATAGACACACACACATAGGCACACGGAGAGAGAGATACACAGAGGCACACAGAGAGAGACATACACATAGGCACACAGAGACACACACATAGGCACACAGAGAGAGATAACACAGACACAGAGAGACACAGACACACAGGCACACGGAGAGAAATAACACAGACACAGAGACACACATAGGCACACACAGAAACAACACCTGTGTTAAGGCCTTAAATAGAGAGAGAAGGGGGCTGAGGCAGAGGGGGGGGGGGGGGGAAAGAAATGAGCATGGCAATGAGAGATTTGGAGCTTTCGTGACTGCAGGAAATACTACAACACGAGGACACTTTAAGTTTTTATTTTATGTAACCAGGCCAAGCCTACTTGAGTTGCTGTACCGCTCTTATGATTTGAAGCTTTCGTGAGTGCAGGAATCCATACTCTTTGGTTCTTTCGGTAGAGTCACGTAGGTAGAAAATAAAATAAATCACGACGTTTCGGGCGCAACACAAGCGTCCGTTCTTGTTTTTAGAAGCGACCTGCCCACACAACAAAGGTGGGCTTTGTCAACGTGTGGAAATGAATATCGGTCAAAGGCTCTAAACGCGTGCTCATATTCACTCTTAAATGTGGAGGGCGATCTGGAGGAAAATCCACGCCACCACAGAGAGAGGGAGACACGCAAACTCAGCCATGTTGATTTGATCCTGAATTATTTGGTGGAGTGAGGAAGCATTGAAAACTTGGTTTAGCCATGTTTGTTTTTTGTAGTACACTGTTAGCCTGATAACTTTAATCTAAATTGTCCTATGGCTGTTTTTGTTGACTTGCATCCCACTGGGATTTTCTGCATACAGCGTTGAAATGCGGTGTTTTTTCTGCAGTTTTTTATCCTGGATTTTTCTGTTGCGTGTAGTCACTTTAAGATTTTTCTTGTTCACGTTTTTGTTTGTTGCGTTTGCCCCCGAGTCAAGAGCCGCATGGCTCACGGGGTTATCTTTATATAAAAGGGAAATTTGTGAATGTGTATCTGTTCGAAATGTTTAGCATACTTTCCGACACGCAACAAACTTAAAATTTGGCATGTGGGTACCTTCCAGACTGTACACAATGCAAAAAGTATAAAAATGGACTTTTGCATTTTTCTGGGGGGGCGCAATAATGGATATATTTTGCACGGCAAGTGAGCGGTGACCTCACGTCTGTTATGTCACCCGCATGCGGCAGCGTCACGTAGTGTGGATCCTGACGTTACGCATCCCCCACCCCCCATCCTCCGCGTAGGCCGTGGATTCATTCAAGACAAGAGTCCAAGTCTCGGGCGAAGCCAGGTAGTAAAGCTAGTATCTAATAAATGAAACTGAAATAAATAAATGAAACTGAAATATTAATACTGAGCAGATGAAGGTGTGGGGCCAGGCATGGTTCTGGACACGCCACCACCTGTTTAACACGGCAGTGTCAAGTTTGTGTTTGCAGTAAAGTCTATTAATTATATTGAAAACGGAGGTTATATGAAAACAATGGTTTATGTTTTTTGTTTTTATCTGGAACTCTATGAGAATGGAAGCAGTCAGGAAGTTGACACAGCACACATGCAGCTGACGTTAGATCTGTTCATCCCAGCATTCAAGGAAATCTGAGCCTGGCTTCACACCTCTAAGTTGCGATTTAACATGAATTCATGCATAACACAAGTAGTATTATTTTCAACACCCTTTGCTATGTCAGCTGAATTTAGCTCTCATGAATATTCATTTTGCAGCCAGACAGCCGAAATTGTGTGCTTGGAGTTTTGGGTTAACATTCATTTTGAAGATACGACGGCTTCCAGGAATGTTTATGACCATTTGCCCTCTCATAGTGCGCCATAACAGCCCGTGTGATGAATTTGGGAAACTTTTTAACTCTGTCATGAATATATGAATGCGTATAGACGTGTTATTCATGTGTGACTGTGTTTATATATACTCTTTGGTTCTTTCGGTAAAGTCACGTAGGTAGAAATAAAAGAAGTAATATTTAAAAAAAAATTTAAAACACGCTTTTATAAAATGTACTAGTAATGGAAAAACTCCACGACTCCAGGAAGTGGCCCCGAGGCTTGTCGTAACACAAGCGACCGTGGTCAGTTACAGCCAATGCCAGTTTACCGTGGACAATTAGACCCAAGCCAAAACATAACATGTACAAAAGATTGTTTAAAATGTTTTTATTTAATGATATAATATAGTATTGGCATCAGTATGGCATAAGTATACCAAGTTTGCAGTCGATACCACATTGGGAAGTGGGTTAAAATGGAGTTACAAGATTTGAGGATACAACAACGACAACAATGACAACAACAACAGACAGAGTGAGTTAAATGAAAGCGTGTATTAAAATAAATCACGCAAGAACATCTCAGCTATCGCGATTTTCACCCCAAGACGAATGCTTGTGTTGTGTTCGAAACGTCATTTATGTTATTTTTACCTACGTGACTTTACCGAAAGAACCACATAGAGTATGGATTCTTGCAGTCATGAAAGCTTCAAATTAAGATTGTGTACATATATATGCGTATATTCATTCCTCTGTGCCTCAATACTGACGTGTAGATGGTATTTTCTGTCGGGAAAATGTCAAAACTGGGTGGTTTTTAACTTTTGCCGACAAAACTGGATCCCAAATGTCAAAACTGGGTGGTCTTGGAAAACGACAGGCAAAACAGGGTGGTGCTTTTTGATATGACAAAACTGGGTGATGTTCAATGTGGACAAATGTCAAAACTGGGTGAAGGTGTACGATTTAATGTATCATTTTGTACACGTTTAGGTCCTTGCGTTATTCATCCATATGTCGCCACAGATTTAGAGCATTCCAAATGATGTTTCTCGTGGCTCATGTTCCATACCTTGCACCACAAACTTCCCGTTTGCATACTGGCACAGTGTGCCAGCTCGCTTACTTGCCGTTTGTATACTGGCACAGTGTGCCAGCTCGCTACTACAGTAACACTTACTTGCCATATGTATACTGGCACAGTGTGCCAGCTTGCAACTACAGTAACACTTTCAGCTCGCGAACATACACGAACTTGCCATTTGTATACTGGTACAGTGTGCCAGCTTGCATGCTACACCTACTACAGTAGAACAACGGTAGATAGTGTTTGCGTCGAGAAGTATGGTGCTGCACACTTAGAACAAAACATGTTTGTTACATATATATAACTACTTCGACGGGCAAGAGCACTTGTTGTGGCCCTTGGCGCGACAGAAGGAGCACCGCGTGAGGCCCAATGGGCCACCTTCGCCACGGTTGCGAATCCGACGCTTCTTCAGGCGGCCAGCCTTCTTCTGGCGAGGAGGTGGCATCATGGTGTTGTCGCGTTGCAGCTCCTCGGCAATGGGCAGCTCGATACCGGCAACCGAGGTCCATGTCGTGTTGATGGCAGAGACTTGGTAACACACCGCACATGCGTCGTAGAGCTCGGGCATCCGCCCAAACGCCATGAGGGCACGAATGTAGTGCCGACACGGCAAGCCCATCTGCTTCATGTACCCGCACGTGCACGACCGAGAGCTGAGATCGACTCGGCGCTTGGCAGAGGCGTAGGCGTCTGGATTCTTGACGTATGCACGCGTCGAGGTACTCTCGTAGATCTTGTACCTCGGGGCCAACGCCTGCTGAGCGTCGATGAGTCCTTGAGCGTACGGCGTAATGACACGCCCTTGAGCGGCCCACTTCTCGGCGTCGCTGCGGTGGGCAAAGGCCGTCGTCATCATGTCTTCCATGTGGTGCATGAGGAAGTGGAAGGGGTCCATCTCGCGAGCCGGCAGGGCCTCGCTGTTCGTGGACTCCACAAAGTTCGTCGTGCGCCAGCCGTACAATGGCGTCGTGTGCAGGTGCGGGTAGAGCGCCCACGTGTGGGGGTCGATCTTGTTGTAGTACGTGGCCGCCGCAGGCAGAGCTACGCCCAAGCAGCCCAAGGAGCTGCGGAACGCGGCCTCGGAGGCGCACCCTTGGGCATTGTAGATGATGCCTTGGAGGTCAGGCGTGAACGCGGAGCCGATGTTGTCCACGCCGTTGCAGATCAAATGCCGCGTGCAGTGGATGAGCATGAGGTCCTTCCAGTCGGAGGCTAGGATGCCCGTGCCACGATCGCAGAAGACCGGCGTGCCGTCGAGCTCGATGTCGTTGGTCGTGCAGCAGTTGAGAAACCAGTCGTAGGCCGCTGCCGTCTCGGACGGCACCAGCGCCACGGCGAGAAGGACGTTGCGGTTGTTGCCGTCGCGCCCAACGAGGACGAGCATGGTTCCGTTGTAGGCGCGCGCCTTCATGTGCGACCCGTCGATGCCGACGACGCGTTGAAGACTTGGCTGCAACGAGCGTGCGATCGGGTTGCAGATGAACGCACCCCAGAAGATGCCCGCGTCTTCTCGCACACTGCAGGTCGTCGCTTTGAGCTTGCCGAACGTCTCCACCAGCGAGTTGATGAACTCGAAGCCTGCATGGGCCGCACTCTCGTTCGCCGCGATGCACGTGTCCTTGGCGCGGTACATCATCCGGGTCGGGACAATGACGCGAGCAACGTCGGCGACCTGGGCAATGACAGTCGGTGCGGAGGTACGGGGGTTGGCGCGAAAGGCCGAACGGGCTGTCGTGTTCGCCTCCACTTGGCGCTGCGTGATCTTGGTAGTGCCCGTGCAGCCGTGGTGATCCGTGCACAGCGCCGAGACGCGGAAGCCGCGTCGTTCCCCCGTGAGCTTCGTCAGCTTCACCTTGAAGGAACAAGGTGTTGAACTAGAGCAGACGATGGCAACGTGCCGTCCGCCGCTTCGCTTGAGGTCAAGGACCGCGCGCTTGCCTTGTTGCAAAGCAAAGTCTTGGATGCCGTGGATGGCCTCGCGGCGCGTGGTAAAAGTCTTCTTGGGGTGGAGGGTTGCCATTCGAATGTGAGCCGTTCCTCCACCTGTTTCGTGAAAAATGCTTGTGAAAAATCACGTTTCTACGTCTACTTTCAATTTTTCACGAGACAATGTCTATTTTCATTGCCAGCAATTTGATTTTTCACACAATATTTCCGCCAATCACCGTAACGGTGGGCCAAAGGATTGACCAATCAACGAGATGCGCATTCGTTGGTTGGTTCCGCACCATTGGGACCATGGTCAGGAGCGTCAAGCAGGCTGGTCCATCTCCCAAGGACGTCGCCTTTGTCTCTGTGCTTGGTCGTTTGGCGGGCTATGGTCGAATGCATGGCAAATTTAAGGGTGTACAGTAGCGCGTAGCATCAACCAACAATCCAAAAGTTTGGTATTGACGCGAGTCACTAGTCTAGGTCATCACGCAAGGTGGCAGTGCGCCCGCCTGGTCGCAAGCCCGCCCCAAACTCACTTCCGAGTCCGAGCCGTAGCTTGAAATGTTGGTTGTTGGGGTGCTGGCACACTGTGCCAGCGTACAAATATCAAGTGTGTGTAGTTATATGGTGCTGGCACACTGCCAGCATACTAATACCAAGTGTTTAGATGAATGGGGTGCTGGCACAGTGTGCCAGTATACAAATACCAAGTGTTTGGATGAATGGGGTGCTGGCACACTGTGCTAGTATACAATTATCAAGTGTATTTGACAAATGTCAAAACTGGGTGCACCCTGAGTGTCCAAAACTCAAGTTTTTGGCCACCCAGGGTGCACCCAGTTTTGACATTTGGGATCCAGTTTTGTCGGCAAAAGTTAAAAACCACCCAGTTTTGACATTTTCCCATTTTCTGTCTGCAGCTGTCGCTTGCTCTGACGCTTCCTCTGCAGAATTGGTCTGATGGAACACAGGCAGTCAGCGCGGCTCGGTACGGCAAGGCAACAATGGGACCAGCGTGCATACATCACGGTTCGGACTGGAAGTTTGACACAGCACCAGAAAAAACACACGGGAGAGAAACCCTTGAAGTGCAGTGTGTGTGGGAAGGCATTTTCACATTCATCTGATCTTACAAAACACCAGAGAACACACACAGGAGAGAAACCCTTCAAGTGCAGTGTGTGTGGGAAGGCATTTTCACAGTCACAAAATCTTACGCAACATCTTGCACAACACCAGAGAACACACACAGGAGAGAAACCCTTCAAGTGCAGTGTGTGTGGGAAGGCATTTTCACAGTCATCTTATCTTACAAAACACCAGAGAACACACACAGGAGTGAAACCCTTCAAGTGCAGTGTGTGTGGAATGGCGTTTGCACGTCCATCAAATTGTCGAATACACCAGATAACACACACAGGAGAGAAACCCTTCAAGTGCACTCTGTGCGGGAAGGCGTTTGCACGGTCACAAGGTCTTAAAGAACACCAGAGAACACAGACGCATCAGAAAATCCACAAGGAGTGGAGTCTGAAATCAGCTTGTGAAAGTCAAAGTGCCGTAAGGAGCCCATCCCTCATGAAACAAGTACCGGAAGAAAATCCCAGCTTGGGCACTTTTAAAGGTATCAAGGCAGAATTTGAAGAAGTGATTGTGAAATGTGAAGAGGTGACGGTGAAGAGCGAAGAAGTGAAGGTAAAATGTGAAGATGAAGATTTGACTCCAAAATGGGACCTTCACATCGATGGAGGCAACGTGAAGCAGGAGGGGAATTCTGACTGTGATGTAGAGGGAGGCAACTCACAGCAGTTTGTGGAAGTGGAGGTGTGGGTGGACTTCCTAGACAATACAAAGTCAAATGGAGACCCGGTAGATGTGTAAGCTTGACGATGTCGCTCCCAATAGATGCACCTTTGTCACAAATATTAGGTTCAACCTGCAGGGTCTGTTAGTAGGGTAGATATCTCACCAGGAGCCTCAGTGATTCACACTGAACCCTATTGGAGCCTTCATCTGGCTCTGTTTAATGAAATGTACTGTCCGAGCTGCCCCCTTCCCCCATCGCAACTCCCCTCCTTCCACATGCCCCGCCCCTGGGCGTATCTCCCCGAGGCTTGCCGTGACGTAAGGGACCGTGGTGATTTACAGGCAACGTCAGTTGAGCGGGGACAATTCGAGCCGTTAAAAAGATTGTTTAAAAATATTTGTTTTTTAATGATAGAATATAGTATTGTCATCAGTATGACATACCTATACGACGTTTGCATTCGATACATTGGGAATACGGTTGAAATTGAGTTAAAAGATTTTTGGATACAACACATACAGTAAGTTAAATAAAAGCGTGTAAAATGTAAAAAATATATGTTTTGGATTTTTTTAATGATATAATATCGTGTTGTCATCAGTTTGACTCAGCTCGCTATACCAAGTTTGCAGTTCATAGCACATTGGGAAGTGTGTAAAATTTGAGTTACAAGATTTTGTTTTTGAGGATACAACAGACGAAGTGAGTTAAATAGAAACGTGTAAAAAATTAACCTGTAAAAACAAAGTTTTTCACTATAAATCCTTTATATGCGTGGCATCGGTTTCATTTTATTATTCATTTCTGTTTTTCTTGAGTAAGAGTTTCATTTTTATCACATTGGTATTTCAAATTAAATATAAGGAAAGTCGTATATAAGCATTATAAGGTTTTCAGTTTTTGTATGATTGTTTATATTGTACATTTTTGTTCTTTTTTTGAAAAATTTTCTATGTTTAGGAAAAATATATGATTGTGTTAGTGACATTTTTTTTTCCTAAAAAGTGGAAAATTTTGGGAAAAAAATTTCACGAAAATAAATTGTCACGCACAACGAGTCTGTGCAAAATATTCTTTGGTTCTTTCGGTTAAGTCACGTCTATTATTTTAATTTATTGTTTTATCTTTAGACGTGACTTAACCGAAAGAACCAAAGAATAATTCCTGCAGTCACGAAAGCTCCAAAATTAAGATTATATGCAAAATGTCAGCTCGATTGGATCACGGGAAGTGGGTTAAAAAACGACCGAAAGATTTGCACGGCCGTAAGCGCGCAAGCAAGCAAGTGAACTTAATATAAAGGATTTAAAAATGATTGCGATCATCTTCTTGGTCCTTTCGGTAAAGTCACGTAGAAGGGAAATAATAAAAATAAAATAATTCTCACGACGTTTCGGCCACAACGCAAGCAGGTCTGTCACCTGAGGGGACGGCTGCTTGCGTTGTGGCCGAAACGTGAGAATTTTATTTTATAGTGTTTAATTTTTATTATTTTATTATTTCCCTTCTATGTGACTTTACCGAAAGAACCAAGAAGATGAATCCCTGCAGTCACGAAAGCTTTAAATCGAAAATGATTGGAATCTTACAGAAATGACATAACACCCAATTTCAAAGCAGATGCTGTCCACCCTTCTGAAACGCCGTGTAATTTACGAGTTTTGAATAATTGTAACCAAACAATAAACCAGACACGTGAATTTGTGAACTTTCACTGCAACGTGTGTCGAGACCTTTAATCTGTGTAATCGGCCACGTGTGTGTGTACATACAAAGACCCCCCCCCCGTATAGCCTTCACAGACTATTGGGGCAAGTGCTGTTAGCAGGTGGCGATGTTCGCACACCGCACCGGGTACGCATTTGAGGCTGAGTCGATGTAGGGGCGGCTCAGGACTGGTTAAAAAAAATCGCCACTGGTTATGGGGGCCGTCCATAAATGACGTCACGCGATTTTGGACGATTTTTGACCTTCCCACCCGCGTCACAGCTTTCCTTTGAGCCTAGTCTCACATGGGTTGGACCAGATGACGCCAAAAGGTGCACAACTCAAAGACAATGCACCATCAGAGTATGAGAGCTCGGGGTAAGCATTTACACCATTGGAACCTCATTTGCCAGTAAAATATGATAATTGGTTTTACCCTTCTTGTTGCCAGATAGAAGGTTAAAAAACCAAGGAAAGCTGTCTCGGGTGTGGACCAATCAACTTCAAGGACAGTGCACATTATCAGAGTTATATTTTTGTTTTCATTATGACTGCAGGTATTGTGGTCTATGCAAACATGACTCCTTGTAAAAAGGTCAGTTTTGTTGCCAGATAGAAGTGTAATAAAAGACTCGGACGCTTCTCTCTGTCCTGTGTCCTTTATTTGGGTTCGATCTCTTTTCCCTCACGGCACTCCCCTTTACTCTTCGCTCTGCAGCCCCAGGCAGCTATCGCTCACGTAGCCCACTTCACAGCACTCCCCTATATACTCTTCGCTCTGCAGCCCCAGGCTGCTGTCGCTCACATAGCCCACTTCCCTCCTTGCAGACCCGCTGCTGTCTCGTCGCGCAGACCCCCGCTGCCGAACTCCACCCTTGCAGACCCGCTGCTCTCTCTGCAGTCTCCTCGCTGCTCCTCCAGCCCCGGGGTCGGTCACCGTTGGCTGACGGTGCCGATCCTCGGGGTGTGTGTGTGTGTGGCGATCTCGCCACTCTCTCTCTTCCCCACTCCGCCCTGCGTGGCCTCACACTTTCCCAGTCTCCGATCACTCCCTACTGCTTCCGGTTTCTCCCCTTATAGACCTGCACTCTCTCCCCACGTGACGTAACTCCTCCCCCCATGACGTCACCTCCGGAAGGTCGTCCACGCCCGCATTACAGAAGGGTTAAAAACAATTATCATAAGTATAACGTGTTGTCTATATTTATTTAAAGTTGCGCATTTTGATGTCATGTCACATTTCTCAACCCCCACCCCTCCCTCGTCACACATCGTCACAAATGTCTGACCCCCCCCCATAGGTGCGTGACGTCATTTATGGACAGGCCCTTTCCAAAGCCTCCTTTTTAAATCCTTTATATTAAGTTCGCGTGCTTGCTTGCTTGCTTAGGACCGTGCAAATTTTTCGGTCGTTTTTTAACCCACTTCCCGTGATCCAATCGAGCTGACATTTTCCACACAGACTCGTTGTGCCAGACAATTATTGTTCGTGGAAAAAAATTCCCAAAATTTTACACTTTTTAGGCAAAAAAATGTATTTTACATATATTCAAATTGAACGCATTCATGGCTTTGGCTGAACGTCAGAGTGTAAGAGCCCAGAGCGTAACCCCTCCACAGGCCGTGGCGGAGTAGCGCAGTTGGTAGCGCCCTCGCTTCCCATGCCAAAGGTCGCGGGATCGATCCCCGCGTCCTCCACAGGCGAATATATTTTTAAATCCTTTATATTAAGTTCGCTTGCTTGCTTAGGACCGTGCAAATCTTTAGCTCGTTTTTTAACCCACTCCCCGTTATCCAATCGAGCTGACATTTTCCACACTGACTCGTTGTATGTGACAATTAATTTTCGTGAAAAAAAAATCAAATTTTGCACTGTTTAGGGAAAACAAATTAAATATGTAATTATCAATTGCTTAATGGTGGCAGACAATCATCTGACCCATAGGTGGCAGCCATCTCAAGCCAGAGGACGAGAGGACTCTAGCCGCCACGCATATAAAGGAATTATAGTGAAAAACTTTGTTTTTACTGGTTATGCTTATATTAAGTTCGCTTGCGCGCTTGCTTGCTTGCTTACGACCGTGCAAATTTTTCGCTCGTTTTTTAACCCACTTCCCGTGATCCAATCGAGCTGACATTTTGCACACAGACTCGTTGTGCGAGACAATTAATGTTCGTGAAATATTTTTTTCAAAATTTTACACTGTTTAGGAAAAACAAATTAAATATTTAATTACCAATTGCTTAATACTGGCAGACAATCATCTGACCCATAGGTGGCAGCCATCTCAAGCCAGAGGACGAGAGGACTCTAGCCGCCACGCATATAAAGGATTTATAGTGAAAAGCTTTGTTTTTACGGGTTACACTTATTAATAAATGTTCTCTCCTACAACATCAGAGTGCAGCGCCACATTAAATACGCACTACAATGACAATAGTTTAAAGCGATTTGAAGGTAGTTTTTTTGGGGGGGGGTTGGGGGGCAGAGCTTTGTGACGTCATATTTGAGGGGGGTCTGACTTTGTGACGAGGGGGGGGTCAAAAATCGGCCAAAATCGCGTGACGTCATTTATGGACGGTCCCGATACGCAAAACTTGAACTCTGACCCCCGTTCTCTGACGTCACCACTAAGCGTTACCTCATCAGCGTGAAACTCCTGGGGGGCGGTGCGCCTCGCTAGTGACGTCATGTCACCCCTGCTTGGTCACTGCCGATGTCTGTTCCGGTACAATCCTTATTTGGGCAAAGCTACGCCCAGTGACTGGCGGCTCATTAACATAATCTAGGAACTAAGCTTTGGTGACTGCAGGAATTGCTCATTGGTTATTTCGGTAAAGAAATTAAATAAAAATAAAATTAACGTAATATATTCGATAAAAGCCGTCGCGAGTTTGTTTTTTTATTGCGACGGGTTGAGCACCCATGCCCCATCATCCCTCGACGCGTGACTTTACCGAAAGAGCCAATGAGTGTACAACGAGTTGAGTCATTCCTGCAGTTGACGAAAGCTTCAATTCTCGAATAAGTTATTCAGTTACCCAGCACCGCTCGTTGGGGGCGTGTCTTGTACCCCGGAAGTGAATATTACGTCACATCCTGCTGCCGCCATAACGTCGCGAGGTAACGAGAAGCTACCGTTGAAATCTGAGGTGAGAGATTTTCATCGTGGTGGTTTATTCTTAGGTTTTTTCGGTAAAGTCACGTAGGTAAAACATTAAAATTAATGAAAGTAAAATATTTTATTTTTCATTAATTTTAATGTTTTACCTACGTGACTTTACCGAAAAAACCTAAGAATATGAATCCTTGCAGTCACGAAAGCTTCAAATCTAGAATCGTGGTTGTTGTTGTGGTGGTTGTTGTGGTTGTTGTTGTTTACCAAGGTCGAGCCTCTCTCTCTCTCGTGTGGATGTCAATTGAGTCGCAGCGAGAATGGGAATCCATGTCCAGGTTGGGACATTACAACGCGGGGCCTAGCCACGCGGGGCCTCGCCTCCTGCCCTCGCCTGAAGGCCTTTGTTTGAATTCTCTCGCTTCAACTTGATCTGGACGGTTTCGTGACGGCAGCAGAAATAAAATAAATGAAGAAACAACCAATTTAATTTAGTTTTTTCATTTATTTTAGTTGTTTTTTCATAATATTTTTTTAATACACATTTTTTTTCATAAAAAAATGAAAAAACAACTAAATGTATTTTTTTTAGAGATACACACATAGGCACACAGAGAGATAAAACAGACAGAAAGGCACACGTAAATTTCGATTTAAAGCTTTCGTGACTGCAGGGATTCATCTTCTTGGTTCTTTCGGTAAAGTCACGTAGAAGGGAAGTAATAAAAAGAACCTGAGGACGGCTGCTTGCGTTGTGGCCAAAACGTCGTGAGAATTATTTTATTATGTTTTGTTTTTATTATTTTATTATTTTCCTTCTACGTGACTTTACCGAAAGAACCAAGAAGAGGCACACATAGGCACACTGAGAGAGACACATATGCACAGAGAGAGAGAGACAGAGAGAGATAACACGGAGACAGAGAGATACACACATAGGCACACAGACACAGAGACACACACATAGGCACACACATAATCAACACCTCTGTGACAAGGCCTTAAATAGAGAGAGAAGGGGGCTGAGAGAGAGGGGGGGGGGTAGAGAAATGAGCATGGCAATGAGAGATTTGGAGCTTTCGTGACTGCAGGAAATACTACAACACGAGGACACTTTCGGTTTTTATTTTATGTAACCAGGCCAAGCCCACTTGAGCTGCTGTACCGCTCTTATGATTTGAAGCTTTCGTGAGTGCAGGAATCCATACTCTTTGTTTTTTTCGGTAAAGTCATGTAGGAAGAAAAAATAAGTAATAGCATACGACGTTTCCTTTGCAACACGAGCAATCACCATCAGGTACAAATGAATGAGAAAGCAAAGCTTGCAATCGAAATTTAAAGCAAAGCTTGTAAACTTGAACTATACTCTTTGGTTCTTTCGGTAAAGTCACGTAGGAAGAAAAAATAAATTAAGTAATAGCATACGACGTTTCCTTTGCAACACGAGCAATCACCATCAGGTACAAATGAATGAGAAAGCAAAGCTTGTAAACTTGAACTATACTCTTTGGTTTTTTCGGTAAAGTTATGTAGGTACAAAATTAAATAAACTTATAACTACAATGCAATACAACACAGAGAGTCGGCTAAGATAACAGTCAACTCCCCACCTGGTATATTAACGTTCTTCCAAAGATTGATACATTTGAGAGCGAGAACTAAACACAGACACGGAGACACACAGACACATACACACAAGCAGAGAGAGATAACACAGACACACAGAGAGAGACACATAAGCAGAGAGATAACACACAGAGAGAGAGAGACACACACACAGGCACACAGAGAGAAAGCACATACAGAGAGAGACACACACATAGGCACACAGAGCGAGACAGACATAGGCACACAGAGAGAGATAACACAGACACACAGAGACACACACATAGGCACACACAGAAACAACACCTGTGTTGAGACCTTAAATAGCGAGAAAAGGGGGCTGAGAGAGAGGGGGGGGGGGTAGAGAAATGAGCATGGCGATGAGTGATTTGGAGCTTTCGTGACTGCAGGAAATACTACAACACGAGGACTCTTTCGGTTTTTATTTTATGTAACCAGGCCAAGCCCGCTTGAGCTGCTATACCGCTCTTATGATCGTGAGTGCAGGAATCCATACGCTTTGGTTCTTTCGGTAGAGTCACATAGGTAGAAAATAAAATAAATCACGACGTTTCGGGCGCAACACAAGCGTCCGCTCTTGTTTTCAGAAGCGACCTGCCCACACAACAAAGGTGGGCTTTGTCAACGTGTGGAAATGACTATCGGTCAAAGGCTCTAAACTCGTGCTGATGTTCACTCTTAAATGTGGAGCGGCATCCGGAGGAAAATCCACGCCACCACGGAGAGAGAGGGAGACACGCACACTCAGCCATGTTGATTTGATCCTGAATTATTTGGAGTGAGGAAGCATTGAAAACGTTTTGGTTTAGCCATGTTTGTTTTTTGTAGGACACAGTTAGCCTGATAACTTTAATCTAAATTGTCCTATGGTTGTTTTTGTTGACTTGCAATCCCACTGGGATTTTCTGCATACAGAGTTGAAATGCGGTGTTTTTTTTGCTGTTTTTTCCTGGATTTTTTTGTTGCGTGTAGTCACTTTAAGATGTTTCTTGTTCACGTTTTTGTTTGTTGCGTTTGCCCCCGAGTCAAGAGCCACATAGCTTATGGGGTTATCTATATATAAAAGGGAAATTTGTGAATGTGTCTGTTCGAAATGTTTAGCATACGTTCCGACATGCAACAAACTTTAAATTTGGCATGTGGGTAGCTTCCAGATTGTACACAATGCAAAAAGTATAAAAATTGACTTTTGCATTTTGGGGGGGGGGGGGGGGGGCGCAATAATGGATATATTTTGTACGGCAAGTGAGCGGTGACCTCACGTCTGTGATGTCACCCGCATGCGGCAGCGTCTGCTGACGTCACGCACCCCCCACCCTCCGCATAGGCCGTGGATTCTTTCAAGACAAGAATCCAAGTCTCGGGCGAATCCATGAAGTAAAGCTAAGACCTAACAAATTAAACTGAAACATTAATACTGAGCAGATGAAGGTGTGTGGCCAGGCATGGTTCTGGACACGCCACCACCTGTTTAACACGACAGTGTGTGGCAGTGTCAAGTTTGTGTTTGCAGTAAAGTCTATTAACTCTAATGAACACGGAGGTTATATGAAAACAATGGTTTCTTTTTTGTTTTCATCTGGAACTCTTTATGATAATGGCAACAGTCAGGAAGTTGACACAGCACACATGCAGCTGACGTTAGATCTGTTCATCCCAGCATTCAAGGAAAGCCTGGCTTCACACCTCTTAAGTTGCGATTGAACATGAATTTATGCATAACACAAGTAGTAGTATTTTCAACACCATTTGCTATGTCAGCTGAATTTAGCTCTTATAAATATTAATTTCGTAGCCAGACAGCCAAAATTGTGTGCTTGGAGTTTTGGGTTAACATTCATTTTGAAGATACGAAGGCTTCCAGGAATGTGTAGGACCATTTTCCCTCTCATAGTGCGCGATAACAGCCCGTGTGATGAATTTGGGTAACTTTTTAACTCTATCATGAATATATGAATACATATAGACGTGTTAGTCATGTGTTACTGTGTTTATATATACTCTTTGGTTCTTTCGGTAAAGTCACGTAGATAGAAATAAAATAAGTAATATTTTTTAAAAAACTATTTTAAAAACACGCTTTAATGAAATGTACTAGTAATGGAAGAACTCCACGACTCCAGGAAGTGGCCCCGGGGCTTGCCATAACGTAAGTGACCGTGGTCAATTACAGCCAACGTCAGTTTATCGTGGACAATTAAACTAAAGCCGAAACTAAACATGTAAAAAAGATTGTTTAAACATTTTTAATTTAATGATAGAATATAGTATAGTGAGCGAAAAAAAATATAGTGAGGGGAAAAAAAATAAGTAATTGACCCCTCTGCAAAACATGACTTAGTACTTGGTGGCAAAACCCTTGTTGGCAATCACAGAGGTCAGACGTTGCTTGTAGTTGGCCACCAGATTTACACACATCTCAGGAGGGATTTTTTCCCACACCTCTTTGTAGATCTTCTCCAAGTCATAAAGGTTTCGAGGCTGACGTTTGGCAACTCGAACCTTCAGCTCCCTCCACAGATTTTCTATGGGATGAAGGTCTGGAGACTGGCTGAGCCACTCTAGGACCTTAATGTGCTTCTTCTTGAGCCACTCCTTTGTTGCCTTGGCCATGTGTTTTGGGTCATTGTCATGCTGGAATACCCATCCACGACCAATTTTCAATGCCCTGGCTGAGGGAGGTAGGTTCTCACCCAAGATTTGACGGTACATGGCCCCGTCCATCGTCCATTTGATGCGGTGAAGTTGTCCTGTCCCCTTAGAAGAAAAACACCCCCAAAGCATAATGTTTCCACCTCCATGTTTGACGGTGGGGATGGTGTTCTTGGGGTCATAGGCAGCATTCCTCCTCCTCCAAACACGGCGAGTAGAGTTGATGCCAAAGAGCTTCATTTTGGTCTCATCTGACCACAACACTTTCACCCAGTTGTCCCCTGAATCATTCAGATGTTCATTGGCAAACTTCAGACGGGCATGTTTATGTGCTTTCTTGAGCAGGGGGACCTTGCGGGCACGACAGGATTTCAGTCCTTCACGGCATAGTGTGTTACCAACTGTTTCACCAAGCTGCTTGGCGATGGTCTTGTGTAGGTTTACAATCTTGTCCCTGACATCCTTGGAGAGCTCTTTGGTCTTGGCCATGGTGAAGAATTTGGAATCTGATTGATTGCTTGCTTCTGTGAACAGGTGTCTTTTATACAAGTAACAAGCTGAGATTAGGAGCACTCCCTTTAAGAGTGTGCTCCTAATCTCAGCTCGTTACCTGTATAAAAAACACCTGGGAGCCAGAAATCTTTCTGATTGAGGGGGGGGGTCAAATACTTATTTCCCTCATTAACATGCAAATCAATTTATAACATTTTTGACATGTGTTTTTCTGGATTTTGTTGTTATTCTGGCTCTCACTGTTCAAATAAACTTACCATTAAAATTATACACTGATCATTTCTTTGCCAGTGGGCAAACGTACGAAATCAGAGTGAGTTAAATAAAAGCATGTATTAAAATAAATCACAGCAGACATCTAGGCTTTCGCGATTTTCACCCGAAGACGAACGCTTGTGTTGCGTTCGAAACGTCATTTATGTTATTTCTACCTACGTGACTTTACCGAAAGAACCAAAGAGTATGGATTCCTGCAGTCATGAAAGCTTCAAATCAAGATTGTGTACATATATATGCGTATATTCATTCCTCTGTGCCTCGATACTGACGTGTAGATGGTATTTTCTGTCTGCAGCTGTCGCTTCCTCTGCAGAATTGGTCTGATGGAGCACAGGCAGTCAGCGCGGCTCGGTACGGCAAGGCAACAATGGGACCAGCGTGCATACAGCACGGATCGGACTGGAAGTTTGACACAGCACCAGAAAAAACACACGGGAGAGAAACCCTTCAAGTGCACTCTGTGTGAGATGGCGTTTGCAGATTCATCAACTCTTCAAAGACACCAGAGAAAACACACGGGAGAGAAGCCCTTCAAGTGTACTCTGTGTGAGATGGCGTTTGCACATTTATCAACTTTTCAAAGACACCAGAGAACACACACGGGAGAGAAACCCTTCAAGTGCAGAGTGTGTGGGAAGGCATTTTCACATTCACCTAATCTTGCAACACACCAGAGAACACACACAGGAGAGAAACCCTTCAAGTGCACTCTGTGTGGAATGGCGTTTGCAGATCCATCAAGTTTTCATAGACACCAGAGAAAACACACGGGAGAGATGCCCTTCAAGTGCACTATGTGCGAGATGGCGTTTGTATATTTATCAACTTTTCAAAGACACCAGAGAAAACACACGGGAGAGAAACCCTTCAAGTGCACTATGTGCGAGATGGCGTTTTCAGATTCATCAACTCTTAAAAGACACCAGAGAACACACACGGGAGAGAAACCCTTCAAGTGCAGTGTGTGTGGGAAGGCATATTCACAGTCATCTGATCTTGCAACACACCAGAGAACACACACAGGAGAGAAACCCTTCAAGTGCAGTGTGTGTGGGAAGGCATTTTCACATGCGCGATATATTGCAAAACACCATAGAACACACACAAGAGAGAAACCCTTCAAGTGCAGTATGTGTGGGAAGGCATTTTCACAGGTAACTGATCTTGTAAGACACACAGGAGACAAACCCTTTATGAAACAAGTACCGGAAGAAAATCCCAGCTTGGGCACTTTTAAAGGTATCAAGGCGGAATTTGAAGAGGTGATTGTGAAATGTGAAGAGGTGACGGTGAAGAGCGAAGAAGTGAAGGTAAAATGTGAAGATGAAAATTCGACTCCAGAATGGGACCTTCACATCGATGGAGGCAACGTGAAGCAGGAGGGTAATTCTGACTGTGAGGCAGAGCGAGGCAACTCACAGCAGTTTGTGGAAGTGGAGGTGTGGGTGGACTTCCTAGACAATACAAAGTCAAATGGAGACCCGGTAGATGTGTAAGCTTGAGATGATGTCGCTCCCAGTAGATGCACCTTTGTCACAGGCCTTTAATGAAAATAATGTGAAGTAGAACATTGAAATCCTAGGTTCAACCTGCAGGGTAAGAGCGGCCAGTCTTGGTGGATCCGTGGGTTGGGTAGATATCTCACCAGGAGCCTCGGTGATTCACACTGAACCCTTTGAGAGCCTTTGTCTGGCTCTGTGAGCCTCAGTGATTCACACTGAAGCCTATGGGGGGAGCCTTAGTCTGGCTCTGTGAGCCTCGGTGATTAACACGAACCCTATGGGAGCCTTATTCTGGCTCTGTGAGCTTCAGTTATTAACACTGGACCCTATGGGAGCATATGTCTGGCTCTGTGAGCCTCAGTGATTAACACTGAAGCCTATGGGAGCCTGAGTCTGGCCCTGTGAGGCTCAGTGATTGACACTGAAGCCTATGGGAGCCTGAGTCTGGCTTTGTGAGCCTCGGTAATTAACACTGAACCCAATGGATGGGAGCCAGTGACATGCGGTGAGGTCAGTGAGAGGGGGGGCACCGGGGGCGTGGCCTCACCAAGGGGGGGCGTGTCTGACACGCCCCCTTTAGTGAGGCAGATGTGATAGCTGCCTCCCCTGGTGCTTTTTCATTGCAGTTTCATAACGAGACCAGCGAGCCTACGTATCTTTATACACATACAGAAGAACCTGTGGTCACGAACGCTTCTGACCACGACCAAATTGGGTTCCGACCAAAACATTTAAAACATTTTTTAATCTGGTCACGAACACATACTCAGGTGGCGATCAAACCCTGCCGCGGCCGATTTCCCCTTCCGCGCCATTTTTGTTGTTGAATTACACAAAGCGTAACAGTTATGTATATAACTTTTGCTATATAAGATTCCTAGGAAGATATAAATTGTGTGAGTGTAGCCATACCCCTCCCCTCTCATTCAAGCCATAATTTAGAGAGCGAAAGCGCCGAGTACGTAAATCGCTAACATAAGAACCTGTTAATCTCTTCTCGCATCATTCATACGATGATGCGGTGAAGTAAACGTTCATACGATATTACGGTGAATGCTTCCAAAAACATTACTGTACCCAAATATTACTGTTAAATTACTTTCAATAGAAACATGAATTGCTCATACGAATATTCTCTCTCTCAGAATCGACCGACTGATGTAGCAGACGAAACAGTAATCTTGTTGAACGATTTTAAGCCTTGTCGCGGCAATGTTAGTTTTCTCTGTTCAAGGATTTCTCAGTGTTATGCAATGTTTTTACATTTAGTTTATTATTACACTGAATTCTATGGCATAGTTAATTATTTTTGTACTTAAAAATCTTTTAAAAAAATATGTATATACAGTTAGTAGGAGTCTGGAACGGATTAATCGTATTTACATACAATCCAATGGGGAAATTATGTTCGAGTCACGACCAAATCGGGTTGAGACCAAAGTTATGGAACGAATTAGGGTCGTGACCAGAGGTTCTACTGTACTTGAACTAAGTTACCCGGACTATGGAAGGCGAGGACATGGAATGAACGGGTCTACAAACATTCCATTGGTGACATGCTGAGATAGTAACACGCACGCCCTTACTCGCCGCGTTCCATCCAGTGTCTGAGGGGTTGCGCAATCGGAGAGGAGGCTGAGTGCGTCGCTGCCTCACCTCTCGTCTCTCCCTGTACTTGCAGCGAAGCTCCGCAAATTTGGCGATTTTGACTATAAATAAGTAATTAAGAATTTTTTTTTTTAAAACACGCTTTTATGAAATCGTTGGAAAGGGGCCGTCCATAAATGACGTCATGCACCTGGGGGGGTCAGACATTTGTGACGATGTGTGACGAGGGGGTGTGGGGGTTGAGAAATATGACGTCACATCAACATGCGCAACTTTAAATAAATATAGACAACACGTTCTACTGAATTAAATCGACTTTTTAATAAAAGTTTTCTCCTACAACATCAGTGCAGCGCCACATTAAATACGCACTACAATGACAATAGTTTAAAGCAATTTGAAGCATGTTTTATTTGTATTGGCAGAACTCCACGTCTCCAGGAAATGGCCCTGATTCTTGCCATAGCGTAAGGAACCATGGCGAATTACAGCCAAAGTCAGTTGACCGTGGACAATTAGACCCAAGCCGAAACATAACATATGAAAAATAATGTTTAAATGTTTTTTTATATTGTATGATAGAATATAGTATTGTCATCAGTATGACATAAGTATACCAAGTCTGCAGTCGATACCACATTGGGAAGTGGGTTAAAATTGAGTTACAATATTTGATGATACAACAACAGACACTGAGTTAATATAAAATATTTTAAAATACTTTTTTTAAAAACACGCTTTAATGACATGTACTATCGAAGCTGCCTCTCCTCCAGCCACCTTCCCTCATCGCCCCTCCCCTCCTTCCACATGCCCCGCCCCTGGGCGTGGCTCCTCGATGCTTGCTGTGACGTAAGGGACCGTGGTGATTTACAGGCAACGTCAGTTGAGCGTGGACAATTAGACGTAAAAAAGATTGTTTAAATTATTTTTTTATTTTTAATGATAGAATATAGTATTGTCATCAGTATGACACACCTATACGAAGTTTGCATTCGATACGATATTGGGAATACGGTTGAAATTGATTTACAAAATTTATAGATACAACACATACAATAAGTTAAATAAAAGCGTGTAAAATGTTGAAATATATATGTTTAGGATTTTGTTATGATATAACATCGTGTTGTCATCAGTATGACATCGCTATACCAAGATTGCAGTCGATAGCACATTGGAAAGTGTAAAATTTGAGTTACAAGATTTCGTCTTTGAGGATACAACAGACAAAGTGAGTTAAATAGAAGCGTGTAAAAATGATTGGGATCATCTTCTTGGTTCTTTCGGTAAAGTCACGTAGAAGGGAAATAATAAAAATAAAATAATAATTATTACGACGTTTCGGCCACAACGCAAGCAGGTCTGTCACCTGAGGATGGCTGCTTGCATTGTGGCCGAAACGTGAGAATTTTTTTATGTTTTATTTTTTATTATTTCCCTTCTACGTGACTTCACCGAAAGAACCAAGAAGATGAATCCCTGCAGTCACGAAAGCTTTAAATCGAAAATTATTGGAATCGTACAGAAATGACATAACACCCAATTTCAAAGCAGATGCGGTCCACCCTTCTGAAACGCCCTGTAATTTACGAGTTTTGAATAATTGTAACCAAACACAATAAACCAGACACGTGAATTTGTGAACTTTCACCGCAACTTGTGTAGAGACCTTTAACCTGTGTAATCGGTCACGTGTGTGTGTACTTACAAAGATCCCCCCGGTATAGCCTTCACAGACTATTGGGGCAAGTGCTGTTAGCGGGTGGCGATGTTCGCACACTGCACCGGGTACGCATTTGAGGCTGAGTCGATGTAGGGGCGGTTCAGGACCGCAAAAAAAAATCCACTGGTCATGGGGGCCGTCCATAAATGACAACGCGATTTTGGACGATTTTTGACCCCCCCACCCTCGTCACACGGCGTCACTGAAAGTCAAACACTCCTCAAATATTACGTCACACAACTCTGCCCCCCCCCCTTCCCCAATAATATAAAACATGCTTCAAATCGTTTTAAACTATCGTCATTGTAGTGCGTATTTAATGTGACGCTGCACTCTGATGTTGTAGGAGAAAACTTTTATTGAAAAGTCTTTAATTAAGTAGAACGTCATTGGAACCTCATTTGCCAGTAAAAATACGATAATTGTTTTTTTACCCTTCTATCTGGCAACAAAACTGACACCTTTTTACAAGGAGTCATGTTTGCATAGACCACAATACCTGCAGTCATAATGCAAACAAAAAACATAACTCTGATAATGTATGCACTGTCCTTGAAGTTGATTGGTCCACACCCGAGACATCTTTCCTTTGAGCCTCGTCTCACATGGGTTGGACCAGATGACGCCAAAAGGCGCACAACTCAAAGACAATGCACCATCAGAGTATGAGAGCTCGGGGTAAGCATTTACACCATTGGAACCTCATTTGCCAGTAAAAATATGATAATTGTTTTTACCCTTCTTGTTGCCAGATAGAAGGTTAAAAAACCAAGGAAAGCTGTCTCGGGTGTGGACCAATCAACTTCAAGGACAGTGCACATTATCAGAGTTATGTTCTTTTGTTTGTATTATGACTGCAGGTATTGCGGTCTATGCAAACATGACTCCTTGTAAAAGGTGTCAGTTTTGTTGCCAGATAGAAGGGTAAAAAAACAATTATAAGTAAAACGTGTTGTCTATATTTATTTAAAGTTGCGCATTTTGATGTCATGTCACATTTCTCAACCCCCACCCCCCCTCGTCACACATCGTCACAAATGTCTGACCCCCCCCCCCCCCAATAGGTGCGTGACGTCATTTATGGACAGGCTCTTTCCAAAGCCTCCTTTTTAATAAATGTTCTCTCCTACAACATCAGAGTGCAGCGCCACATTAAATACGCACTACAATGACAATAGTTTAAAGCGATTTGAAGGTAGTTTTTTTGGGGGGGGGTTGGGGGGCAGAGCTTTGTGACGTCATATTTGAGGGGGGTCTGACTTTGTGACGCTGTGTGACGAGGGGGGGGTCAAAAATCGGCAAAAATCGCGTGACGTCATTTATGGACGGTCCCGATACGCAAAACTTGAACTCTGACCCCCGCTCTCTGACGTCACCACTAAGCATTACCTCATCGGTGTGAAACACCAAGGGGGGCGGTGCGCCTCGCTAGTGACGTCATGTCACCCCTGCTTGGTCACCACCGATGTCTGTTCCGGTACAATCCTTATTTGGGCAAAGCTTCGCCCAGTGACAGGCGGCTCATTAACATAATCTAGGATCTAAGCTTTGGTGACTGCAGGAATTGCTCATTGGTTATTTCGGTAAAGAAATGAAATAAAATTAACATATATTCGTTAAAAGCCGTCGCGAGTTTGTTTTTTTATTGCGACGGGTTCAGCACCCACGCCCCATCATCCCTCGACACGTGACTTTACCGAAAGAGCCAATGAGTGTACAACGAGTTGAGTCATTCCTGCAGTTGACGAAAGCTTCAATTCTCGAATAAGTTATTCAGTTACCCAGCCCCGCTCGCTGGGGGCGTGTCTTGTACCCCGGAAGTGAATATTACGTCACATCCTGCTGCCGCCAAAACGTCGCGAGGTAACGGAAAGCTGCCGTTGAAATCTGAGGTGAGAGATTTTCATCGTGGTGGTTGTTGTTTACCAAGGTCGAGCCTCTCTCTCGTAGGGATGTCAATTGAGTCGCAGCGAGTATGGGAATCCATGTCAAGGTTGGGACATTACAACGCGGGGCCGAGCCACGCGGGGCCTCGCCTCCTGCCCTCGCCTGAAGGCCTTTGTTTGAATTCTCTCGCTTCAACTTGATCTGGAAGCTTTCGTGACGGCAGCAGAAATAAAATAAATGAAACCAATTTTATTTAGTTTTTTCATTTATTTTAGTTGTTTATTCGTAATATTTTTTTTCATAATTTTTTTTTTATATACACACGTAGGCACACAGAGAGAGATAAAACAGAGATGCATACATAGGCACACAGAGAGAGACACACAGAGAGATAACACAGACAGAGAGATACACACATAGGCACACAGACACAGAGAGACACACGTAGGCACACACAGAAACAACACCTCTGTGACAAGGCCTTAAATATAGAGAGAGGGGGGGTAGAGAAATGAGCATGGCAATGAGAGATTTTGAGCTTTCGTGACTGCAGGAAATACTACAACACGAGGACACTTTCGGTTTTTATTTTATGTAACCAGGCCAAGCCCACTTGAGCTGCTGTACCGCTCTTATGATTTGAAGCTTTCGTGAGTGCAGGAATCCATACTCTTTGGTTCTTTCGGTAGAGTCACGTAGGTAGAAAATAAAATAAATCACGACGTTTCTGGCGCAACACAAGCGTCCGCTCTTGTTTTCAGAAGCGACCTGCCCACACAACAAAGGTGGGCTTTGTTAACGTGTGGAAATGACTATCGGTCAAAGGCTCTAAACGCGTGCTGATATTCACTCTTAAATGTGGAGGGCGATTTGGAGGAAAATCTACGCCACCACAGAGAGAGAGGGAGACACGCAAACTCAGCAATGTTGATTTGATCCTGAATTATTTGGTGGAGTGAGAAAGCATTGAAAACGTTTTGGTTTAGCCATGTTTGTTTTTTGTAGTACACAGTTAGCCTGATAACTTTAATCTAAATTGTCCTATGGTTGTTTTTGCTGACTTGCATCCCACTGGGATTTTCTGCATACAGCTTTGACATGCGGTGTTTTTTTGCTGTTTTTTCCTGGATTTTTTTGTTGCGTGTAGTCACTTTAAGATGTTTCTTGTTCACGTTTTTGTTTGTTGCGTTTGCCCCCGAGTCAAGAGCCGCATGGCTCACGGGGTTATCTATATATAATAGGGAAATTTGTGAATGTGTGTCTGTTCGAAATGTTTAGCATACTTTTCGACATGCAACAAACTTAAAATTTGGCATGTGGGTACCTTCCAGACTGTACACAATGCAAAAAGTATAAAAATTGACTTTTGCATTTTTCTGGGGGGGGGGGGGGGGGGAGGCGCAATAATGGATCTATTTTGCACGGCAAGTGAGCGGTGACCTCACGTCTGTGATGTCACCCGCATGCGGCAGCGTCACGTTGTGTGCATTCTGACGTTACGCATCCCCCACCCCCCATCCTCCGCGTAGGCCGTGGATTCATTCAAGACAAGAATCCAAGTCTCGTGCGAAGCCAGGTAGTAAAGCTAGTACCTAATAAATTAAACTGAAACATTAATACTGAGCAGATGAAGGTGTGTGGCCAGGCATGGTTCTGGACACGCCACCACCTCTTTAACGCGGCAGTGTGTGGCAGTGTCAAGTTTGTGTTTGCAGTAAAGTCTATTAACTCTTGAACACGGAGGATATATGAAAACAATGGTTTATGTTTTTTGTTTTTATCTGGAACTCTTTATGAGAATGGAAGCAGTCAGGAAGTTGACACAGCACACATACAGCTGACGTTAGATCTGTTCATCCCAGCATTCAAGGAAATCGGAGCCTGGCTTCACACCTCTAATTTTCAATTAAACATGAATTTATGCATAACACAAGTAGTATTATTTTCAACACCCTTTGCTATGTCAGCTGAATTTAGCTCTCATGAATATTCATTTTGTAGCCAGACAGCCAAAATTGTGTGCTTGGAGTTTTAGGTTAACATTCATTTTGAAGATACGAGGGCTTCCAGGAATGTTTATGACCATTTGCCCTCTCATAGTGCGCCATAACAGCCCGTGTGATGAATTTCGGTAACTTTTTAACTCTATCATGAATATATGAATACATATAGACATGTTAGTCATGTGTGACTGTGTTTATATATACTCTTTGGTTCTTTCGGTAAAGTCACATAGGTAGAAATAAAATAAGTAATATTTTTAAAAACTCTTTTAAAAACACGCTTTAATGAAATGTACTAGTAATGAAAGAACTCCACGACTTCCAGGAAGTGGCCCCGAGGCTTGCCATAACGTAAGCGACCGTGGTCAATTACAGCCAACGTCAGTTTACCGTGGACAATTAGACCCAAGCCGAAACATAACATGTAAAAAATATTGTTTAAAAGAAAATGTTAATGATAGAATATAGTATCGTCATCAGTATGGCATAAGTATACTAAGTTTGCAGTCGATACCACATTGGGAAGTGGGTTAAAATGTAGTTAGAAGATTTCAGGATACAACAATGACAAAAATGACAACAACAGACAGAGCGAGTTAAATGAAAGCGTGTATTAAAATAAATCACAGCAGACATCTCAGCTATCGCGATTTCACCCGAAGACGAACGCTTGTGTTGCATTCGAAACATCGTCATTTATGTTATTTTTACCTACGTGACTTTACCGAAAGAACCATAGAGTATGTATTCATGCAGTCATGAAAGCTTCAAATCAAGATTGTGTACATATATATATGCGTATATTCATTCTTCTGTGCCTCGATACTGACTTGTAGATGTTATTTTCTGTCTGCAGCTGTCGCTTCCTCTGACGCTTCCTCTGCAGAATTGGTCTGATGGAGCACAGGCAGTCAGCGCGGCTCGGTACGGCATGGCAACAATGGGACCAGCGTGCATACAGCACGGATCGGACTGGAAGTTTGACACGGCACCAGAAAAAACACACGGGAGAGAAACCCTTCAAGTGCAATCTGTGTGAGATGGCGTTTGCACATTCATCAAATCTTCAAAGACACCAAAGAACACACACGGGAGAGAAACCCTTCAAGTGCACTCTGTGTGAGATGGCGTTTGCACATTCATCAACTCTTCAAAGACACCAAAGAACACACACGGGAGAGAAACCCTTCAAGTGCAGTGTGTGTGGGAAGGCATTTTCACAGTCACAACATCTTGCAAAACACCAGAGAACACACACAGGAGAGAAACCCTTCAAGTGCAGTGTGTGTGGGAAGGCATTTTCACAGTCATCTTATCTTGCCAAACACCAGAGAACACACACAGGAGAGAAACCCTTCAAGTGCAGTGTGTGTGGGAAGGCATTTTCACAGTCACAACATCTTGCAAAACACCAGAGAACACACACAGGAGAGAAACCCTTCAAGTGCAGTGTGCGTGGGAAGGCATTTTCACAGTCATCTGATCTTGCAAAACACCAGAGAACACACACAGGAGAGAAACCCTTCAAGTGCAGTGTGTGTGGGAAGGCATTTTCACAGTCATCTGATCTTGCAATACACCAGAGAACACACACAGGAGAGAAACCCTTGAAGTGCAGTGTGTGTCGGAAGGCATTTTCACAGTCACATAATCTTGCACGACACCAGAGAACACACACAGGAGAGAAACCCTTCAAGTGCAGTGTGTGTGGGAAGGCATTTTCACAGTGGTATCTTGCAAAACACCATAGAACACACACAAGAGAGAAACCCTTCAAGTGCAGTGTGTGTGGGAAGGCATTTTCAAAGTCACGTGATCTTGCAACACACCATAGAACACACACAGAGAAACCCTTCAAGTGCAGTGTGTGTGGGAAGGCATTTTCACAGTCGCCTATTCTTGCAAAACACCAGAGAACACACACAGGAGAGAAACCCTTCAGGTGCACTCTGTGCGGGAAGGCGTTTGCACGGTCACAACATCTTCAAGAACACCAGAGAACACAGAATCATCAGAAAATCCACAAGGAGTGGAGTCTGAAATCAGCTTGTGAAAGTCAAAGTTCCGTAAGGAGCCCATCCCTCATGAAACAAGTACCGGAAGAAAATCCCAGCTTGGGCACTTTTAAAGGTATCAAGGTGGAATTTGAAGAGGTGATTGTGAAATGTGAAGAGGTGATTGTGAAATGTGAAGAGGTGACGGTGAAGAGCGAAGAAGTGAAGGTAAAATGTGAAGATGAAGATTCGACTCCAAAATGGGACCTTCACATCGATGGAGGCAACGTGAAGCAGGAGGGGAATTCTGACTGTGAGGCAGAGCGAGGCAACTCACAGCAGTTTGTGGAAGTGGAGGTGTGGGTGGACTTCCTAGACAATACAAAGTCAAATGGAGATCCGTTAGATGTGTAAGCTTGAGACGATGTCACTCCCGATACATGCACCTTTGTCACAGGCCTTTAATAAAAATAACGTGAAGTAGAACATTGAAATCTTAGGTTCAACCTGCAGTGTAAGAGCGGCCAGTCATGGTGGATCTGTTGGTTGGGTAGATATCTCACCAGGAGCCTCAGTGATTCACACTGAACCCTATTGCAGCCTTCATCTGGCTCTGTGAGCCTCAGTGATTCACACTGAAGCCTGTGGGAACCTCAGTCTGGATCTGTGAGCCTCAGTGATTCACACTGAAGCCTATGGGAGCCTTAGTCTGGCTCTGTGAGCCTCAGTGATTCACACTGAAGCCTATTGGAGCCTTCGTCTGACTCTGTGAGCCTCGGTGATTAACACTGAAGCCTATGGGAGCCTGAGTCTGGCTTTGTGAGCCTCAGTAATTAACACTGAACGCGATGGATGGGAGCCAGTGACATGGGGTGAGGTTAGTGGCTGTGGAGGCACCGGGGGCGTGGCCTCACCGAGGGGGGGTGTGTCTGACACGCCCCCCCTCAGGCAGTTGTGATAGCTGCCTACCCTGGTGCTTTTTCATTGCAGTTTCATGACGAGACCAGCGAGCCTACGTATCTTTATACACATACAGTAGAACCTCTGGTCATGAACGCTTCTGACCACGACCAAATTGGGTTCCATCCAAAACATTGACATTTTTGAATCTGGTCACGAACACATACTCGGGTGGCGATCAAACAGGGTCGCGGCCGATTTCCCTCTGCCGCGCCATTTTTGTTGAATTACACAAAGCGTAACAGTTATGTATATAACTTTTGCTATATAAAATTGCTAGTAAGATATAAATTGTGTGAGTGTAGTCATACCCCTCCCCCCTCATTCAAGCCATAATTTAGAGAGCGAAAGCGCCGAGTACGTAAATCGCTAACATAAGAACCTGTTAATCTCTTCTCGCATCATTCATACGATGATGCGGTGAAGTTAACGTTCATACGATAATACGGTGAATGCTTCCAAAAACATTACTGTACCCAAATATTACCGTTAACTTTCAATAGAAACATGAATTGCTCATACGAATATTCTCTTTCTCAGAATCGACTGACTGATGTAGCAGACGAAACAGTCATCTTGAACGATTCTAAACCTTGACGCGGAAATGTTAGTTTTCTCTGTTCAAGGATTTCTCAGTGTTATGCAATGTTTTTACATTTAGTTTTCTATTACACTAAATTCTAAAGCATAATTAACCATTGTGCTTAAAAATCTTTAAAAAACTATATACAGTTCGTAGGATTAATCGTATTTACATACAATCCAATGGGGAAATTAGGTTCGAATCACGACTAAATCGGGTTGCGACCAAAGTTATGGAACGAATTATGGTCGTGACAAGAGGTTCTACTGTACTTGAACTAAGTTACCCGGACTATGGAAGGCGAGGACATATAATGAAGGGGTCTACAAACATTCCATTGGTGACATGCTGAGATGGCAACAGGCAAGCCCTTAGTGCCCGCGTTCCATCCAGTGTCTGAGGGGTTGCGCAATCAGAGGGGAGGCTGAGCGCGTCGCTGCCTCACCCCTCGTCTCGCCCTGTACTTGCAGCGAAGCACCGCAAATTTGGAGATTTTGACTATAAGTATGTAAAAAACTTTTTTTAAAAACACGCTTTTATTAAATGTACGAGTAATGGAAGAACTCCACGACTCTAGGAAGTGGCCCCGAAGTTTGCCATAACGTAAGGGACGGTAGACAATTACATCCAACGTCAGTTGACCGTGGGAACAATTAGACCCAAGCCAAAACATAACATGTAAAAAAGATTGTTTAAACATTTTTTATTTAATGATAGAATATAGTATTGTCATCAGTTTGGCATAAGTACAGTGAGGGAAAAAAGTATTTGATCCCCTGCTGATTTTGTGCGTTTGCCCATCGTGGACAATTAGACCCAAGCCGAAACATAACATATGAAAAAGAATGTTTACAAATATATACACATTTATAAAAAAGTATTTAATTAAGTAGAACCAACGTGACTTTCCCGAAAAAAACAAAGTATGAATCCTTGCAGTCACGAAAGCTTAAAATCTAGAATTAAGCAGAACGTTTTGTCTATACTCTATATGTATTTAAAGTTGTGCATTTTGATGTGATGTGACATTTCTCAAACCCCCGCCCCCCTGGTCTCCTTTCTAATAAATCTTTTCTCCTACAACATCAGAGTGCAGCGCCACATTAAATAGCACTACAATGACAATAGTTTAAAGCGATTTGAAGCGTGTTTTATATATTTGGGGGGGGGGGGGGGCAGAGCTTTGTGACGTCATATTTGAGGGGGTCTGACTTTTTGTGACGAGGGGGGGAGGGGGGTCAAAAATCGGCCAAAATCACGTGACGTCATTTATGAACGGCCCCAATACGCAAAACTTGAACTCTGATCCCCGTTCTCTGACGTCACCACTAAGCATTACCTCATCGGTGTGAAACGCCAGGGGGGGCGGTGCGCCTCGTTAGTGACGTCATGTCACCCCTGCTTGTTCACCGCCAATATCTGTTCCGGTATAGTCCTTATTTGGGCAAAGCTACGCCCAGTGACTGGCGGCTCATTAACATAATCTACGAACTAAGCTTTGGTGACTGCAGGAATTGCTCATTGGTTATTTCGGTAAAGAAATTAAATAAAAAATAAAATTAACATAATATATTCGTTAAAAGCCGTCGCGAATTTGTTTTTATTGCGACGGGTTCAGCACCCACGCCCCATCATCCCTCGACGCGTGACTTTACCGAAAGAGCCAATGAGTGTACAACGAGTTGAGTCATTCCTGCAGTTGACGAAAGCTTCAATTCTCGAATAAGTTATTCAGTTACCCAGCCCCGCTCGTTGGGGGCGTGTCTTGTACCCCGGAAGTGAATATTACGTCACATCCTGCTGCCGCCGTAACGTAGCGAGGTAACGAGAAGCTGCCGTTGAAATCCGAGGTGAGAGATTTTCATCGTGGTGGTTGTTGTTTACCAAGGTAGAGCCTCTCTCTCTCTCGTAGGGATGTCAATTGAGTCGCAGCGAGAATGGGAATCCATGTCAAGGTTGGGACGTTACAACGCGGGGCCGAGCCACGCGGGGCCGTGCCTCCTGTCCTCGCCTGAAGGCCTTTGTTTGAATTATTTCGCTTAAACTTGATCTGGAAGGTTTCGTGACGGCAGCAGCAATAAAATAAATGAAGAAACAACCAATTGAATGTATTTTGTTTCATTTATTTTAGTTGCTTATTCATAATATAATTATTTTTTATTAAAACTAATATTTTTTTATTAAAAATATTTTTAATAAAAAACATTTAATACATTTTTTATTTTAGTCGTTGTTTCATTTTTTACCTACGTGACTTTGCCGAAAAAAAACTAAAATAATTATCTCGGTTAAACTTGATCTGGAGCTTTCGTGAGTGCAGGGATTCATACTCTTTGGTTCTTTCGGTAAAGTCACGTAGAAAGAAAACATTAATTAAGTAATAGCGTACGACGTTTCCTTTGCAACACGAGCAATCACCATCAGGTACAAATGAATGAGAAAGCAAAGCTTGTAAACTTAGAACTATATTCTTTGGTTCTTTCGGTAAAGTTACGTAGGTATAAAATAAACTTAGAACGACAATGCAATACAACACAACACAGCGAGTCGGCTAACATAACAGTCAACACCCCACCTGGTTTATTAACGTTCTTCCGAAGATTGCTAAATTTGAGAGAGAGAACTAAACACAGACACACACGAGACACACAAGCAGAGAGAGATAACACAGACACAGAGAGACACATAAGCAGAGAGATAACAGAGAGAGAGAGACACACACACATAGGCACACAGAGCGAGACACACATAGGCACACAGAGAGAGAGAGACAGAGAGAGACACCACAGAGACGCACAGAGAACACACACGTAGGTACACAGAGAGAGATAACACGAAGACAGAGACACACACATAGGCGCACAGAGAGAGTCACAATGAGAAAGAGAGACACACATAGGCACACAGAGATAACAAAGAGACAGAGAGAGACACACATAGACACACACACATAGGCACACAGAGGGAGACACACACACATAGGCACACAGAGGGAGACACACATGGACACAGAGAGAGACGGAGAGAGAGAGAGACACACACAAAGGCACACAGAGAGAGACATACACATAGGTACACAGAGACACACACATAGGCACAGAGAGAGAGCTAACACAGACACAGAGACACACACATAGACATACACAGAAACAACACCTGTGTTAAGGCCTTAAATAGAGAGAGAAGCTTTCGTGACTGCAGGAAATACTACAAGACGAGGACACTTTCGGTTTTTATTTTATGTAACCAGGCCAAGCCTGCTTGAGCTGCTATACCGCTCTTATGATTTGAAGTTTTCGTGAGTGCAGGAATCCATACTCCCTTGGTTCTTTCGGGAGAGTCACATAGGTAGAAAATAAAATAAATCACGACGTTTCGGGCACAACACAAGCGTCCGCTCTTGTTTTCAGAAGCCACCTACCCACACAACAAAGGTGGGCTTTGTCAAAGTGTGGAAATGACTATCGGTCAAAGGCTCTAAACGCGTGCTGATATTCACTCTTAAATGTGGAGGGGGATCTGGAGGAAAATCTACGCCACCACAGAGAGAGAGGGAAACACGCAAACTCAGCCATGTTGATTTGATCCTGAATTATTTGGTGGAGTGAGGATGCATTGAAAACGTTTTGGTTTTGCCATGTTTGTTTTTTGTAGTACACAGTTAGCCTGATAACTTTAATCTAAATTGTCCTATGGCTGTTTTTGTTGACTTGCATCCCACTGGGATTTTCTGCATACAGCGTTGAAATGCGGTGTTTTTTCTGCTGTTTTTTCCTGGATTTTGTTGTTGCGTGTAGGCACTTTAAGATGTTTCTTGTTCACGTTTTTGTTTGTTGCGTTTGCACCTGAGTCAAGAGCCGCATGGCTCATGGGGTTATCTATATATAAAAGGGAAATTTGTGAATGTGTATTTGTTCGAAATGTTTAGCATACTTTCCGACATGCAACAAACTTAAAATTTGGCATGTGGGTACCTTCTAGACTGTACACAATGCAAAAAGTATACAAATGGGGGGGGGGGCGCAATAATGGATATATTTTGCACGGCAAGTGAGCCGGTGACCTCACGTCTGTGATGTCACCCGCATGCGGCAGCGTCACGCAGTGTGCATTCTGACGTTACGCATTCCCCACCCCCCATCCTCCGCGTAGGCCGTGGATTCATTCAAGACAAGAATCCAAGTCTCGGGCGAAGCCAGGTAGTAAAGTGAGTACCTAATTAATGAAACTGAAACATTAATACTGAGCAGATGAAGGTGTGTGGCCAGGCATGGTTCTGGACACGCCACCACCTGTTTAACGCGGCAGTGTGTGGCAGTGTCAAATTTGTGTTTGCAGTAAAGTCTATTAACTCTATTGAATACGGAGGATATATGAAAACAATGGTTTATGTTTTTTGTTTTCATCTGGAACTCTTTATGAGAATGGAAGCAGTCAGGAAGTTGACGCAACACACATGCAGCTGAGGTTAGATCTGTTCAAACCAGCATTCAAGGAAATCTGAGCCTGGCTTCACACCTCTAAGTTGCGATTGAACATGGATTTATGCATAACACAATTAGTATTATTTTTAACACCCTTTGCTATGTCAGCTGAATTTAGCTCTTATAAATATTCATTTTGTAGCCAGACAGCCGAAATTGTGTGCTTGGAGTTTTGGGTTAACATTCATTTTGAAGATACGAGGGCTTCTAGGAATGTGTATGACCATTTGCCCTCTCATAGTGCGCCATAACAGCCCTTGTGATGAATTTGGGAAACTTTTTTTTATCATGTATATATAAAATATATGAATACGTATAGAAGTGTTAGTCATGTGTGACTGTATTTATATATCCTCTTTGGTTCTTTCGGTAAAGTCACATAGGTAGAAATAAAATAAGTAATATTTTTAAAAATTATTTTAAAAACAAGCTTTTATGAAATGTACTAGTAATGGAAGAACTCTACGACTCAAGGAAGTGGCCCCGAGGCTTGCCATAACGTAAGCGACCGTAGTCATTTACAGCCAACGTCAGTTTACCGTGGACAATTAGACCAAAGCCAGAAACATAACATGTGTAATGGGTTCCGGAGACACTTGTAGAGGTAACTTCTTTATTACAATCCAACAACTCTCCAACAGTCCTGATGCTCTGTTACAGCCGAGGTACACAGCCTAGGTACACAGCCTAGATACACTACTCTGGCTACGCTCTGGAACTCGCCCTCACAAGGACGTAGAGCCGGGAGTTCGAGAGTCCCACCACTGGCTCTCGCAGCGTCCCAGGGTCCTGAGATGGCTGGTCTTGGGTCTTGAGCTACGACTGGCCTGATCGTCCAGGGAGCTCCCCTTTTATGCCTAGTCCCCAACGAGGGGTGGGGCCATGTGCGCCCCCAGATATCCCACAGAGCACACACAGCCCCCCCCCCCCCGTTGGTGGCGCCAAGGGGCTTAAGCGCCTGGGCCGCCTGGGAACCCAACGCCTGGCCCCAAGAGGCTTAAGCGTCTGGACCGCCTGGGAACCCAGCGTCCGGTGCCAAGGGGCCCAAGCGCCTGGGCCGGCCAGGGTCCCAGAGCCCCCCAGCAGCCCCTCCCCTCCCATGTCACTACACATGTAAAAAAGATTGTTTAAACATTTTTTATTTAATGATTGAATATAGTATTGTCATCAGTATGGCATAAGTACAGTGAGGGAAAAAGTATTTGATCCCCTGCTGATTTTGTGCGTTTGCCCACTGACAAAGAAATGATCAGTCTATAATTTAATGGTAGGTTTATTTGAACACTGGGAGATAGAATAACAACAACAAAAAACACATGTCAAAAATGTTATCAATTGATTTGGATTTTAATGAGGGAAATAATTATTTGACCCCTCTGCAAAACATGACTTAGTATTTGGTGGCAAAACCCTTGTTGGCAATCACAGAGGTCAAGACGTTTCTTGTAGTTGGCCACCAGGTTTGCACACATCTCAGGAGGGATTTTTTCCCACACCTCTTTGCAGATCTTTTCCAAGTCATAAAGGTTTCGAGGCTGACGTTTGGCAACTCGAACCTTCAGGTCCCTCCACAGATTTTCTAAGGGATTAAGGTCTGGAGACTGGCTAGGCCACTCTCGGACCTTAATGTGCTTCTTCTTGAGGCACTCCTTTGTTGCCTTGGCCGTGTGTTTTGGGTCATTGTCATGCTGGAATACCCATCCACGACCCATTTTCAATGCCCTGGCTGAGGGAAGGGGGTTCTCACCCAAGATTTGACGGTACATGGCCCCGTCCATCGTCCATTTGATGCGGTGAAGTTGTCCTGTCCCCTTAGAAGAAAAACACCCCCAAAGCATAATGTTTCCACCTCCATGTTTAACGGTGGGGATGGTGTTCTTGGGGTCATAGGCAGCATTCCTCCTCCTCCAAACACGGCGAGTTGAGTTGATACCAAAGAGCTCCATTTTGGTCTCATCTGACCACAACACTTTCGCCCACTTGTCCCCTGAATCATTCAGATGTTCATTGGCCAACTTCAGACGGGCATGTATATGTGCTTTCTTGAGCAGGGGGACCTTGCGGGCGCTACAGGATTTCAGTCCTTCACGGCGTAGTGTGTTACCAACTGTTTCACCAAACTGCTTGGCGATGGTCTTGTAGCCAATTCCAGCCTTGTGTAGGTCTACAATCTTGTCCCTGACATCCTTGGAGAGCTCTTTGGTCTTGGCCATGGTGAAGAGTTTGGAATCTGATTGATTGCTTGCTTCTGTGAACAGGTGTCTTTTATACAGGTAACGAGCTGAGATTAGGAGCTCACTCTTAAAGGGAGTGCTCCTAATCTCAGATTGTTACCTGTATTAAAGACACTTGGGAGCCAGAAATATTTCTGATTGAGTGGGGGTCAAATACGTATTTCCCTCATTAACATGCAAATCAATTTATAACATTTTTGACATGCGTTTTTCTGAATTTTGTTGTCATTCTGTCTCTCCCTGTTCAAATAAACCTACCATTAAAATTATAGACTGATCATTTCTTTGCCAGTGGGCAAACGTACAAAATCAGAGTGAGTTAAATATAAGCATGTATAAAAATAAATCACAGCAGACATCTCGGCGATTGCGATTTTCACCCGAAGACGAACGCTTGTGTTGCATTTGAAACGTCATTTATGTTATTTCTACCCTACGTGACTTTACCGAAAGAACCAAAGAGTATGGATTCCTGCAGTCATGAAAGCTTCAAATCAAGATTGTGTACATATATATGCGTATATTCATTCCTCTGTGCCTCTACTGACGTGTCGATGGTATTTTCTGTCTGCAGCTGTCGCTTCCTCTGACGCTTCCTCAGCAGAATTGGTCTGATGGAGCACAGGCAGTCAGCGCGGCTCGGTACGGCAAGGCAACAATGGGACCAGCGTGCATACAGCACGGATCGGACTGGAAGTTTGAAACAGTACCAGAAAAAACACACGGGAGAGAAACCCTTCAAGTGCACTCTGTGTGAGATGGCGTTTGCAAATTCATCAACTCTTCAAAGACACCAGAGAAAACACACGGGAGAGAAGCCCTTCAAGTGCACTTTGTGTGAGATGGCGTTTGCACATTTATCAACTCTTCAAAGACACCAAAGAACACACACGGGAGAGAAACCCTTCAAGTGCACTCTGTGTGAGATGGCGTTTGCAGATTCATCAACTCTTCAAAGACACCAGAGAACACACACGGGAGAGAAACCCTTCAAGTGCAGAGTGTGTGGGAAGGCATTTTCAGATTCATCTAATCTTGCAACACACCAGAGAACACACACAGGAGAGAAACCCTTCAAGTGCACTCTGTGTGGAATGGCGTTTGCAGATCCATCAAGTTTTCAAAGACACCAGAGAAAACACACGGGAGAGAAGCCCTTCAAGTGCACTATGTGCGAGATGGCGTTTGCATATTTAGCAACTTTTCAAAGACACCAGAGAAAACACACGGGAGAGAAACCCTTCAAGTGCACTATGTGCGAGATGGCGTTTTCAGATTTATCAACTCTTCAAAGACACCAGAGAAAACACACGGGAGAGAAACCCTTCAAGTGCAGTGTGTGTGGGAAGGCATTTTCACAGTCGTCTTATTTTGCAACACACCAGAGAGCACACACAGGAGAGAAACCCTTCAAGTGCAGTGTGTGTGGGAAGGCATTTTCACAGTCATCTTATTTTGCAACACATCATAGAACACACACAGGAGAGAAACCCTTCAAGTGCAGTGTGTGTGGGAAGGCATTTTCACAGTTATCTGATCTTGTAAGACACCAGAGAACACACACAGGAGAGAAACCCTTCAAGTGCAGTGCGTGTGGGAAGGCATTTTCACAGTCATCTGATCTTGCAAAACACCAGAGAACACACACAGGAGAGAAACACTTCAAGTGCAGTGTGTGTGGGAAAGCATTTTCACAGTCATCTGATCTTGCAAAACACCAGAGAACACACACAGGAGAGAAACCCTTCAAGTGCAGTGTGTGTGGGAAGGCATTTTTATGGTCACAGCATCTTGCAAGACACCAGGGAACACACACAGGAGAGAAACCCTTCAAGTGCAGTGTGTGTGGGAAGGCATTTTCACAGTCATCTAATCTTGCAACACACCAGAGAACACAGAAGCATCAGAAGAGCCACAAGGAGTGGAGTCTGAAATCAGCTTGTGAAAGTCAAAGTGCCGTAAAGAGCCCATCCCTCATGAAACAAGTACCGGGAGAAAATCCCAGCTTGTGCACTTTTAAAGGTATCAAGGTGGAATTTGAAGAGGTGATTGTGAAATGTGAAGAGGTGACGGTGAAGAGCGAAGAAGTGAAGGTAAAATGTGAAGATGAAGATTCGACTCCAAAATGGGACCTTCACATCGATGGAGGCAACGTGAAGCAGGAGGGGAATTCTGACTGTGAGGCAGAGATGTGTAAGCTTGAGATGATGTCGCTCCCAATAGATGCACCTTTGTCACAGGCCTTTAATGAAAATAATGTGAAGTAAAACATTGAAATTTTAGGTTTAACCTGCAGGGTAAGAGCGGTCAGTCTTGGTGGATCTGTTGGTTGGGTAGATATCTCACCAGGAGCCTCAGTGATTCACACTTAACCCTATTGGAGCCTTCGTCTGAGTCTGTGAGCCTCAGTGATTAACACTGAAGCCTATGGGAGCCTGAGTCTGGCTTTGTGAGCCTTGGTAATTAACACTGAACGCGATGGATGGGAGCCAGTGACATGGGGTGAGGTCTGTGGCTGATGGAGGCACTGGGGGCGTGGCCTCACCGAAGGGGGGGTGTGTCTGACGCCCCCCCTCAGTGAGGCAGATGTGATAGCTGCCGACCCTGGTGCTTTTTCATTGCAGTTTCATGACGAGACCAGCGAGCCTACGTATCTTTATACACATACAGTAGAACCTCTGGTCACGAACGCTTCTGACCACGACCAAATTGGGTTCCATCCAAAACATTGACATTTTTGAATCTGGTCACGAACACATACTAGGGTGGCGATCAAACACAGCCGCGGCCGATTTCCCCTTCCGCGCCATTTTTGTTGTTGAATTACACAAAGCGTAACAGTTATGTATATAACTTTTGCTATATAAAATTCCTAGTAAGATATACATTTTGTGAGTGTAGTCATACCCCTCCCTCCTCATTCAAGCCATAATTTAGAGAGCGACAGCGTTGAGTACGTAAATTGCTAACATAAGAACCCGTTAATCTCTTCTCGCATCATTCATACGATGATGCGGTGAAGTAAACATTCATACGATATTACGGTGAATGCTTCCAAAAACAATACTGTACCCAAATATTACTGTTAACTTATTTTCAATAGAAATGTAATGCGAGCGTAAATGGGAAGGCCGGATGTGACGATCCGAGAGGGAGGAGTCAGGGTCACGTGGGTGAGAGGTTATAGGAGGGAGCCCGGAAGAGATATGGGCAGTCGAGGTAGTGAAGAGGCGAGATCACGTTGGGTGGCCGCCGTGCCATCAGCCGCGAGGCTGATAGGGCTTGGCACCCCGCCAGCTAGCGGTGTGCGGAGAGAGAGCGGAGTGTGCGGGGCGCACAGGGCGTGCGAGGTTGCACGGGGCAAATAGAGTGGCTAGCGGGACCTTGCAGGTAGCACGGGGCTAGCGGAGGGCTAGCGGAGCATGCGAGGTTGCACGGGCAGCAGAGTGGCTGCAGAGTGTGCAGGAGCACACGGAGCAGCGGGGTGGCTGCAGAGTGCGTGGGGCGCGAGGAGAGACGACGCTGGGCCGAGGAGGAGGCCAGCGGGGTGCGCAGGAGAAGAATATAAATAAAGGACCAACGGAGAGTGACATCGTGTGAAGGAGTCCTTTATTACAGAAACATGAATTGCTCATACGAATATTCTCTCTCTCAGAATCGACCGACTGATGTAGCAGACGAAATAGTAATCTTGTTGAACGATTCTAAACCTTGTCGCGGCAATGTTAGTTTTCTCTGTTCAAGGTTTTATCAGTGTTTTGCAATGTTTTTACATTTAGTTTACTATTACACTGAATTCTATGGCATAATTAACTATTGTTGTGCTTAAAAATCTATATACAGTTCATAGGAGTTTGGAATGGATTAATCGTATTTACATACAATCCAATGGGGAAATTAAGTTCGAGTCACGACCAAATCGGGTTGTGACCAAAGTTATGGAACGAATTATTGTCATGATCAGAGGTTTTACTGTACTTGAACTAAGTTACCCGGACTATGGAAGGCGAGGACATGTAATGAAGGGATCTACAAACATTCTATTGGTGACATGCTGAGATAGTAACAGGCACGCCCTTACTGCCCGCGTTCCATCCAGTGTCTGAGGGGTTGCGCAATCAGAGGGGAGGCTGAGCGCGTCGCTGCCTCACCTCTCGTCTCTCCCTGTACTTGCAGCGAAGCTCCGCAAATTTGGCGATTTTGACTACAAATAAGTAATTAAGAAAAAAACTTTTTTTAATACACGCTTTTATGAATGAAATGTACTAGTAATGGCAGAACTCCACGACTCCAGGAAGTGGCCCCGAAGCTTGCCATAACGTAAGGGACAGTGGCCAATTACATCCAACGTCAGTCGACCGTGGGGACAATTAGACCCAAGCCGTAACATAACATATGAAAAAGAATGTTTACAAATATATACACATTTATAAAAAAGTATTTAATTAAGTAGAACCAACGTGACTTTCCCGAAAAAAACAAAGAGTATGAATCCTTGCAGTCACGAAAGCTTCAAATCTAGAATTAAGCAGAACGTTTTGTCTATACTCTATAGGTATTTAAAGTTGTGCATTTTGATGTGATGTGACATTTCTCAAACCCCCGCCCCCCTGGTCTCCTTTCTAATAAATCTTTTCTCCTACAACATCAGAGTGCAGCGCCACATTAAATACGCACTACAATGACAATAGTTTAAAGCGATTTGAAGCGTGTTTTATATATTTGGGGGGGGGGGGGGGGGCAGAGCTTTGTGACGTCATATTTGAGGGGGTCTGACTTTTTGTGACGAGGGGGGGAGGGGGTCAAAAATCGGCCAAAATAACGTGACGTCATTTATGAACGGCCCCAATACGCAAAACTGGAACTCTGACCCCCGTTCTCTGACGTCACCACTAAGCATTACCTCATCGGTGTGAAACGCCACGGGGGGGCGGTGCGCCTCGCTAGTGACGTCATGTCACCCCTGCTTGATCACCGCCAATATCTGTTCCGGTATAGTCCTTATTTGGGCAAAGCTATGCCCAGCGACTGGCGGCTATTTAACATAATCTAGGAACTAAGCTTTGGTGACTGCAGGAATTGCTCATTGGTTATTTCGGTAAAGAAATTAAATAAAAAATAAAATTAACATAATATATTCGTTAAAAGCCGTCGCGAGTTTGTTTTTTATTGCGACGGGTTCAGCACCCACGCCCCATCATCCTTCGACGCGTGACTTTACCGAAAGAGCCAATGAGTGTACAACGAGTTGAGTCATTCCTGCAGTTGACGAAAGCTTCAATTCTCGAATAAGTTATTCAGTTACCCAGCCCCGCTCGTTGGGGGCGTGTCTTGTACCCCGGAAGTGAATATTACGTCACATCCTGCTGCCGCCATAACGTAGCGAGGTAACGAGAAGCTGCCGATGAAATCCGAGGTGAGAGATTTTCATCGTGGTGGTTGTTGTTGTTTACCAAGGTAGAGCCTCTCTCTCTCTCGTAGGGATGTCAATTGAGTCGCAGCGAGAATGGGAATCCATGTCAAGGTTGGGACGTTACAACGCGGGGCCGAGCCACGCGGGGCCGAGCCTCCTGTCCTCGCCTGAAGGCCTTTGTTTGAATTATTTCGCTTAAACTTGATCTGGAAGGTTTCGTGACGGCAGCAGCAATAAAATAAATGAAGAAACAACCAATTGAATGTATTTTGTTTCATTTATTTTAGTTGCTTATTCATAATATAATTATTTTTTATTAAAACTAATATTTTTTTATTAAAAATATTTTTAATAAAAAACATTTAATACATTTTTTATTTTAGTCGTTGTTTCATTTTTTACCTACGTGACTTTGCCGAAAAAAAACTAAAATAATTATCTCGGTTAAACTTGATCTGGAGCTTTCGTGAGTGCAGGGATTCATACTCTTTGGTTCTTTCGGTAAAGTCACGTAGAAAGAAAACATTAATTAAGTAATAGCGTACGACGTTTCCTTTGCAACACGAGCAATCACCATCAGGTACAAATGAATGAGAAAGCAAATCTTGTAAACTTAGAACTATATTCTTTGGTTCTTTCGGTAAAGTTACGTAGGTATAAAATAAACTTAGAACGACAATGCAATACAACACAACACAGCGAGTCGGCTAACATAACAGTCAACACCCCACCTGGTTTATTAACGTTCTTCCGAAGATTGCTAAATTTGAGAGAGAGAACTAAACACAGACACACACGAGACACACAAGCAGAGAGAGATAACACAGACACAGAGAGACACATAAGCAGAGAGATAACAGAGAGAGAGAGACACACACACATAGGCACACAGAGCGAGACACACATAGGCACACAGAGAGAGAGAGACAGAGAGAGACACCACAGAGACGCACAGAGAACACACACTTAGAACGACAATGCAATACAACACAACACAGCGAGTCGGCTAACATAACAGTCAACACCCCACCTGGTTTATTAACGTTCTTCCGAAGATTGCTAAATTTGAGAGAGAGAACTAAACACAGACACACACGAGACACACAAGCAGAGAGAGATAACACAGACACAGAGAGACACATAAGCAGAGAGATAACAGAGAGAGAGAGACACACACACATAGGCACACAGAGCGAGACACACATAGGCACACAGAGAGAGAGAGACAGAGAGAGACACCACAGAGACGCACAGAGAACACACACGTAGGTACACAGAGAGAGATAACACGAAGACAGAGACACACACATAGGCGCACAGAGAGAGTCACAATGAGAAAGAGAGACACACATAGGCACACAGAGATAACAAAGAGACAGAGAGAGAGACACACATAGACACACACACATAGGCACACAGAGGGAGACACACACACATAGGCACACAGAGGGAGACACACATGGACACAGAGAGAGACGGAGAGAGAGAGAGACACACAAAGGCACACAGAGAGAGACATACACATAGGTACACAGAGACACACACATAGGCACAGAGAGAGAGCTAACACAGACACAGAGACACACACATAGACATACACAGAAACAACACCTGTGTTAAGGCCTTAAATAGAGAGAGAAGCTTTCGTGACTGCAGGAAATACTACAAGACGAGGACACTTTCGGTTTTTATTTTATGTAACCAGGCCAAGCCTGCTTGAGCTGCTATACCGCTCTTATGATTTGAAGTTTTCGTGAGTGCAGGAATCCATACTCCCTTGGTTCTTTCGGGAGAGTCACATAGGTAGAAAATAAAATAAATCACGACGTTTCGGACACAACACAAGCGTCCGCTCTTGTTTTCAGAAGCGACCTACCCACACAACAAAGGTGGGCTTTGTCAAAGTGTGGAAATGACTATCGGTCAAAGGCTCTAAACGCGTGCTGATATTCACTCTTAAATGTGGAGGGGGATCTGGAGGAAAATCTACGCCACCACAGAGAGAGAGGGAAACACGCAAACTCAGCCATGTTGATTTGATCCTGAATTATTTGGTGGAGTGAGGATGCATTGAAAACGTTTTGGTTTTGCCATGTTTGTTTTTTGTAGTACACAGTTAGCCTGATAACTTTAATCTAAATTGTCCTATGGCTGTTTTTGTTGACTTGCATCCCACTGGGATTTTCTGCATACAGCGTTGAAATGCGGTGTTTTTTCTGCTGTTTTTTCCTGGATTTTGTTGTTGCGTGTAGGCACTTTAAGATGTTTCTTGTTCACGTTTTTGTTTGTTGCGTTTGCACCTGAGTCAAGAGCCGCATGGCTCATGGGGTTATCTATATATAAAAGGGAAATTTGTGAATGTGTATTTGTTCGAAATGTTTAGCATACTTTCCGACATGCAACAAACTTAAAATTTGGCATGTGGGTACCTTCTAGACTGTACACAATGCAAAAAGTATACAAATGGGGGGGGGGGGGGGGCGCAATAATGGATATATTTTGCACGGCAAGTGAGCCGGTGACCTCACGTCTGTGATGTCACCCGCATGCGGCAGCGTCACGCAGTGTACATTCTGACGTTACGCATTCCCCACCCCCCATCCTCCGCGTAGGCCGTGGATTCATTCAAGACAAGAATCCAAGTCTCGGGCGAAGCCAGGTAGTAAAGTGAGTACCTAATTAATGAAACTGAAACATTAATACTGAGCAGATGAAGGTGTGTGGCCAGGCATGGTTCTGGACACGCCACCACCTGTTTAACGCGGCAGTGTGTGGCAGTGTCAAATTTGTGTTTGCAGTAAAGTCTATTAACTCTATTGAATACGGAGGATATATGAAAACAATGGTTTATGTTTTTTGTTTTCATCTGGAACTCTTTATGAGAATGGAAGCAGTCAGGAAGTTGACACAGCACACATACAGCTGACGTTAGATCTGTTCATCCCAGCATTCAAGGAAATCGGAGCCTGGCTTCACACCTCTAATTTTCAATTAAACATGAATTTATGCATAACACAAGTAGTATTATTTTCAACACCCTTTGCTATGTCAGCTGAATTTAGCTCTCATGAATATTCATTTTGTAGCCAGACAGCCAAAATTGTGTGCTTGGAGTTTTAGGTTAACATTCATTTTGAAGATACGAGGGCTTCCAGGAATGTTTATGACCATTTGCCCTCTCATAGTGCGCCATAACAGCCCGTGTGATGAATTTCGGTAACTTTTTAACTCTATCATGAATATATGAATACATATAGACATGTTAGTCATGTGTGACTGTGTTTATATATACTCTTTGGTTCTTTCGGTAAAGTCACATAGGTAGAAATAAAATAAGTAATATTTTTAAAAACTCTTTTAAAAACACGCTTTAATGAAATGTACTAGTAATGAAAGAACTCCACGACTTCCAGGAAGTGGCCCCGAGGCTTGCCATAACGTAAGCGACCGTGGTCAATTACAGCCAACGTCAGTTTACCGTGGACAATTAGACCCAAGCCGAAACATAACATGTAAAAAATATTGTTTAAAAGAAAATGTTAATGATAGAATATAGTATCGTCATCAGTATGGCATAAGTATACTAAGTTTGCAGTCGATACCACATTGGGAAGTGGGTTAAAATGTAGTTAGAAGATTTCAGGATACAACAATGACAAAAATGACAACAACAGACAGAGCGAGTTAAATGAAAGCGTGTATTAAAATAAATCACAGCAGACATCTCAGCTATCGCGATTTCACCCGAAGACGAACGCTTGTGTTGCATTCGAAACATCGTCATTTATGTTATTTTTACCTACGTGACTTTACCGAAAGAACCATAGAGTATGTATTCATGCAGTCATGAAAGCTTCAAATCAAGATTGTGTACATATATATATGCGTATATTCATTCTTCTGTGCCTCGATACTGACTTGTAGATGTTATTTTCTGTCTGCAGCTGTCGCTTCCTCTGACGCTTCCTCTGCAGAATTGGTCTGATGGAGCACAGGCAGTCAGCGCGGCTCGGTACGGCATGGCAACAATGGGACCAGCGTGCATACAGCACGGATCGGACTGGAAGTTTGACACGGCACCAGAAAAAACACACGGGAGAGAAACCCTTCAAGTGCAATCTGTGTGAGATGGCGTTTGCACATTCATCAAATCTTCAAAGACACCAAAGAACACACACGGGAGAGAAACCCTTCAAGTGCACTCTGTGTGAGATGGCGTTTGCAGATTCATCAACTCTTCAAAGACACCAAAGAACACACACGGGAGAGAAACCCTTCAAGTGCAGTGTGTGTGGGATGGCATTTTCACAGTCACAACATCTTGCAAAACACCAGAGAACACACACAGGAGAGAAACCCTTCAAGTGCAGTGTGTGTGGGAAGGCATTTTCACAGTCATCTTATCTTGCCAAACACCAGAGAACACACACAGGAGAGAAACCCTTCAAGTGCAGTGTGTGTGGGAAGGCATTTTCACAGTCACAACATCTTGCAAAACACCAGAGAACACACACAGGAGAGAAACCCTTCAAGTGCAGTGTGCGTGGGAAGGCATTTTCACAGTCATCTGATCTTGCAAAACACCAGAGAACACACACAGGAGAGAAACCCTTCAAGTGCAGTGTGTGTGGGAAGGCATTTTCACAGTCATCTGATCTTGCAATACACCAGAGAACACACACAGGAGAGAAACCCTTGAAGTGCAGTGTGTGTCGGAAGGCATTTTCACAGTCACATAATCTTGCACGACACCAGAGAACACACACAGGAGAGAAACCCTTCAAGTGCAGTGTGTGTGGGAAGGCATTTTCACAGTGGTATCTTGCAAAACACCATAGAACATACACAAGAGAGAAACCCTTCAAGTGCAGTGTGTGTGGGAAGGCATTTTCAAAGTCACGTGATCTTGCAACACACCATAGAACACACACAGAGAAACCCTTCAAGTGCAGTGTGTGTGGGAAGGCATTTTCACAGTCGCCTATTCTTGCAAAACACCAGAGAACACACACAGGAGAGAAACCCTTCAGGTGCACTCTGTGCGGGAAGGCGTTTGCACGGTCACAACATCTTCAAGAACACCAGAGAACACAGAATCATCAGAAAATCCACAAGGAGTGGAGTCTGAAATCAGCTTGTGAAAGTCAAAGTTCCGTAAGGAGCCCATCCCTCATGAAACAAGTACCGGAAGAAAATCCCAGCTTGGGCACTTTTAAAGGTATCAAGGTGGAATTTGAAGAGGTGATTGTGAAATGTGAAGAGGTGATTGTGAAATGTGAAGAGGTGACGGTGAAGAGCGAAGAAGTGAAGGTAAAATGTGAAGATGAAGATTCGACTCCAAAATGGGACCTTCACATCGATGGAGGCAACGTGAAGCAGGAGGGGCATTCTGACTGTGAGGCAGAGCGAGGCAACTCACAGCAGTTTGTGGAAGTGGAGGTGTGGGTGGACTTCCTAGACAATACAAAGTCAAATGGAGATCCGTTAGATGTGTAAGCTTGAGACGATGTCACTCCCGATACATGCACCTTTGTCACAGGCCTTTAATAAAAATAACGTGAAGTAGAACATTGAAATCTTAGGTTCAACCTGCAGTGTAAGAGCGGCCAGTCATGGTGGATCTGTTGGTTGGGTAGATATCTCACCAGGAGCCTCAGTGATTCACACTGAACCCTATTGCAGCCTTCATCTGGCTCTGTGAGCCTCAGTGATTCACACTGAAGCCTGTGGGAACCTCAGTCTGGATCTGTGAGCCTCAGTGATTCACACTGAAGCCTATGGGAGCCTTAGTCTGGCTCTGTGAGCCTCAGTGATTCACACTGAAGCCTATTGGAGCCTTCGTCTGACTCTGTGAGCCTCGGTGATTAACACTGAAGCCTATGGGAGCCTGAGTCTGGCTTTGTGAGCCTCAGTAATTAACACTGAACGCGATGGATGGGAGCCAGTGACATGGGGTGAGGTTAGTGGCTGTGGAGGCACCGGGGGCGTGGCCTCACCGAGGGGGGGTGTGTCTGACACGCCCCCCCTCAGGCAGATGTGATAGCTGCCTACCCTGGTGCTTTTTCATTGCAGTTTCATGACGAGACCAGCGAGCCTACGTATCTTTATACACATACAGTAGAACCTCTGGTCATGAACGCTTCTGACCACGACCAAATTGGGTTCCATCCAAAACATTGACATTTTTGAATCTGGTCACGAACACATACTCGGGTGGCGATCAAACAGGGTCGCGGCCGATTTCCCTCTGCCGCGCCATTTTTGTTGAATTACACAAAGCGTAACAGTTATGTATATAACTTTTGCTATATAAAATTGCTAGTAAGATATAAATTGTGTGAGTGTAGTCATACCCCTCCCCCCTCATTCAAGCCATAATTTAGAGAGCGAAAGCGCCAAGTACGTAAATCGCTAACATAAGAACCTGTTAATCTCTTCTCGCATCATTCATACGATGATGCGGTGAAGTTAACGTTCATACTATAATACGGTGAATGCTTCCAAAAACATTACTGTACCCAAATATTACCGTTAACTTTCAATAGAAACATGAATTGCTCATACGAATATTCTCTTTCTCAGAATCGACTGACTGATGTAGCAGACGAAACAGTCATCTTGAACAATTCTAAACCTTGACGCGGAAATGTTAGTTTTCTCTGTTCAAGGATTTCTCAGTGTTATGCAATGTTTTTACATTTAGTTTTCTATTACACTAAATTCTAAAGCATAATTAACCATTGTGCTTAAAAATATTTAAAAAACTATATACAGTTCGTAGGATTAATCGTATTTACATACAATCCAATGGGGAAATTAGGTTCGAATCACGACTAAATCGGGTTGCGACCAAAGTTATGGAACGAATTATGGTCGTGACAAGAGGTTCTACTGTACTTGAACTAAGTTACCCGGACTATGGAAGGCGAGGACATATAATGAAGGGGTCTACAAACATTCCATTGGTGACATGCTGAGATGGCAACAGGCAAGCCCTTAGTGCCCGCGTTCCATCCAGTGTCTGAGGGGTTGCGCAATCAGAGGGGAGGCTGAGCGCGTCGCTGCCTCACCCCTCGTCTCGCCCTGTACTTGCAGCGAAGCACCGCAAATTTGGAGATTTTGACTATAAGTATGTAAAAAACTTTTTTTAAAAACACGCTTTTATTAAATGTACGAGTAATGGAAGAACTCCACGACTCTAGGAAGTGGCCCCGAAGTTTGCCATAACGTAAGGGACGGTAGACAATTACATCCAACGTCAGTTGACCGTGGGAACAATTAGACCCAAGCCAAAACATAACATGTAAAAAAGATTGTTTAAACATTTTTTATTTAATGATAGAATATAGTATTGTCATCAGTTTGGCATAAGTACAGTGAGGGAAAAAAGTATTTGATCCCCTGCTGATTTTGTGCGTTTGCCCATCGTGGACAATTAGACCCAAGCCGAAACATAACATATGAAAAAGAATGTTTACAAATATATACACATTTATTAAAAAGTATTTAATTAAGTAGAACCAACGTGACTTTCCCGAAAAAAACAAAGTATGAATCCTTGCAGTCACGAAAGCTTAAAATCTAGAATTAAGCAGAACGTTTTGTCTATACTCTATATGTATTTAAAGTTGTGCATTTTGATGTGATGTGACATTTCTCAAACCCCCGCCCCCCTGGTCTCCTTTCTAATAAATCTTTTCTCCTACAACATCAGAGTGCAGCGCCACATTAAATAGCACTACAATGACAATAGTTTAAAGCGATTTGAAGCGTGTTTTATATATTTGGGGGGGAGGGGGGCAGAGCTTTGTGACGTCATATTTGAGGGGGTCTGACTTTTTGTGACGAGGGGGGGAGGGGGGTCAAAAATCGGCCAAAATCACGTGACGTCATTTATGAACGGCCCCAATACGCAAAACTTGAACTCTGATCCCCGTTCTCTGACGTCACCACTAAGCATTACCTCATCGGTGTGAAACGCCAGGGGGGGCGGTGCGCCTCGTTAGTGACGTCATGTCACCCCTGCTTGTTCACCGCCAATATCTGTTCCGGTATAGTCCTTATTTGGGCAAAGCTACGCCCAGTGACTGGCGGCTCATTAACATAATCTACGAACTAAGCTTTGGTGACTGCAGGAATTGCTCATTGGTTATTTCGGTAAAGAAATTAAATAAAAAATAAAATTAACATAATATATTCGTTAAAAGCCGTCGCGAATTTGTTTTTATTGCGACGGGTTCAGCACCCACGCCCCATCATCCCTCGACGCGTTACTTTACCGAAAGAGCCAATGAGTGTACAACGAGTTGAGTCATTCCTGCAGTTGACGAAAGCTTCAATTCTCGAATAAGTTATTCAGTTACCCAGCCCCGCTCGTTGGGGGCGTGTCTTGTACCCCGGAAGTGAATATTACGTCACATCCTGCTGCCGCCGTAACGTAGCGAGGTAACGAGAAGCTGCCGTTGAAATCCGAGGTGAGAGATTTTCATCGTGGTGGTTGTTGTTGTTTACCAAGGTAGAGCCTCTCTCTCTCTCGTAGGGATGTCAATTGAGTCGCAGCGAGAATGGGAATCCATGTCAAGGTTGGGACGTTACAACGCGGGGCCGAGCCACGCGGGGCCGAGCCTCCTGTCCTCGCCTGAAGGCCTTTGTTTGAATTATTTCGCTTAAACTTGATCTGGAAGGTTTCGTGACGGCAGCAGCAATAAAATAAATGAAGAAACAACCAATTGAATGTATTTTGTTTCATTTATTTTAGTTGCTTATTCATAATATAATTATTTTTTATTAAAACTAATATTTTTTTATTAAAAATATTTTTAATAAAAAACATTTAATACATTTTTTATTTTAGTCGTTGTTTCATTTTTTACCTACGTGACTTTGCCGAAAAAAAACTAAAATAATTATCTCGGTTAAACTTGATCTGGAGCTTTCGTGAGTGCAGGGATTCATACTCTTTGGTTCTTTCGGTAAAGTCACGTAGAAAGAAAACATTAATTAAGTAATAGCGTACGACGTTTCCTTTGCAACACGAGCAATCACCATCAGGTACAAATGAATGAGAAAGCAAAGCTTGTAAACTTAGAACTATATTCTTTGGTTCTTTCGGTAAAGTTACGTAGGTATAAAATAAACTTAGAACGACAATGCAATACAACACAACACAGCGAGTCGGCTAACATAACAGTCAACACCCCACCTGGTTTATTAACGTTCTTCCGAAGATTGCTAAATTTGAGAGAGAGAACTAAACACAGACACACACGAGACACACAAGCAGAGAGAGATAACACAGACACAGAGAGACACATAAGCAGAGAGATAACAGAGAGAGAGAGACACACACACATAGGCACACAGAGCGAGACACACATAGGCACACAGAGAGAGAGAGACACCACAGAGACGCACAGAGAACACACACGTAGGTACACAGAGAGAGATAACACGAAGACAGAGACACACACATAGGCGCACAGAGAGAGTCACAATGAGAAAGAGAGACACACATAGGCACACAGAGATAACAAAGAGACAGAGAGAGACACACATAGACACACACACATAGGCACACAGAGGGAGACACACACACATAGGCACACAGAGGGAGACACACATGGACACAGAGAGAGACGGAGAGAGAGAGAGAGACACACAAAGGCACACAGAGAGAGACATACACATAGGTACACAGAGACACACACATAGGCACAGAGAGAGAGCTAACACAGACACAGAGACACACACATAGACATACACAGAAACAACACCTGTGTTAAGGCCTTAAATAGAGAGAGAAGCTTTCGTGACTGCAGGAAATACTACAAGACGAGGACACTTTCGGTTTTTATTTTATGTAACCAGGCCAAGCCTGCTTGAGCTGCTATACCGCTCTTATGATTTGAAGTTTTCGTGAGTGCAGGAATCCATACTCCCTTGGTTCTTTCGGGAGAGTCACATAGGTAGAAAATAAAATAAATCACGACGTTTCGGGCACAACACAAGCGTCCGCTCTTGTTTTCAGAAGCGACCTACCCACACAACAAAGGTGGGCTTTGTCAAAGTGTGGAAATGACTATCGGTCAAAGGCTCTAAACGCGTGCTGATATTCACTCTTAAATGTGGAGGGGGATCTGGAGGAAAATCTACGCCACCACAGAGAGAGAGGGAAACACGCAAACTCAGCCATGTTGATTTGATCCTGAATTATTTGGTGGAGTGAGGATGCATTGAAAACGTTTTGGTTTTGCCATGTTTGTTTTTTGTAGTACACAGTTAGCCTGATAACTTTAATCTAAATTGTCCTATGGCTGTTTTTGTTGACTTGCATCCCACTGGGATTTTCTGCATACAGCGTTGAAATGCGGTGTTTTTTCTGCTGTTTTTTCCTGGATTTTGTTGTTGCGTGTAGGCACTTTAAGATGTTTCTTGTTCACGTTTTTGTTTGTTGCGTTTGCACCTGAGTCAAGAGCCGCATGGCTCATGGGGTTATCTATATATAAAAGGGAAATTTGTGAATGTGTATTTGTTCGAAATGTTTAGCATACTTTCCGACATGCAACAAACTTAAAATTTGGCATGTGGGTACCTTCTAGACTGTACACAATGCAAAAAGTATACAAATGGGGGGGGGGGGCGCAATAATGGATATATTTTGCACGGCAAGTGAGCCGGTGACCTCATGTCTGTGATGTCACCCGCATGCGGCAGCGTCACGCAGTGTGCATTCTGACGTTACGCATTCCCCACCCCCCATCCTCCGCGTAGGCCGTGGATTCATTCAAGACAAGAATCCAAGTCTCGGGCGAAGCCAGGTAGTAAAGTGAGTACCTAATTAATGAAACTGAAACATTAATACTGAGCAGATGAAGGTGTGTGGCCAGGCATGGTTCTGGACACGCCACCACCTTTTTAACGCGGCAGTGTGTGGCAGTGTCAAGTTTGTGTTTGCAGTAAAGTCTATTAACTCTATTGAACACGAGGATATATGAAAACAATGGTTTATGTTTTTTGTTTTCATCTGGAACTCTTTATGAGAATGGAAGCAGTCAGGAAGTTGACACAGCACACATACAGCTGACGTTAGATCTGTTCATCCCAGCATTCAAGGAAATCTGAGCCTGGCTTCACACCTCTAATTTGCAATTAAACATAAATTAATGCATAACACAAGTAGTATTATTTTCAACACCCTTTGCTATTTCAGCTGAATTTAGCTCTTATAAATATTCATTTTGTAGCCAGACAGCCAAAATTGTGTGCTTGGAGTTTTAGGTTAACATTCATTTTGAAGATACGAGGGCTTCCAGGAATGTTTATGACCATTTGCCCTTTCATAGTGCGCCATAACAGCCCGTGTGATGAATTTGGGTAACTTTTTAACTCTATCATGAACATATGAATACATATAGACGTGTTAGTCATGTGTGACTGTGTTTATATATACTCTTTGGTTCTTTCTGTAAAGTCACGTAGGTAGAAATAAAATAAGTAATATTTTTAAAAACGCTTTTAAAAACACGCTTTAATGAAATGTACTAGTAATGGAAGAACTCCACGACTCCAGGAAGTGGCCCCGAGGCTTGCCATAACGTAAGCGACCGTGGTCAATTACAGCCAACCTCAGTTTACCGTGGACAATTAGACCCAAGCCGAAACATAACATGTAAAAAATATTGTTTTAAAGAAAATGTTAATGATAGAATATAGTATTGTCATCAGTATGGCATAAGTATACAAAGTTTGCAGGCAATACCACATTGGGAAGTGGGTTAAATAGGAGTTACAAGATTTGAGGATACAACAATGACAACAACAGACAGTGAGTTAAATGAAAGCGTTTATTAAAATAAATCACAGCAGACATCTCAGCTATCGCGATTTCACCCGAAGACGAACGCTTGTGTTGCATTCGAAACATCGTCATTTATGTTATTTTTACCTACGTGACTTTACCGAAAGAACCATAGAGTATGTATTCATGCAGTCATGAAAGCTTCAAATCAAGATTGTGTGCATATATATGCGTATATTCATTCTTCTGTGCCTCGATACTGACTTGTAGATGGTATTTTCTGTCTGCAGCTGTCGCTTCCTCTGACGCTTCCTCTGCAGAATTGGTCTGATGGAGCACAGGCAGTCAGCGCGGCTCGGTACGGCAAGGCAACAATGGGACCAGCGTGCATACAGCACGGATCGGACTGGAAGTTTGACACGGCATCAGAAAAAACACACGGGAGAAAAATCCTTCAAGTGCACAATGTGTGAGATGGCGTTTGCACATTCATCAACTCTTCAAAGACACCAGAGAAAACACACGGGAGAAAAACCCTTCAAGTGCACTCTGTGTGAGATGGCGTTTGCACATTCATCAACTCTTCAAAGACACCAGAGAAAACACACGGGAGAGAAACCCTTGAAGTGCAGTGTATGTGGGAAGGCATTTTCACAGTCACAACATCTTGCAAAACACCAGAGAACACACACAGGAGAGAAACCCTTCAAGTGCAGTGTGTGTGGGAAGGCATTTTCACGGTCATCTGATCTTACAAAACACCAGAGAACACACACAGGAGAGAAACCCTTCAAGTGCAGTGTGTGTGGGAAGGCATTTTCACATTCACACCATCTTGCACGACACCAGAGAACACACACAGGAGAGAAACCCTTCAAGTGCAGTGTTTGTGGGAAGGCATTTTCACAGTCATGGGATCTTGCAAAACACCAGAGAACACACACAGGAGAGAAACCCTTCAAGTGCAGTGTGTGCGGGAAGGCATTTTCACAGTCAAACCATCTTGCAAAACACCAGAGAACACACACAGGAGAGAAACCCTTCAAGTGCAGTGTGTGCGGGAAGGCATTTTCACAGTCAAACCATCTTGCAAAACACCAGAGAACACACACACGAGTGAAACTTTTCAAATGCAGTGTGTGTGGAATGGCGTGTGCAGGTTCAGAAAATTGTCAAATACACCAGAGAACACACACAGGAGAGAAATCCTTCAAGTGCAGTGTGTGTGGGAAGGCATTTTCACAGTCATCTGATCTTGCAATACACCAGAGAACACACACAGGACAGAAACCCTTGAAGTTCAGTGTGTGTCGGAAGGCATTTTCACAGTCACATAATCTTGCACGACACCAGAGAGCACACACAGGACAGAAACTCTTCAAGTGCAGTGTGTGTGGGAAGGCATTTTCACATTCATCTGATCTTACAAAACACCAGAGAACACACACAGGATTGAAACTTTTCAAGTGCACTCTGTGCGGGAAGGCGTTTGCACGGTCACAAGGTCTTCAAGAACACCAGAGAACACAGAAGCATCAGAAAAACTACAAGGAGTGGAGTCTGAAATCAGCTTGTGAAAGTCAAAGTGCTCTAAGGAGCCCATCCCTCATGAAACAAGTACCGGAAGAAAATCCCAGCTTGGGCACTTTTAAAGGTATCAAGGCGAAATTTGAAGATGTGATTGTGAAATGTGAAGAGGTGGCGGTGAAGAGCGAAGAAGTGAAGGTAAAATGTGAAGATGAAGATTCGACTCCAAAATGGGACCTTCACATCGATGGAGGCAACGTGAAGCAGGAGGGGAATTCTGACTGTGAGGCAGAGCGAGGCAACTCACAGCAGTTTGTGGAAGTGGAGGTGTGGGTGGACTTCCTAGACAATATAAAGTCAAATGGAGACCCGGTAGATGTGTAAGCTTGAGACGATGTCGCTGCCAATAGATGCACCTTTGTCACAAGCTTTTAATGAAAATAAAGTGAAGTAGAACATTGAAATCTTAGGTTCAACCTGCAGGGTAAGAGCGGCCAGTCTTGGCGGATCTGTTGGTTGGGTAGATATCTCACCAGGAGCATCAGTGATTCACACTGAACCCTTTTGCAGCCTTCATCTGGCTCTGTTTACTGAAATGTACTGTCCGAGCTGCCCCCTTCCCCCATCCCAACTCCCCTCCTTCCACATGTCCCGCCCCTGGGCGTGTTTCCCCGAGGCTTGCCTTGACGTAAGGGACCGTGGTGATTTACAGGCACCGTCAGTTGAGCGTGGACAATTAGAGCCGTTAAAAAGATTTTAAAAAATATATATTTTTTAATGATAGAAGATAGTATTGTCATCAATATGACACACCTATACGACGTTTGCATTCAATACATTGGGAATACGGTTGAAATTGAGTTACAAGATTTTTGGATACAACACATACAGTAAGTTAAATAAAAGCGTGTAAAATGTAAAAAAATATTTGTTTTGGATTTTTTAAATGATATAATATCGTGTTGTCATCAGTATTACATAGCTAGCTATACCAAGTTTGCAGTCCATAGCACATTGGGAAGTGTGTAAAATTTGAGTTACAAGATTTCGTTTTTGAGGATACAACAGACGAAGTGAGTTAAATAAAAGCGTGTAAAAAATTAATCCGTAAAAACAAAGTTTTTCACTAAATCCTTTTAATGCGTGGCATCGGTTTTATTTTATTATTCATTTCTGTTTTTCTTGAGTAAGAGTTTCATTTTTATCACATTGGTATTTTAAATTAAATATAAGGAAAGTCGTATATAAGCACTAGCTGTACTACCCGGCTTTGCCCGGGACTTGGATCCACCACGCCCGGCCGCCTTTGTCTCCCCAGTGGCGATGTTCATACGCCACACCAGTTACTCGTTTTGAGGCTGAGTCGACCTAGGGGAGGCCCAGGACCGGTTCAAATAATCGTCACCGGTGGTGTCCGTGAGCGGGAATGGAACTCGGGTCGCCGGGTTCGTAGCACGGCGCGCTAAGCACGACACTACAATGCGTGACTCTTCCGTTGTAGGGTTTTAGTGAGGCGCGCCGATCCGTTGTAGGATTTGTGTGAGGCGTACCGATCCGTTGTAGGATTTGTGTGAGGCGCGCCGATCCGTTGTAGGGTTTTAGTGAGGCGCGCCGATCCGCTGGAGGGTTTTAGTGAGGCGCGCCGATCCGTTGTAGGGTTTTAGTGAGGCGCGCCGATCCCCCGCGCTACAATAATACTGTGTAATCGCTATAATTTTATTATCTACCGACCCAATAATAGTAATTGCACACATTGGGGTGGCGGGGGAGTGAAGAGGACTTGAAAGTGTGATGAATTGACCTCAGAGTCGCGTGGTGGGTGGTGAGGCCTAGTACCAAGCAGAGCCTCCGGCCTCGCCCAAATTGCTCACCCGGCTGAGGCTGGGTACGGGTGCCGTTCCCCCCCCCCGCGCTACAATAATACTGTGTAATCGCTATAATTTTATAATGTACCGACCCTATAATAATAATTCCACACATTGTGGTGGGGGGGGGGAGTGAAGAGGACGTGAAACTTTGATGAATTTACCTCAGAGTCGCGTGTTAATGCGTGCGCCTATTTTTAACGAGAATTAAAAATGGCGTCCACCCCGCGGCGAATGCGTCGCTACCCGTTGCCAGGGGCAACCGCCGGCCAATGAAACTGCGTATGGTCCGGCAACACACAGACAGACAGACAGATTCACGATTTTATATATATAGATTATAAGGTTTTCAGTTTTTGAATGATTGTTTATATTGTACATTTTTGTTGTTTTTTTGAATAATTTTTTATGTTTAGGAAAAATGATTGTGTTAGTGAATTTTTTTTGTCCTAAAAAGTGGAAAATTTTGGAAAATTTTTTTTACGAAAATAAATTGTCATGCACAACGAGTCTGTGTGCAAAATGTCAGCTCGATTGGATCACGGGAAGTGGGTTAAAAAACGACCGAAAGATTTGCACGGTCGTAAGCGCGCAAGCAAGCAAGTGAACTTAATATAAAGGATTTAAAAATGATTGCAATCATCTTCTTGGTCCTTTCGGTAAAGTCACGTAGAAGGGAAATAATAAAAATAAAATAATTTTCACGACGTTTCGGCCACAACGCAAGCAGGTCTGTCACCTGAGGACGGCTGCTTGCGTTGTGGCCGAAATGTAAGAATTTTAGTTTATAATGTTTAATTTTTATTATTTTATTATTTCCCTTCTATGTGACTTTACCGAAAGAACCAAGAAGATGAATCCCTGCAGTCACGAAAGCTTTAAATCGAAAATGATTGGAATCGTACAGAAATGACAACACCCAATTTCAAAGCAGATGCTGTCCACCCTTCTGAAACGCCCTGTAATTTACGAGTTTTGAATAATTGTAACCAAACACAATTAACCAGACACGTGAATTTGTGAACCTTATCTGCAACGTGTGTCGAGACCTTTAATCTGTGTAATCGGCCACGTGTGTGTGTGTACATACAAAGACAATGATCCCCCCCCCCCGGTATAGCCTTCACAGACTATTGTGGCAAGTGCTGTTAGCGGGTGGCAATGTTCGCACACCGCACCGGGTACGCATTTGAGGCTGACTCGATGTAGGGGCGGCTCAGGACCGGTTAAAAAAAATCGCCACTGGTTATGGGGGCCATCCATAAATGACGTCACGCGATTTTGGACGATTTTTGACCTTCCCACCCGCGTCACACGGCGTCACTGAAAGTCAAACCCCCCTCAAATATGACGTCACACAGCTCTGCCCCCCCCCCCCAAATAATATTAAACATGCTTCAACTCGCTTTAAACTATCGTCATTGTAGTGCGTATTTAATGTGGCGCTGCACTCTGATGTAGGAGAAAACTTTTATTAAAAAGTCTTTAACTAAGTAGAACGTCATTGGAACCTCATTTGCCAGTAAAAATACGATAATTGTTTTTTTACCCTTCTATCTGGCAACAAAACTGACACCTTTTTACAAGGAGTCATGTTTGCATAGACCACAATACCTTCAGTCATAATGCAAACAAAAAACATAACTCTGATAATGTATGCACTGTCCTTGAAGTTGATTGGTCCACACCCCAGACAGCTTTCCTTTGAGCCTAGTCTCACATGGGTTGGACCAGATGACGCCAAAAGGCGCACATCTCAAAGACAATGCACCATCAGAGTATGAGAGCTCGGGGTAAGCATTTACACCATTGGAACCTCATTTTCCAGTAAAAATTATGATAAATGGTTTTACCCTTCTTGTTGCCAGATAGAAGGTTAAAAAACCAAGGAAAGCTGTCTCGGGTGTGGACCAATCAACTTCAAGGACAGTGCAAATTATCAGAGTTATATTTTTGTTTTCATTATGACTGCAGGTATTGTGGTCTATGCAAACATGACTTCTTGTAAAAAGGTGTCAGTTGCGCATTTTGATGTCACGTCACATTCCTCAACCCCCACCCCCCCTCGTCACACATCGTCACAAATGTCTAACCCCCCCCCCATAGGTGCGTGACGTCATTTATGGACAGGCCCTTTCCAAAGCCTCCTTTTTAATAAATGTTCTCTCCTTCAACATCAGAGTGCAGCGCCACATTTAATACGCACTACAATGACAATAGTTTAAAGCGATTTGAAGGTAGTTTTTTTTTGGGGGGGGGTTGGGGGGCAGAGCTTTGTGACGTCATATTTGAGGGGGGTCTGACTTTGTGACGCTGTGTGACGAGGGGGGGGGTCAAAAATCGGCCAAAATCGCGTGACGTCATTTATAGACGGTCCCGATACGCAAAACTTGAACTCTGACCCCGCTCTCTGACGTCACCACTAAGCATTACCTCATCGGTGTGAAACGCCAGGGGGGGCGGTGCGCCTCGCTAGTGACGTCATGTCACCCCTGCTTGGTCACCGCCGATCTCTCTTCCGGTACAATCCTTATTTGGACAGAGCTACGCCCAGTGACTGGCGTCTCATTAACATAATCTAGGATCTAAGCGTTGATGACTGCAGGAATTGCTCATTGGTTATTTCGGTAAAGAAATGAAATAAAATTAACATAATATATTCGTTAAAAGCCGTCGCGAGTTTGTTTTTTATTGCGACGGGTTCAGCACCCACGCCCCATCATCTCTCGACACGTGACTTTACCGAAAGAGCCAATGAGTGTACAACGAGTTGAGTGATTCCTGCAGTTGACGAAAGCTTCAATTCTCGAATAAGTTATTCAGTTACCCAGCCCCGCTCGTTGGGGGCGTGTCTTGTACCCCGGAAGTGAATATTACGTCACATCCTGCTGCCGCCATAACGTAGCGAGGTAACGAGAAGCTGCCGATGAAATCCGAGGTGAGAGATGTTGATCGTGGTGGTTGTGGTGGTGGTCTTTCTCGTAGGGATGTCAATTGAGTCGCAGCGAGTATGGGAATCCATGTCCAGGTTGGGACATTACAACGCGGGGCCTAGCCACGCGGGGCCTCGCCTCCTGCCCTCGCCTGAAGGCCTTTGTTTGAATTATCTCGCTTCAACTTGATCTGGAAGCTTTCGTGACGGCAGCAGAAATACAATAAATGAAGAAACAACCAATTTAATTTAGTTTTATCATTTATTTTAGTTGTTTTTTCATAATATTTTTATAATACAAATTCTTTTTTTCATAAAAAATGAAAAAACAACTAAATGTATTTTTTTTAGAGATACACACATAGGCACACAGAGAGATAAAACAGACAGAGAGGCACACGTAAATTTCGATTTAAAGCTTTCGTGACTGCAGGGATTCATCTTCTTGGTTCTTTCGGTAAAGTCACGTAGAAGGGAAGTAATAAAAAGAACCTGTGGACGGCTGCTTGCGTTGTGGCCGAAACGTCGTGAGAATTATTTTATGTTTTGTTTTTATTATTTTATTACTTCCCTTCTACGTGACTTTACCGAAAGAACCTAGAAGAGGCACACATAGGCACACTGAGAGAGACACATAGGCACACAGACACAGAGACACACACATAGGCGCACACATAATCAACACCTCTGTGACAAGGCCTTAAATAGAGAGAGAAGGCGGCTGAGAGAGAGGGGGGGTAGAGAAATGAGCATGGCAATGAGAGATTTGGAGCTTTCGTGACTGCAGGAAATTCTACAACACGAGGACACTTTCGGTTTTTATTTTATGTAACCAGGCCAAGCCCACTTGAGCTGCTGTACCGCTCTTATGATTTGAAGCTTTCGTGAGTGCAGGAATCCATACTCTTTGTTTTTTTCGGTAAAGTCATGTAGGAAGAAAAAATAAGTAATAGCATACGACGTTTCCTTTGCAACACGAGCAATCACCATCAGGTACAAATGAATGAGAAAGCAAAGCTTTAAATCGAAATTTAAAGCAAAGCTTGTAAACTTGAACTATACTCTTTGGTTTTTTCGGTAAAGTTATGTAGGTATAAAATTAAATAAACTTATAACTACAATGCAATACAACACAGAGAGTCGGCTAAGATAACAGTCAACTCCCCACCTGGTTTATTAACGTTCTTCCAAAGATTGATACATTTGAGAGAGAGAACTAAACACAGACACGGAGACACACAGACACATACACACAAGCAGAGAGAGATAACACAGACACACAGAGAGAGACACATAAGCAGAGAGATAACACAGAGAGAGAGACACACACACAGACACAGAGAGAAAGCACAGACAGAGAAAGACACACACATAGGCACACAGAGCGAGACACACATAGGCACACAGAGAGAGATAACACAGACACCGAGACACACAGAGACACACACACATAGGCACACACAGAAACAACACCTGTGTTGAGGCCTTAAATAGAGAGAGAAGGGGGCTGAGAGAAGGGGGTGGGTAGAGAAATGAGCATGGCAATGAGAGATTTGGAGCTTTCGTGACTGCAGGAAATACTACAACACGAGGACACTTTCGGTTTTTATTTTATGTAACCAGGCCAAGCCCGCTTGAGCTGCTATACCCCTCTTATGATCGTGAGTGCAGGAATCCATACTCTTTGGTTCTTTCGGTAGAGTCACATAGGTAGAAAATAAAATAAATCACGACGTTTCGGGTGCAACACAAACGTCCGCTCTTGTTTTCAGAAGCGACCTGCCCACACAACACAAAGGTGGGCTTTGTCAACGTGTGGAAATGACTATCGGTCAACGGCTCTAAACTCGTGCTGATGTTCACTCTTAAATGTGGAGGGGCATCCGGAGGAAAATCCACGCCACCACGGAGAGAGAGGGAGACACGCAAACTCGGTTATGTTGATTTCATCCTCAATTATTTGGTGGAGTGAGGAAGCATTGAAAACGTTTTGGTTTAGCCATGTTTGTTTGTGGTAGTACAGAGTTAGCCTGATAACTTTAATCTAAATTGTCTTATGGTTGTTTTTGTTGACTTGCATCCCACTGGGATTTTTGCACACAGCGTTGAAATACGGTGTTTTTTCTACTGTTTTTAACTGGATTTTTCTGTTGCGTGTAGTCACTTTAAGATGTTTCTTGTTCATGTTTTTGTTTGTTGCAGTTGCCCCCGAGTCAAGAGCCGCATGGCTCACGGGGTTATCTATATATAAAAGGGAAATTTGTGAATGTGTCTGTTCGAAATGTTTAGCATACGTTCCGACATGCAACAAACTTTAAATTTGGTATGTGGGTAGCTTCCAGATTGTACACAATGCAAAAAGTATAAAAAATTACTTTTGCATTTGGGGGAGGTGGGGGCGCAATAATGGATATATTTTGCACGGCAAGTGAACGGTGACCTCACGTCTGTGATGTCACCCGCATGCGGCAGCGTCTGCTGACATCACGCACCCCCCACCCTCCGCGGAGGCCATGGATTCTTTAAAGACAAGAATCCAAGTCTCGGGCGAAGCCATGAAGTAAAGCTAAGACCTAACAAATGAAACTGAAACATTAATACTGAGCAGATGAAGGTGTGTGGCCAGGCATGGTTCTGGACACATGCCACCACCTGTTTAACACGGCAGTGTGTGGCAGTGTCAAGTTTGTGTTTGCAGTAAAGTCTTTTAACACTAATGAACACGGAGGTTATATGAAAACAATGGTTTCTTTTTTGTTTTCATCTGCAACTCTTTATGATAATGGGAGCAGTCAGGAAATTGACACAGCACACATGCAGCTGACGTTAGATCTGTTCATCCCAGCATTCAAGGAAATCTGAGCCTGGCTTCACACCTCTTCAGTTGCGATTGAACATGAATTTATGCACAACACAAGTAGTAGTATTTTCAACATCCTTTGCTATGTGAGCTGAATTTAGCTCTCATAAATATTCATTTTGTAGCCAGACAGCCAAAATTGTGTGCTTGGAGTTTTGGGTTAACATTCATTTTGAAGATACGAGGGCTTCCAGGAATGTGTATGACCATTTGCCCTCTCATTGTGCTCTATAACAGCCCGTGTGATGAATTTGGGAAACTTTTTAACTCTCATGAATATATGAAAACGTATAGAAATGTTAGTCATGTGTGACTGTGTTTATATATACTCTTTGGTTCTTTCGGTAAAGTCACGTAGGTAGAAATAAATGAAGTAATATTTTTTTAAACACGCTTTTATGAAATGTACTACTAGTAATGGAAGAACTCCACGACTCCAGGGAGTGGCCACGAGGCTTGCCGTAACATAAGCGACCGTGCTCAATTATAGCCAACGTCAGTTTACCGTGGACAATTAGACCCAAGCCGAAACATAACATGTAAAAAATATTGCTTAAAAGAAAATGTTAATGATAGAATATAGTATTGTCATCAGTATGGCATAAGTATACCAATTTTGCAGTCGATACCACATTGGGAAGTGGGTTAAAATGGAGTTACAAGATTTGAGGATACAACAATGACAACAACAACAGAGAGAGTGAGTTAAATTAAAGCGTGTATTAAAATAAATCACAGCAGACATATCAGCTATCGCGATTTCACCCGAAGACGAACGCTTGTGTTGCATTCGAAACATCGTCATTTATGTTATTTTTACCTACGTGACTTTACCGAAAGAACCATAGAGTATGTATTCATGCAGTCATGAAAGCTTCAAATCAAGATTGTGTGCATATATATGCGTATATTCATTCTTCTGTGCCTCGATACTGACTTGTAGATGGTATTTTCTGTCTGCAGCTGTCGCTTCAAAGACACCAAAGAACACACGGGAGAGAAACCCTTCAAGTGCAGTGTGTGTGGGAAGGCATTTTCACAGTCATCTGATCTTGCAAAACACCAGAGAACACACACAGGAGAGAAACCCTTCAAGTGCAGTGTTTGTGGGAAGGCATTTTCACATTCACCTAATCTTGCAAAACACCAGAGAACACACACACGAGTGAAACTTTTCAAGTGCAGTGTGTGTGGAATGGCGTTTTCAGGTCCAGAAAATTGTCAAATACACCAGAGAACACACACAGGAGAGAAACCCTTCAAGTGCAGTGTGTGTGGGAAGGCATTTTCACAGTCATCTGATCTTGCAATACACCAGAAAACACACATAGGAGAGAAAACCTTGAAGTGCAGTGTGTGTCGGAAGGCATTTTCACTGTCACATAATCTTGCACGACACCAGAGAACACACACAGGACAGAAACTCTTCAAGTGCAGTGTGTGTGGGAAGGCATTTTCACAGTGGGATCTTGCAAAACACCATAGAACACACACAAGAGAAAAACCCTTCAAGTGCAGTGTGTGTGGGAAGGCATTTTCAAAGTCACGTGATCTTGCAACACACCATAGAACACACACAGGACAGAAACCCTTCAAGTGCAGTGTGTGTGGGAAGGCATTTTCACAGTCGCCTAATCTTGCAAAACACCAGAGAACACAGAAGCATCATAAAATCCACAAGGAGTGGAGTCTGAAATCAGCTTGTGAAAGTCAAAGTACCGTAAGGAGCCCATCCCTCATGAAACAAGTACCGGAAGAAAATCCCAGCTTGGGCACTTTTAAAGGTATCAAGGTGGAATTTGAAGAGGTGATTGTGAAATGTGAAGAGGTGATTGTGAAATGTGAAGAGGTGACGGTGAAGAAAAAAGAAGTGAAGGTAAAATGTGAAGATGAAGATTCGACTCCAAAATGGGACCTTCACATCGATGGAGGCAACGTGAAGCAGGAGGGGAATTCTGACTGTGAGGCAGAGCGAGGCAACTCGCAGCAGTTTGTGGAAGTGGAGGTGTGGGTGGACTTCCTAGACAATACAGAGTCAAATGGAGATCCGTTAGATGTGTAAGCTTGAGACGATGTCACTCCCGATAGATACACCTTTGTCACAGGCCTTTAATAAAAACAATGTGAAGTAGAACATTGAAATCCTAGGTTCAACCTGCAGGGTATGGTTGGGTAGAAATCTCACTAGGAGCCTCAGTGATTCACACTGAACCCTATTTCAGCCTTCATCTGGCTCTGTGAGCCTTAGTGATTCACACTGAAGCCTATGGGAGCCTTAGTCTGGATCTGTGAGCCTCAGTGATTCACACTGAAGCCTATGGGAGCCTTAGTCTGGCTCTGTGAGCCTCAGTGATTCGCACTGAAGCCTATTGGAGCCTTAGTCTGGCTCTGTGAGCCTCAGTGATTCACACTGAAGCCTATTGGAGCCTTAATCTGGATCTGTGAGCCTCAGTGATTCACACTGAAGCCTATGGGAGCCTTAGTCTGGCTCTGTGAGCCTCAGTGATTCACACTGAAGCCTATTGGAGCCTTAGTTTGGCTTTGTGAGCCTCGGTAATTAACACTGAACGTAATGGATGGGAGCCAGTGACATGGGGTGAGGTCAGTGGCTGGGGAGGCACCGGGGGCGTGGCCTCTGACACGCCCCCCCTCAGTGAGGCAGATGTGATATCTGCCTCCCCTGGTGCTTTTTCATTGCAGTTTCATGACGAGACCACCGAGCCTACGTATCTTTATACACATACAGTAGAACCTCTGGTCACGAACGCTTCTGACCACGACCAAATTGGGTTCCGACCAAAACATTTACAACATTTTTTAATCTGGTCACGAACATAAACTCTGGTGACGATCAAACACGGCCGGGGCCAATTTCCCCTTCCGCGCCATTTTTGTTGTTGAATTACACAAAGCGTAACAGTTATGTATATCACTTTTGCTATCTAAAATTCCTAGTAAGATATACATTTTGTGAATGTAGTCATACCCCTCCCCCCTCATTCAAGCCATAATTTAGAGAGCGAAAGCGCTGAGTACGTAAATCGCTAACATAACCCGTTAATCTCGTTTTGCATCATTCATATGATGCGGTGAAGTAAACATTCATACGATATTACGGTGAATGCTTTCAAAAACAATACTGTACCCAAATATTACTGTTAACTTACTTTCAATAAAAATGTAATGCGAGCGTAAATGGGAAGGCCGGATGTGACGATCCGAGAGGGAGGAGTCAGGGTCACGTGGGTGAGAGGTTATAGGAGGGACCCCGGAAGAGATATGGGCAGTCGAGGGAGTGAAGAGGCGAGACCACGTTGGGTGGCCGCCGTGCCATCAGCCGCGAGGCTGATAGGGCTTGGCACCCCGCCAGCTAGCGGTGTGCGGAGAGAGAGCGGAGTGTGCGGGGCGCACAGGGCGTGCGAGGTTGCACGGTGCTAATAGAGTGGCTAGCGGGACCTTGCAGGTAGCACGGGGCTAGCGGAGGGCTAGCGGAGCATGCGAGGTTGCACGGGCAGCAGAGTGGCTGCAGAGTGTTCGGGAGCACACGGAGCAGCGGGGTGGCTGCAGAGTGCGTGGGGCGTGAAGAGAGACGACGCTGGGCCGAGGAGGAGGCCAGCGGGGTGCGCAGGAGAAAAATATAAATAAAGGACCAACGAAGAGTGACATCGTGTGAAGGAGTCCTTTATTACATTGGAGTCAGAAGTGGACTTTTTCAAGGCTAAATAACATCGAGGAAGAGGGCCGAGAACTTGAAAAAGTGTAACCCACTTGTTACGTCTTTCGACGACGAAGAAACGGCCGCCGGCGCACGTCCTCCAGCGGCCACGTGGTGGTCCAACTTGAATCGCTGCGGGCCGTTCTGCTGGGTTTTTTCACCCTGGTGGCGCCGGCGACGAGGCCGGATCGGCCACGCGGCAGGCCTGAAAGCGGTGAGCCTTCGAGTGGGGCTGAGCCGTCCGCCATTTTGGCCTGGCCCACGCTTCCCGTCCTCTCCGACACGCGGCAGGGCGCCGCCATCTTGGGTGTGGTCGGGGAGGAACGGCGGGAAGCCACCATCTTGTCGTCGCCGCGGCGGGAAGCCACCGCCATCTTCAATATTGCGGCGGAGAGGCGGCCGTGCGCTGCCATCTTGGAGGCGCCGTGTGGTGTGCAGCCTGCTGCTGAGCTGCTGTTTTGCGGGGAGGAGCCGCGAGGAGAGGACGCCGACGCTGCTGCTGCTGGGGCGGGAGCACTCCCGTCCTGGCTCGTGTGCGAGACACCGGAGCAGTCAAGGGAGGACGCCGCACTCAGCGTTCGAGTTCTGCGAGGCGTTTCAAGTTGCCACCCTGCCGTCCTCTGCTCGCTGCAGCCCGGGTGAGTCGTAACGATATGCTCCCAGCCCTAACACACACCTCACCCATCTAGCGTGTGCCGGGGGGGCGATTGTCATGTTTTGAGCGTACAGAGCGCGGTTCGGGCCGTGTGTGTGTGTGTTGACGATGGACGCGCTATCTGTTTGTTTGCTCAGTGTCAAATAGTGTGTGTGCGTTGTGGCGTGGAGTTGTTATCTTGATGGCGAAGTTAATTATTAATTCGGTTGTGTCGTGTATCCCGCGCTGTACCATCCCGTGGGTTGCCGTGTGCGACGTGGTTAATTGAAAAAAAAATATTTGGGTGTTGTTACTGCATGGTACGACTGAGTTAATGGTGTGTCTGCCTGCAGCTCTGCTTGCTATTGTGCATGAATTTACGCTTGTGATCGCGATATGGTGACTGCATGTGCTGTATACACTGTTCTGTACGGATACGGAGTGCGGTGCATTGGTTGACCATTGGGTTCGGGAAAGTTATTAATTGTGCGTACCTGTTAGGAAATTGTTCAAAATTCGGGGGGGACCCAAAAATTTGGTCGTATGAGTGTTCATGCACACGAGATTGCTTGTGTGTTAAAGCAAATTGCGAGTGTTGAGAGATGGGGCCGTAAATTGCCGCCAAGTGGCGTCGCTCATTTTGTTGATTGCATGCGGCCAGGGGTTGCATTGCGAGTTGGTGTGTGTAAGCAAAGTGTCTTGGTCAAATATGGGTAAAAATTCCCCCGATAAGACTGCTGTGCGCAGCGAGCTGCGGCTGTGCGTCCTATCGTTGGGGGTTGTTGTTGTATCTATGCCCTGTTTTCCGTTATTAATATTAAGAATCATTAAGAAAAAAAAAAATTTCCTATATATATTTTTAAAATTTAACAATGAAAACAACTCACTTCTCACAAGCACACCAGGAATCTATGAAACATGAAGCGCCATTAAAACGATAAGAATTCGGTCACAGAGAGGTCATAGACATCCAGATGGACAAAAAGATTGATGGACTAACCTCCCAAGACATCTGGAGATGTACAGATAAGGTGCAGAGTAAAGAATAATAACGGTTGCAACTCGCGTTTTTTTTTTACGTTTTCCTTACCGAAAAGTAGAAACTTAACAAAAAGAAGTAACCAACAAACAATAGGGGCTTTTTATTAGTAATTCCCTTATATTACTCGTACTCACCGCATACATATTATTTAGAATTATATGTTTCCTATTTACATGACCTTCCTAAAAACTAAAGAGTACAAATTCCAAAAAGCTTAACTGAAACATAGTTACACTTAACCTCAGGACATTAAAAAAAATAACTCAGAATAAAACACCAATCCCTGGAGAACTAAAATTGGCGAAACCCTCAAAATAATGATGTAACGAGGATCATTACGAATATTCATTAAACATAGACGAATGATTACCACGATACTAAGACCGAAGGAATCCATAAGATATCTCAAGAATAAATGTAACACACAGGACCACATAAATGTATTGCAAAAATCTCCTCGACCACCTTTGTCTTCCAGCGGGGTGTGGCCTCTGAATGACCCACGCGGGGCAAGCAAGAAGGGAGCAAAAGGTCACAAGGGGGGGAGTTCGTGCTAACATTCCGAGAACATATGTTTTTTTTCTGTTTGTTTTCTCTCGCAAGAGACACGGAGAGAGGAGAGGGTGTTCACGTTTTGAGTTAAACACGCGCAGGGTGCTCCGACGACAGAGTACGGCCGTCTTTGTCTCCCCGCAGCACGAACAGCAAGATTTGCACACGCGAGCAAATAACATTCCCCACCCCTCCTTCCAGAATGATTACACAGCTGTGTCTTTACTAATAAATACGCACACGACACACAACACACACGGACGCAGATGTGTTCACCCCCACAGGAAGATATATGACACGGCCTTTTGAACAACTCGGGAAAACTGAGTGGATTTTCCCGATATAAGCCGAGGAAAAATCCATTCAACTTAGATCGTCAGGGGCTCTGGCCCCCACCACAGATCTCCACGGGGCTTCGGCCTCCATCTCTCCTCGTCGCCGCCAACGAAGAAGCTCTCGTCATCCCGAAGGACGAGGTTCGCGGGGTGGTGACGTGCATCGCCAAGTCAAAGTGCTCGCCTGCCGTTCACGAGTCAACGAGCCTCAACCCCCTTGTCGTGCCGCCACGCCGAGGTGCTCGCCTGCCGCACACGAGTGAACGAGTTCAGCCCCCGACGTGCATCGCCAAGCCCAAGGTGCTCGCCTGCCGCACACGAGTGAACCTGCTCAGCCCTTGCCGTGCCGCCACGCCGAGGTGCTCGCCTACCGCGCAAACGAGCGCGGCCGCGCCGTCAGTCATCGTACGGGGTCAGCCGAGGGAGGAGTCGGAAAGCGAGCCGCTCACCGCAGCCGCGCAAGCCAGAGGGTCCTCCGAAAGTCGTTCTTACCCACAACTTCCCCCACCCATAGACCCACACACGCACGCATCGACGCCCCACTCACCTGTGAGACTATCCTATCTATTTCACCCTTACCATCGTATCAACCCTAGTCAATTATCAGAAGACTGATTATCAACTACATGAACCATCAGCTGGCCATGAGGAATCGCGGCCAATTGAGTTATTAAGAGTCCGTCGGTTATAAGAGTGAGGTTATTTGCCTTGCCTTTTTCTTTTGTCCCGTTCATCGCATAGGCGATCAATAGATTCGTTGAGGCAAACTCAAACTCTCTGAATCCTCATTTCGAATCGACCCATATATATAGAGAGAATATCTTGTCAAACCGTTTTTTTTTTGTCAGAGAATCTCGCCGAGGAATTAATCAAAGCAGAGCCGATACTCTGTCTCACAACACGCATCCACCCACCCTTGTCTCAAACATTTCGTTAAAAGGATTTTATACTTACCGATGAATCTATTGACATATACTTTCGCCTCTGGGATATAATAAATTGCTTTTATTGCCTTCATACAAATCGTCGCATGTCTGTTTTAAAACTCCGCCAGTCGCCGATTGTGCTCGATACATGGGGGAACTACTGAGATGTCTGGTGCGAAAGTAGAAATGACGGTTGTTAGAAGAGTTTAGTCATTCAATTTCGTTAACTGCATAATCTCGCCAATGAATAAGAGTTTTTAGTCATTCAATTTCGTTAATTGCATAATCTCACCAATGAATAGATGTTTTTAGTCATTCATTTTAGTTAACTGTATAATCTCGCCAATGAAGTATGTTTAGTCATCCATTTTCGTTAATTGCATAATCTTACCCATGAATTTATTGACGTATACTTGCTTTTGCATACTAGAGTGTTGTGTTTGTTTAGAATTAAAATTGCTTAACACCAAGTCTCGAGTGTTTCTTCCAAGTCCATGCAAAACTGTCTTATTCTTGAACTGTATCCTGTGATGAGATCTGAAACTGGAGACCTAAAATAACATAACACACACTAAGATAATCGGTAAATGTTTAATCAATGATAATCGTGTTATCCTGATTGAGATAACTCTGGATAAACGAAACTAAACTTAATTATCATAACCGCTCGCATTAACATAATCGCAAGCATCCGCATAAATTACTACGATTATCTCCGTGATTATCATAAATGTATGCATATAATTACAGACATAATTTATACATATTAATACACACTAACATAATTAATGCGATTTGCGCATTTTTAGGAAAATTATAAATTTTTATTATTTTTATCAAAATTTCATAACCCAACACATACAATATTGTTAAAACGTGACGGGGGATGTGTGTTGTGACCCCCAGCAAAGGGCAGCTGGGCTGCACGCACAGGGAAAACTGGCGACGCGGTCGCACGTTGGGCCACCATTTTGAGCGCGCGCGGGAAATTGCGGGGATGCGCTTGGCGCAGAGGGCCGCCATTTTGAGCGTGCGGGAAAAACCTCGGTGGGGCGCTCGCGCGGGCCGCCACCATTTTGAGTATACACATCGAGCCGCGGGGATGTGGATATGGATATCATCCCTTGATTCTCGTGTTGCGCTCTAACTTGTGTGCGTGCATTGCGTGTTGTGCGCAATGCTGGCGTGTTGGCGCCCATCGGGGTAACAGCGTAGTGGCACGTGGCTGACTAAAGAGGGGCATTGTCATTGCACCATCATTTGGGACAGAGATGGTGGCTGGGTTCTATTCTGGGGCAAATATTTCATCAGTATATGCCTGCCATTGTTGAGTGGGTGATGCACGAGTTGTGGTCACATCGGCCTATGGCCGATGGCTGACCTGACAGCCCGGAGGCGAGACACTCCGTGGTATGTCTCAAACTAATGGGCCGTGGGCTCATATGGCTCGGGGAGTCGTGGTTCAGTTGTGCGGTGGCAGACTGAACCTGGTGTGCCGGGGGCGCACGGGATTCAGGAGTAGAGGTTCCGTTACGTGGCAGCGAACGGGGTGACCTGGCTAGCATGGGGCAGGGATTTCCCTTGCGGGTCCTCCAGCGGGAAGGGCCGCGGACTTGTTCTGCTCTGGGTTAGGGCGTTATTGAATGTGTAAGGGAACATTGCCCGTGGGGAGGTTGATGGGGTCTGGCCTTGCCGAGGGATGAATCTTCCCTTGGCTATAAAGCATCAGACTATAAGATGCTGGTGTGTGTCCATCGCTGATGGGATAGTAAGGGAGGAGCATGGCTGAGTTGTTGCTCGTCCCCGAAATTGCACTAGCCGAGTGTATGGTCAGTGGATGTTGCTGTGGTTGGACGACCACGGTGAGGGTGAAGGCGGGTTAAATGTTACCGCTGGGGAGCGTGGCTCTCCCCACGCGAGGGTGTGCGGCTGGGGGCTTTGTTGAGAGTGACAGTGGGTATATGCTGTGTACGTGAGATGTTTGTGCTGGTCCTCAAGGGAGGACTGCTGGTGGGCAAGAGCAGGAATTTTTGTTGTTGTCACGTGTAAATAATATTGTTTTTAAATTGTAAATACTGGGGCATCCATCGCGTCTATTTTGGGTATTTATTGGGGTTTTCCTTAAGCGGGCCGGATTTACATCATCTCCACTACCCTGGGGCCGGGTGGCTGTCGTGTACGACATGCGGATGTGCGTTGTTGTGCTGTGCCTCAGGGGGTTGGATTCTCCTTCTCGTCACAGATCTTTGGCGCCTGCCACACTGGGTGTTACCGGGTGTGCTAACCGGATGTGGACTTGAAGGGGGAATTGAGCGCCCGTTCGTCACACTTGCTCTACCAGTTGCTCTCTGACGTTGGACTTGAGCCGAGCGGATGGAACAGCAACACGGACACGCTCTAAGACACAGCATTCCTGGGTTATGCGCGTCGGCCGTTCTTGCGTGTCGGTTGCCGTTGTTGTGCATTGTTCCATTCTTAATTCTTGTTGCTTGTTGCGCGGAGGACGGGCCGGTGTTCTGTACCGGATCCTGATCCCTCCCCGTTCGTTACTTGTGTTGTTATAATCTCCATTGTGTCTGGGGTGATTCCTGATTGTGATGCCTTCGCTCGCATTATTTTGTCCTGTTTTAGCTGAGGACGGCTGGATTTTTCTTTAGGGGGGGGGGGGGGGGGGTTATGTAATGCGAGCATAAATGGGAAGGCCGGATGTGACGATCTGAGAGGGAGGAGTCAGGGTCACGTGGGTGAGAGGTTATAGGAGGGTGCCCGGAAGAGATCTGGGCTAGTTGAGGGAGTGAAGAGGCGAGACCACGTTGGGTGGCCGCCGTGCCATCAGCCGCGAGGCTGATAGGGCTTGGCACCCCGCCAGCTAGCGGTGTGCGGAGAGAGAGCGGAGTGTGCGGGGCGCACAGGGCGTGCGAGGTTGCACGGGGCTAGCAGAGTGGCTAGCAGGACCGTGCGGGTTGCACGGGGCTAGCGGAGCGTTCGAGGTTGCATGGGCAGCAGAGTGGCTGCAGCGTGTGCGGGGCGCGAGGAGAGACGACGCTGGGCCGAGGAGGAGGCCAGCGGGGTGCGGAGGAGAAGAATATAAATAAAGGACCAACGGAGAGTGACATCGTGTGAAGGAGTCCTTTATTACAGAAACATGAATTGCTCATACGAATATTCTCTCTCTCAGAATCGACCGACTGATGTAGCAGACGAAATAGTAATCTTGTTGAACGATTCTAAACCTTGTCGCGGCAATGTTAGTTTTCTCTGTTCAAGGTTTTATCAGTGTTTTGCAATGTTTTTACATTTAGTTTACTATTACACTGAATTCTATGGCATAATTAACTATTGTTGTGCTTAAAAATCTATTTATATACAGTTCGTAGGAGTCTGGAATGGATTAATCGTATTTACATACAATCCAATGGGGAAATTAAGTTCGAGTCACGACCAAATCGGGTTGTGACCAAAGTTATGGAACGAATTATTGTCATGATCAGAGGTTCTACTGTACTTGAACTAAGTTACCCGGACTATGGAAGGCGAGGACATGTAATGAAGGGGTCTACAAACATTCTATTGGTGACATGCTGAGATAGTAACAGGCACGCCCTTACTGCCCGCGTTCCATCCAGTGTCTGAGGAGTTGCGCAATCAGAGGGGAGGCTGAGCGCGTCGCTGCCTCACCTCTCGTCTCTCCCTGTACTTGCAGCGAAGCTCCGCAAATTTGGCGATTTTGACTACAAATAAGTAATTAAGAAAAAAAACTTTTTTTAATACACGCTTTTATGAATGAAATGTACTAGTAATGGCAGAACTCCACGACTCCAAGAAGTGGCCCCGAAGCTTGCCATAACGTAAGGGACAGTGGCCAATTACATCCAACGTCAGTCGACCGTGGGGACAATTAGACCCAAGCCGTAACATAACATATGAAAAAGAATGTTTACAAATATATACACATTTATAAAAAAGTATTTAATTAAGTAGAACCAACGTGACTTTCCCAAAAAAAACAAAGAGTATGAATCCTTGCAGTCACGAAAGCTTCAAATCTAGAATTAAGCAGAACGTTTTGTCTATACTCTATAGGTATTTAAAGTTGTGCATTTTGATGTGATGTGACATTTCTCAAACCCCCGCCCCCCTGGTCTCCTTTCTAATAAATCTTTTCTCCTACAACATCAGAGTGCAGCGCCACATTAAATACGCACTACAATGACAATAGTTTAAAGCGATTTGAAGCGTGTTTTATATATTTGGGGGGGGGGGGGGGCAGAGCTTTGTGACGTCATATTTGAGGGGGTCTGACTTTTTGTGACGAGGGGGGGAGGGGGTCAAAAATCGGCCAAAATAACGTGACGTCATTTATGAACGGCCCCAATACGCAAAACTGGAACTCTGACCCCCGTTCTCTGACGTCACCACTAAGCATTACCTCATCGGTGTGAAACGCCACGGGGGGGCGGTGCGCCTCGCTAGTGACGTCATGTCACCCCTGCTTGGTCACCGCCAATATCTGTTCCGGTATAGTCCTTATTTGGGCAAAGCTACGCCCAGTGACTGGCGGCTCATTAACATAATCTAGGATCTAAGCTTTGGTGACTGCAGGAATTGCTCATTGGTTATTTCGGTAAAGAAATTAAATAAAAAATAAAATTAACATAATATATTCGTTAAAGCCGTCGCGAGTTTGTTTTTTATTGCGACGGGTTCAGCACCCACGCCCCATCATCCCTCGACGCGTGACTTTACCGAAAGAGCCAATGAGTGTACAACGAGTTGAGTCATTCCTGCAGTTGACGAAAGCTTCAATTCTCGAATAAGTTATTCAGTTACCCAGCCCCGCTCGTTGGGGGCGTGTCTTGTACCCCGGAAGTGAATATTACGTCACATCCTGCTGCCGCCATAACGTAGCGAGGTAACGAGAAGCTGCCGTTGAAATCCGAGGTGAGAGATTTTCATCGTGGTGGTTGTTGTGGTTGTTGTTGTAGTTGTTTACCAAGGTAGAGCCTCTCTCTCGTAGGGATGTCAATTGAGTCGCAGCGAGTATGGGAATCCATGTCCATGTTGGGACATTACAACGTGGGGCTTAGTCACGCGGGGCCTCGCCTCCTGCCCTCGCCTGAAGGCCTTTGTTTGAATTCTCTCGCTTCAACTTGATCTGGAAGCTTTCGTGACGGCAGCAGAAATAAAATAAATGAAGAAACAACCAATTTAAGTTAGTTTTTTCATTTATTTTAGTTGTTTATTCATAATATTTTTTTTCATAATTTTTTTTTAGAGATACACTCGTAGGCACAGAGAGAGAGATAAAACAGACAGGCATACATAGGCACACAGAGAGAGACACATAAGCACACAGAGAGAGAGACACACAGAGAGAGATAACACAGAGAGAGATAACACAGACAGAGAGATACACACAGGCACACAGACACAGAGACACACACATAGGCGCACACATAATCAACAGCTCTGTGACAAGGCCTTAAATAGAGAGAGAAGGCGGCTGAGAGAGAGGGGGGGGTAGAGAAATGAGCATGGCAATGAGAGATTTTGAGCTTTCGTGACTGCAGGAAATATTACAACACGAGGGCACTTTCGGTTTTTATTTTATGTAACTAGGCCAAGCCCACTTGAGCTGCTGTACCGCTCTTATGATTTGAAGCTTTCGTGAGTGCAGGAATCCATACGCTTTGTTTTTTTCGGTAAAGTCACGTAGGAAGAAAAAATAGGTAATAGCATACGACGTTTCCTTTGCAACACGAGCAATCACCATCAGGTACAAATGAATGAGAAAGCAAAGGTTTCAATCGAAATTTAAAGCAAAGCTTGTAAACTTGAACTATACTCTTTGGTTTTTTCGGTCAAGTTATGTAGGTATAAAATTAAATAAACTTATAACTACAATGCAATACAACACAGAGAGTCGGCTAAGATAACAGTCAACTCCCCACCTGGTTTATTAACGTTCTTCCAAAGATTGATACATTTGAGAGAGAGAACTAAACACAGACACGGAGACGCACAGACACATACACACAAGCAGAGAGAGATAACACAGACACACAGAGAGAGACACACAGAAGCAGAGAGATAACACGAGAGACAGAGAGAGAGACACACACAGGCACACAGAGAGAAAGCACAGACAGAGACACACACATAGGCACACAGAGCGAGACACACATAGGCACACAAAGAGAGAGAGAGAGACACACACACACACGTAAGTACACACAGAGATAACACAAAGACAGAGACACACACACAGGCACAGAGAGAGACACAAAGAGAGAGAGAGACACACAGGCACACAGAGATAAGAGACAGAGAGAGAGACGCATAGACACACACACATAGGCACACAGAGGGCGACACACATAGGCACACAGAAAGAGACACACTGAGAGAGAGACACACAGAGAGAGAGAGAGACACACACATGGACACAGATAGAGACAGAGAGAGACACAGAGGCACACAGAGAGAGACATACACATAGGCACACAGAGACACACATAGGCACACAGAGAGAGATAACACAGACACAGAGACACACACATAGGCACACACAGAAACAACACCTGTGTTGAGGCCTTAAATAGAGAGAGAAGGGGGCTGAGAGAGGGGGGGGTAGAAAAATGAGCATGGCAATGAGAGATTTGGAGCTTTCGTGACTGCAGGAAATACTACAACACGAGGACACTTTCGGTTTTTATTTTATGTAACCAGGCCAAGCCCGCTTGAGCTGCTATACCGCTCTTATGATTTGAAGCTTTCGTGAGTGCAGGAATCCATATTCTTTGATTCTTTCGGTAGAGTCACGTAGGTAGAAAATTTAATAAATCACGACGTTTTGGGCGCAATACAAGCGTCCGCTCTTGTTTTCCGAAGCGACCTTCCCGCACAACAAAGGTGGGCTTTGTCAACGTGTGGAAATGACTATCGGTCAAAGGCTCTAAACGCGTGCTGATATTCACTTTTAAATGTGGAGGGGGATCTGGAGGAAAATCCACGCCACCACAGAGAGAGAGGGAGACACGCAAACTCAGCCGTGTTGATTTCATCCTGAATTATTTGGTGGAGTGAGGAAGCATTGAAAACGTTTTGGTTTAGCCATGTTTGTTTTTTTGTAGTACACAGTTAGCCTGATAACTTTAATCTAAATTGTCCTATGGTTGTTTTTGTTGACTTGCATCCCACTGGGATTTTCTGCATAAAGCGTTGAAATGCGGTGTTTTTTCTGCAGTTTTTTCCTGGAATTTTCTGTTGCGTGTAGTCACTTTAAGATGTTTCTTGTTCACGTTTTTGTTAGTTGCGTTTGCCCCCGAGTCAAGAGCCACATGGCTCACGGGGTTATCTATATATAAAAGGGAAATTTGTGAATGTTTAGCATACTTTCCGACATGCAACAAACTTGAAATTTGGCATGTAGGTACCTTCCAGACTGTACACAATGCAAAAAGTATGAAAATTGACTTTTGCATTTTTCTGGGGGGGGGGGGTGGGGCGCAATAATGGATATATTTTGCACGGCAAGTGAGCAGTGACCTCACGTCTGTGATGTCACCCGCATGCGGCAGCGTCACGTTGTGTGCATTCTGACGTTACGCATCCCCCACCCCCCATCCTCCGCGTAGGCCGTGGATTCATTCAAGACAAGAATCCAAGTCTCGTGCGAAGCCAGGTAGTAAAGCTAGTACCTAATAAATTAAACTGAAACATTAATACTGAGCAGATGAAGGTGTGTGGCCAGGCATGGTTCTGGACACGCCACCACCTATTTAACGCGGCAGTGTGTGGCAGTGTCAAGTTTGTGTTTGCAGTAAAGTCTATTAACTCTTGAACACGGAGGATATATGAAAACAATGGTTTATGTTTTTTGTTTTCATCTGGAACTCTTTATGAGAATGGAAGCAGTCAGGAAGTTGACACAGCACACATACAGCTGACGTTAGATCTGTTCATCCCAGCATTCAAGGAAATCGGAGCCTGGCTTCACACCTCTAATTTTCAATTAAACATGAATTTATGCATAACACAAGTAGTATTATTTTCAACACCCTTTGCTATGTCAGCTGAATTTAGCTCTCATGAATATTCATTTTGTAGCCAGACAGCCAAAATTGTGTGCTTGGAGTTTTAGGTTAACATTCATTTTGAAGATACGAGGGCTTCCAGGAATGTTTATGACCATTTGCCCTCTCATAGTGCGCCATAACAGCCCGTGTGATGAATTTCGGTAACTTTTTAACTCTATCATGAATATATGAATACATATAGACATGTTAGTCATGTGTGACTGTGTTTATATATACTCTTTGGTTCTTTCGGTAAAGTCACATAGGTAGAAATAAAATAAGTAATATTTTTAAAAACTCTTTTAAAAACACGCTTTAATGAAATGTACTAGTAATGAAAGAACTCCACGACTTCCAGGAAGTGGCCTCGAGGCTTGCCATAACGTAAGCGACCGTGGTCAATTACAGCCAACGTCAGTTTACCGTGGACAATTAGACCCAAGCCGAAACATAACATGTAAAAAATATTGTTTAAAAGAAAATGTTAATGATAGAATATAGTATCGTCATCAGTATGGCATAAGTATACTAAGTTTGCAGTCGATACCACATTGGGAAGTGGGTTAAAATGTAGTTAGAAGATTTCAGGATACAACAATGACAAAAATGACAACAACAGACAGAGCGAGTTAAATGAAAGCGTGTATTAAAATAAATCACAGCAGACATCTCAGCTATCGCGATTTCACCCGAAGACGAACGCTTGTGTTGCATTCGAAACATCGTCATTTATGTTATTTTTACCTACGTGACTTTACCGAAAGAACCATAGAGTATGTATTCATGCAGTCATGAAAGCTTCAAATCAAGATTGTGTACATATATATATGCGTATATTCATTCTTCTGTGCCTCGATACTGACTTGTAGATGTTATTTTCTGTCTGCAGCTGTCGCTTCCTCTGACGCTTCCTCTGCAGAATTGGTCTGATGGAGCACAGGCAGTCAGCGCGGCTCGGTACGGCATGGCAACAATGGGACCAGCGTGCATACAGCACGGATCGGACTGGAAGTTTGACACGGCACCAGAAAAAACACACGGGAGAGAAACCCTTCAAGTGCAATCTGTGTGAGATGGCGTTTGCACATTCATCAAATCTTCAAAGACACCAAAGAACACACACGGGAGAGAAACCCTTCAAGTGCACTCTGTGTGAGATGGCGTTTGCACATTCATCAACTCTTCAAAGACACCAAAGAACACACACGGGAGAGAAACCCTTCAAGTGCAGTGTGTGTGGGAAGGCATTTTCACAGTCACAACATCTTGCAAAACACCAGAGAACACACACAGGAGAGAAACCCTTCAAGTGCAGTGTGTGTGGGAAGGCATTTTCACAGTCATCTTATCTTGCCAAACACCAGAGAACACACACAGGAGAGAAACCCTTCAAGTGCAGTGTGTGTGGGAAGGCATTTTCACAGTCACAACATCTTGCAAAACACCAGAGAACACACACAGGAGAGAAACCCTTCAAGTGCAGTGTGCGTGGGAAGGCATTTTCACAGTCATCTGATCTTGCAAAACACCAGAGAACACACACAGGAGAGAAACCCTTCAAGTGCAGTGTGTGTGGGAAGGCATTTTCACAGTCATCTGATCTTGCAATACACCAGAGAACACACACAGGAGAGAAACCCTTGAAGTGCAGTGTGTGTCGGAAGGCATTTTCACAGTCACATAATCTTGCACGACACCAGAGAACACACACAGGAGAGAAACCCTTCAAGTGCAGTGTGTGTGGGAAGGCATTTTCACAGTGGTATCTTGCAAAACACTATAGAACACACACAAGAGAGAAACCCTTCAAGTGCAGTGTGTGTGGGAAGGCATTTTCAAAGTCACGTGATCTTGCAACACACCATAGAACACACACAGAGAAACCCTTCAAGTGCAGTGTGTGTGGGAAGGCATTTTCACAGTCGCCTATTCTTGCAAAACACCAGAGAACACACACAGGAGAGAAACCCTTCAGGTGCACTCTGTGCGGGAAGGCGTTTGCACGGTCACAACATCTTCAAGAACACCAGAGAACACAGAATCATCAGAAAATCCACAAGGAGTGGAGTCTGAAATCAGCTTGTGAAAGTCAAAGTTCCGTAAGGAGCCCATCCCTCATGAAACAAGTACCGGAAGAAAATCCCAGCTTGGGCACTTTTAAAGGTATCAAGGTGGAATTTGAAGAGGTGATTGTGAAATGTGAAGAGGTGATTGTGAAATGTGAAGAGGTGACGGTGAAGAGCGAAGAAGTGAAGGTAAAATGTGAAGATGAAGATTCGACTCCAAAATGGGACCTTCACATCGATGGAGGCAACGTGAAGCAGGAGGGGAATTCTGACTGTGAGGCAGAGCGAGGCAACTCGCAGCAGTTTGTGGAAGTGGAGGTGTGGGTGGACTTCCTAGACAATACAAAGTCAAATGGAGATCCGTTAGATGTGTAAGCTTGAGACGATGTCACTCCCGATACATGCACCTTTGTCACAGGCCTTTAATAAAAATAACGTGAAGTAGAACATTGAAATCTTAGGTTCAACCTGCAGTGTAAGAGCGGCCAGTCATGGTGGATCTGTTGGTTGGGTAGATATCTCACCAGGAGCCTCAGTGATTCACACTGAACCCTATTGCAGCCTTCATCTGGCTCTGTGAGCCTCAGTGATTCACACTGAAGCCTGTGGGAACCTCAGTCTGGATCTGTGAGCCTCAGTGATTCACACTGAAGCCTATGGGAGCCTTAGTCTGGCTCTGTGAGCCTCAGTGATTCACACTGAAGCCTATTGGAGCCTTCGTCTGACTCTGTGAGCCTCGGTGATTAACACTGAAGCCTATGGGAGCCTGAGTCTGGCTTTGTGAGCCTCAGTAATTAACACTGAACGCGATGGATGGGAGCCAGTGACATGGGGTGAGGTTAGTGGCTGTGGAGGCACCGGGGGCGTGGCCTCACCGAGGGGGGGTGTGTCTGACACGCCCCCCCTCAGGCAGATGTGATAGCTGCCTACCCTGGTGCTTTTTCATTGCAGTTTCATGACGAGACCAGCGAGCCTACGTATCTTTATACACATACAGTAGAACCTCTGGTCATGAACGCTTCTGACCACGACCAAATTGGGTTCCATCCAAAACATTGACATTTTTGAATCTGGTCACGAACACATACTCGGGTGGCGATCAAACAGGGTCGCGGCCGATTTCCCTCTGCCGCGCCATTTTTGTTGAATTACACAAAGCGTAACAGTTATGTATATAACTTTTGCTATATAAAATTGCTAGTAAGATATAAATTGTGTGAGTGTAGTCATACCCCTCCCCCCTCATTCAAGCCATAATTTAGAGAGCGAAAGCGCCGAGTACGTAAATCGCTAACATAAGAACCTGTTAATCTCTTCTCGCATCATTCATACGATGATGCGGTGAAGTTAACGTTCATACGATAATACGGTGAATGCTTCCAAAAACATTACTGTACCCAAATATTACCGTTAACTTTCAATAGAAACATGAATTGCTCATACGAATATTCTCTTTCTCAGAATCGACTGACTGATGTAGCAGACGAAACAGTCATCTTGAACGATTCTAAACCTTGACGCGGAAATGTTAGTTTTCTCTGTTCAAGGATTTCTCAGTGTTATGCAATGTTTTTACATTTAGTTTTCTATTACACTAAATTCTAAAGCATAATTAACCATTGTGCTTAAAAATCTTTAAAAAACTATATACAGTTCGTAGGATTAATCGTATTTACATACAATCCAATGGGGAAATTAGGTTCGAATCACGACTAAATCGGGTTGCGACCAAAGTTATGGAACGAATTATGGTCGTGACAAGAGGTTCTACTGTACTTGAACTAAGTTACCCGGACTATGGAAGGCGAGGACATATAATGAAGGGGTCTACAAACATTCCATTGGTGACATGCTGAGATGGCAACAGGCAAGCCCTTAGTGCCCGCGTTCCATCCAGTGTCTGAGGGGTTGCGCAATCAGAGGGGAGGCTGAGCGCGTCGCTGCCTCACCCCTCGTCTCGCCCTGTACTTGCAGCGAAGCACCGCAAATTTGGAGATTTTGACTATAAGTATGTAAAAAACTTTTTTAAAAACACGCTTTTATTAAATGTACGAGTAATGGAAGAACTCCACGACTCTAGGAAGTGGCCCCGAAGTTTGCCATAACGTAAGGGACGGTAGACAATTACATCCAACGTCAGTTGACCGTGGGAACAATTAGACCCAAGCCAAAACATAACATGTAAAAAAGATTGTTTAAACATTTTTTATTTAATGATAGAATATAGTATTGTCATCAGTTTGGCATAAGTACAGTGAGGGAAAAAAGTATTTGATCCCCTGCTGATTTTGTGCGTTTGCCCATCGTGGACAATTAGACCCAAGCCGAAACATAACATATGAAAGAGAATGTTTACAAATATATACACATTTATTAAAAAGTATTTAATTAAGTAGAACCAACGTGACTTTCCCGAAAAAAACAAAGTATGAATCCTTGCAGTCACGAAAGCTTAAAATCTAGAATTAAGCAGAACGTTTTGTCTATACTCTATATGTATTTAAAGTTGTGCATTTTGATGTGATGTGACATTTCTCAAACCCCCGCCCCCCTGGTCTCCTTTCTAATAAATCTTTTCTCCTACAACATCAGAGTGCAGCGCCACATTAAATAGCACTACAATGACAATAGTTTAAAGCGATTTGAAGCGTGTTTTATATATTTGGGGGGGGGAGGGCAGAGCTTTGTGACGTCATATTTGAGGGGGTCTGACTTTTTGTGACGAGGGGGGGAGGGGGGTCAAAAATCGGCCAAAATCACGTGACGTCATTTATGAACGGCCCCAATACGCAAAACTTGAACTCTGATCCCCGTTCTCTGACGTCACCACTAAGCATTACCTCATCGGTGTGAAACGCCAGGGGGGGCGGTGCGCCTCGTTAGTGACGTCATGTCACCCCTGCTTGTTCACCGCCAATATCTGTTCCGGTATAGTCCTTATTTGGGCAAAGCTACGCCCAGTGACTGGCGGCTCATTAACATAATCTACGAACTAAGCTTTGGTGACTGCAGGAATTGCTCATTGGTTATTTCGGTAAAGAAATTAAATAAAAAATAAAATTAACATAATATATTCGTTAAAAGCCGTCGCGAGTTTGTTTTTATTGCGACGGGTTCAGCACCCACGCCCCATCATCCCTCGACGCGTGACTTTACCGAAAGAGCCAATGAGTGTACAACGAGTTGAGTCATTCCAGCAGTTGACGAAAGCTTCAATTCTCGAATAAGTTATTCAGTTACCCAGCCCCGCTCGTTGGGGGCGTGTCTTGTACCCCGGAAGTGAATATTACGTCACATCCTGCTGCCCCCGTAACGTAGCGAGGTAACGAGAAGCTGCCGTTGAAATCCGAGGTGAGAGATTTTCATCGTGGTGGTTGTTGTTGTTTACCAAGGTAGAGCCTCTCTCTCTCTCGTAGGGATGTCAATTGAGTCGCAGCGAGAATGGGAATCCATGTCAAGGTTGGGACGTTACAACGCGGGGCCGAGCCACGCGGGGCCGAGCCTCCTGTCCTCGCCTGAAGGCCTTTGTTTGAATTATTTCGCTTAAACTTGATCTGGAAGGTTTCGTGACGGCAGCAGCAATAAAATAAATGAAGAAACAACCAATTGAATGTATTTTGTTTCATTTATTTTAGTTGCTTATTCATAATATAATTATTTTTTATTAAAACTAATATTTTTTTATTAAAAATATTTTTAATAAAAAACATTTAATACATTTTTTATTTTAGTCGTTGTTTCATTTTTTACCTACGTGACTTTGCCGAAAAAAAACTAAAATAATTATCTCGGTTAAACTTGATCTGGAGCTTTCGTGAGTGCAGGGATTCATACTCTTTGGTTCTTTCGGTAAAGTCACGTAGAAAGAAAACATTAATTAAGTAATAGCGTACGACGTTTCCTTTGCAACACGAGCAATCACCATCAGGTACAAATGAATGAGAAAGCAAAGCTTGTAAACTTAGAACTATATTCTTTGGTTCTTTCGGTAAAGTTACGTAGGTATAAAATAAACTTAGAACGACAATGCAATACAACACAACACAGCGAGTCGGCTAACATAACAGTCAACACCCCACCTGGTTTATTAACGTTCTTCCGAAGATTGCTAAATTTGAGAGAGAGAACTAAACACAGACACACACGAGACACACAAGCAGAGAGAGATAACACAGACACAGAGAGACACATAAGCAGAGAGATAACAGAGAGAGAGACACACACACATAGGCACACAGAGCGAGACACACATAGGCACACAGAGAGAGAGAGACAGAGAGAGACACCACAGAGACGCACAGAGAACACACACGTAGGTACACAGAGAGAGATAACACGAAGACAGAGACACACACATAGGCGCACAGAGAGAGTCACAATGAGAAAGAGAGACACACATAGGCACACAGAGATAACAAAGAGACAGAGAGAGACACACATAGACACACACACATAGGCACACAGAGGGAGACACACACACATAGGCACACAGAGGGAGACACACATGGACACAGAGAGAGACGGAGAGAGAGAGAGAGAGACACAAAGGCACACAGAGAGAGACATACACATAGGTACACAGAGACACACACATAGGCACAGAGAGAGAGCTAACACAGACAGAGACACACACATAGACATACACAGAAACAACACCTGTGTTAAGGCCTTAAATAGAGAGAGAAGCTTTCGTGACTGCAGGAAATACTACAAGACGAGGACACTTTCGGTTTTTATTTTATGTAACCAGGCCAAGCCTGCTTGAGCTGCTATACCGCTCTTATGATTTTAAGTTTTCGTGAGTGCAGGAATCCATACTCCCTTGGTTCTTTCGGGAGAGTCACATAGGTAGAAAATAAAATAAATCACGACGTTTCGGGCACAACACAAGCGTCCGCTCTTGTTTTCAGAAGCGACCTACCCACACAACAAAGGTGGGCTTTGTCAAAGTGTGGAAATGACTATCGGTCAAAGGCTCTAAACGCGTGCTGATATTCACTCTTAAATGTGGAGGGGGATCTGGAGGAAAATCTACGCCACCACAGAGAGAGAGGGAAACACGCAAACTCAGCCATGTTGATTTGATCCTGAATTATTTGGTGGAGTGAGGATGCATTGAAAACGTTTTGGTTTTGCCATGTTTGTTTTTTGTAGTACACAGTTAGCCTGATAACTTTAATCTAAATTGTCCTATGGCTGTTTTTGTTGACTTGCATCCCACTGGGATTTTCTGCATACAGCGTTGAAATGCGGTGTTTTTTCTGCTGTTTTTTCCTGGATTTTGTTGTTGCGTGTAGGCACTTTAAGATGTTTCTTGTTCACGTTTTTGTTTGTTGCGTTTGCACCTGAGTCAAGAGCCGCATGGCTCATGGGGTTATCTATATATAAAAGGGAAATTTGTGAATGTGTATTTGTTCGAAATGTTTAGCATACTTTCCGACATGCAACAAACTTAAAATTTGGCATGTGGGTACCTTCTAGACTGTACACAATGCAAAAAGTATACAAATGGGGGGGGGGGGCGCAATAATGGATATATTTTGCACGGCAAGTGAGCCGGTGACCTCACGTCTGTGATGTCACCCGCATGCGGCAGCGTCACGCAGTGTGCATTCTGACGTTACGCATTCCCCACCCCCCATCCTCCGCGTAGGCCGTGGATTCATTCAAGACAAGAATCCAAGTCTCGGGCGAAGCCAGGTAGTAAAGTGAGTACCTAATTAATGAAACTGAAACATTAATACTGAGCAGATGAAGGTGTGTGGCCAGGCATGGTTCTGGACACGCCACCACCTGTTTAACGCGGCAGTGTGTGGCAGTGTCAAATTTGTGTTTGCAGTAAAGTCTATTAACTCTATTGAATACGGAGGATATATGAAAACAATGGTTTACGTTTTTTGTTTTTATCTGGAATTCTTTATGAGAATGGAAGCAGTCAGAAAGTTGACACAGCACACATACAGCTGACGTTAGATCTGTTCATCCCAGCATTCAAGGAAACCTGAGCCTGGCTTCACACCTCTAAGTTACGATTGAACATGAATTTATGCATAACACAAGTAGTAGTATTTTCAACACCCTTTGCTATGTCAGCTGAATTTAGCTCTTATAAATATTCATTTTGTAGCCAGACAGCCGAAATTGTGTGCTTGGAGTTTTGGGTTAACATTAATTTTGAAGATACGAGGGCTTCTAGGAATGTGTATGACCATTTGCCCTCTCATAGTGCGCCATAACAGCCCTTGTGATGAATTTGGGAAACTTTTTTTTATCATGTATATATAAAATATATGAATACGTATGGACGTGTTAGTCATGTGTGACTGTATTTATATATCCTCTTTGGTGCTTTCGGTAAAGTCACATAGGTAGAAATAAAATAAGTAATATTTTTAAAAATTATTTTAAAAACAAGCTTTTATGAAATGTACTAGTAATGGAAGAACTCTACGACTCAAGGAAGTGGCCCCGAGGCTTGCCATAACGTAAGCGACCGTAGTCATTTACAGCCAACGTCAGTTTACCGTGGACAATTAGACCAAAGCCAGAAACATAACATGTGTAATGGGTTCCGGAGACACTTGTAGAGGTAACTTCTTTATTACAATCCAACAACTCTCCAACAGTCCTGATGCTCTGTTACAGCCGAGGTACACAGCCTAGGTACACAGCCTAGATACACTACTCTGGCTACGCTCTGGAACTCGCCCTCACAAGGACGTAGAGCCGGGAGTTCGAGAGTCCCACCACTGGCTCTCGCAGCGTCCCAGGGTCCTGAGATGGCTGGTCTTGGGTCTTGAGCTACGACTGGCCTGATCGTCCAGGGAGCTCCCCTTTTATGCCTAGTCCCCAACGAGGGGTGGGGCCATGTGTGCCCCCAGATATCCCACAGAGCACACACAGCCCCCCCCCCCCGTTGGTGGCGCCAAGGGGCTTAAGCGCCTGGGCCGCCTGGGAACCCAACGCCTGGCCCCAAGAGGCTTAAGCGTCTGGACCGCCTGGGAACCCAGCGTCCGGTGCCAAGGGGCCCAAGCGCCTAGGCCGGCCAGGGTCCCAGAGCCCCCCAGCAGCCCCTCCCCTCCCATGTCACTACACATGTAAAAAAGATTGTTTAAACATTTTTTATTTAATGATTGAATATAGTATTGTCATCAGTATGGCATAAGTACAGTGAGGGAAAAAGTATTTGATCCCCTGCTGATTTTGTGCGTTTGCCCACTGACAAAGAAATGATCAGTCTATAATTTAATGGTAGGTTTATTTGAACACTGGGAGATAGAATAACAACAACAAAAAACACATGTCAAAAATGTTATCAATTGATTTGGATTTTAATGAGGGAAATAATTATTTGACCCCTCTGCAAAACATGACTTAGTATTTGGTGGCAAAACCCTTGTTGGCAATCACAGAGGTCAAGACGTTTCTTGTAGTTGGCCACCAGGTTTGCACACATCTCAGGAGGGATTTTTTCCCACACCTCTTTGCAGATCTTTTCCAAGTCATAAAGGTTTCGAGGCTGACGTTTGGCAACTCGAACCTTCAGGTCCCTCCACAGATTTTCTATGGGATTAAGGTCTGGAGACTGGCTAGGCCACTCTCGGACCTTAATGTGCTTCTTCTTGAGGCACTCCTTTGTTGCCTTGGCCGTGTGTTTTGGGTCATTGTCATGCTGGAATACCCATCCACGACCCATTTTCAATGCCCTGGCTGAGGGAAGGAGGTTCTCACCCAAGATTTGACGGTACATGGCCCCGTCCATCGTCCATTTGATGTGGTGAAGTTGTCCTGTCCCCTTAGAAGAAAAACACCCCCAAAGCATAATGTTTCCACCTCCATGTTTAACGGTGGGGATGGTGTTCTTGGGGTCATAGGCAGCATTCCTCCTCCTCCAAACACGGCGAGTTGAGTTGATACCAAAGAGCTCCATTTTGGTCTCATCTGACCACAACACTTTCGCCCACTTGTCCCCTGAATCATTCAGATGTTCATTGGCCAACTTCAGACGGGCATGTATATGTGCTTTCTTGAGCAGGGGGACCTTGCGGGCGCTACAGGATTTCAGTCCTTCACGGCGTAGTGTGTTACCAACTGTTTCACCAAACTGCTTGGCGATGGTCTTGTAGCCAATTCCAGCCTTGTGTAGGTCTACAATCTTGTCCCTGACATCCTTGGAGAGCTCTTTGGTCTTGGCCATGGTGAAGAGTTTGGAATCTGATTGATTGCTTGCTTCTGTGAACAGGTGTCTTTTATACAGGTAACGAGCTGAGATTAGGAGCTCACTCTTAAAGGGAGTGCTCCTAATCTCAGATTGTTACCTGTATTAAAGACACTTGGGAGCCAGAAATATTTCTGATTGAGTGGGGGTCAAATACGTATATCCCTCATTAACATGCAAATCAATTTATAACATTTTTGACATGCGTTTTTCTGAATTTTGTTGTCATTCTGTCTCTCCCTGTTCAAATAAACCTACCATTAAAATTATAGACTGATCATTTCTTTGCCAGTGGGCAAACGTACAAAATCAGAGTGAGTTAAATATAAGCATGTATAAAAATAAATCACAGCAGACATCTCGGCGATTGCGATTTTCACCCGAAGACGAACGCTTGTGTTGCATTTGAAACGTCATTTATGTTATTTCTACCCTACGTGACTTTACCGAAAGAACCAAAGAGTATGGATTCCTGCAGTCATGAAAGCTTCAAATCAAGATTGTGTACATATATATGCGTATATTCATTCCTCTGTGCCTCTACTGACGTGTCGATGGTATTTTCTGTCTGCAGCTGTCGCTTCCTCTGACGCTTCCTCAGCAGAATTGGTCTGATGGAGCACAGGCAGTCAGCGCGGCTCGGTACGGCAAGGCAACAATGGGACCAGCGTGCATACAGCACGGATCGGACTGGAAGTTTGAAACAGTACCAGAAAAAACACACGGGAGAGAAACCCTTCAAGTGCACTCTGTGTGAGATGGCGTTTGCAAATTCATCAACTCTTCAAAGACACCAGAGAAAACACACGGGAGAGAAGCCCTTCAAGTGCACTTTGTGTGAGATGGCGTTTGCACATTTATCAACTCTTCAAAGACACCAAAGAACACACACGGGAGAGAAACCCTTCAAGTGCACTCTGTGTGAGATGGCGTTTGCAGATTCATCAACTCTTCAAAGACACCAGAGAACACACACGGGAGAGAAACCCTTCAAGTGCAGAGTGTGTGGGAAGGCATTTTCAGATTCATCTAATCTTGCAACACACCAGAGAACACACACAGGAGAGAAACCCTTCAAGTGCACTCTGTGTGGAATGGCGTTTGCAGATCCATCAAGTTTTCAAAGACACCAGAGAAAACACACGGGAGAGAAGCCCTTCAAGTGCACTATGTGCGAGATGGCGTTTGCATATTTAGCAACTTTTCAAAGACACCAGAGAAAACACACGGGAGAGAAACCCTTCAAGTGCACTATGTGCGAGATGGCGTTTTCAGATTTATCAACTCTTCAAAGACACCAGAGAAAACACACGGGAGAGAAACCCTTCAAGTGCAGTGTGTGTGGGAAGGCATTTTCACAGTCGTCTTATTTTGCAACACACCAGAGAGCACACACAGGAGAGAAACCCTTCAAGTGCAGTGTGTGTGGGAAGGCATTTTCACAGTCATCTTATTTTGCAACACATCATAGAACACACACAGGAGAGAAACCCTTCAAGTGCAGTGTGTGTGGGAAGGCATTTTCACAGTTATCTGATCTTGTAAGACACCAGAGAACACACACAGGAGAGAAACCCTTCAAGTGCAGTGCGTGTGGGAAGGCATTTTCACAGTCATCTGATCTTGCAAAACACCAGAGAACACACACAGGAGAGAAACACTTCAAGTGCAGTGTGTGTGGGAAAGCATTTTCACAGTCATCTGATCTTGCAAAACACCAGAGAACACACACAGGAGAGAAACCCTTCAAGTGCAGTGTGTGTGGGAAGGCATTTTTATGGTCACAGCATCTTGCAAGACACCAGGGAACACACACAGGAGAGAAACCCTTCAAGTGCAGTGTGTGTGGGAAGGCATTTTCACAGTCATCTAATCTTGCAACACACCAGAGAACACAGAAGCATCAGAAGAGCCACAAGGAGTGGAGTCTGAAATCAGCTTGTGAAAGTCAAAGTGCCGTAAAGAGCCCATCCCTCATGAAACAAGTACCGGGAGAAAATCCCAGCTTGTGCACTTTTAAAGGTATCAAGGTGGAATTTGAAGAGGTGATTGTGAAATGTGAAGAGGTGACGGTGAAGAGCGAAGAAGTGAAGGTAGAATGTGAAGATGAAGATTCGACTCCAAAATGGGACCTTCACATCGATGGAGGCAACGTGAAGCAGGAGGGGAATTCTGACTGTGAGGCAGAGATGTGTAAGCTTGAGACGATGTCGCTCCCAATAGATGCACCTTTGTCACAGGCCTTTAATGAAAATAATGTGAAGTAGAACATTGAAATCCTAGGTTTAACCTGCAGGGTAAGAGCGGTCAGTCTTGGTGGATCTGTTGGTTGGGTAGATATCTCACCAGGAGCCTCAGTGATTCACACTAAACCCTATTGGAGCCTTCGTCTGACTCTGTGAGCCTCGGTGATTAACACTGAAGCCTATGGGAGCCTGAGTCTGGCTTTGTGAGCCTCGGTAATTAACACTGAACGCGATGGATGGGAGCCAGTGACATGGGGTGAGGTCTGTGGCTGACTGGAGGCACCGGGGGCGTGGCCTCACCGAAGGGGGGGTGTGTCTGACGCCCCCCCTCAGTGAGGCAGATGTGATAGCTGCCGACCCTGGTGCTTTTTCATTGCAGTTTCATGACGAGACCAGCGAGCCTACGTATCTTTATACACATACAGTAGAACCTCTGGTCACGAACGCTTCTGACCACGACCAAATTGGGTTCCATCCAAAACATTGACATTTTTTAATCTGGTCACGAACACATACTCGGGTGGCGATCAAACACAGCCGCGGCCGATTTCCCCTTCCGCGCCATTTTTGTTGTTGAATTACACAAAGCGTAACAGTTATGTATATAACTTTTGCTATATAAAATTCCTAGTAAGATATAAATTGTGTGAGTGTAGTCATACCCCTCCCCCCTCATTCAAGCCATAATTTAGAGAGCGACAGCGTTGAGTACGTAAATTGCTAACATAAGAACCCGTTAATCTCTTCTCGCATCATTCATACGATGATGCGGTGAAGTAAACATTCATACGATATTACGGTGAATGCTTCCAAAAACAATACTGTACCCAAATATTACTGTTAACTTATTTTCAATAGAAATGTAATGCGAGCGTAAATGGGAAGGCCGGATGTGACGATCCGAGAGGGAGGAGTCAGGGTCACGTGGGTGAGAGGTTATAGGAGGGAGCCCGGAAGAGATATGGGCAGTCGAGGTAGTGAAGAGGCGAGACCACGTTGGGTGGCCGCCGTGCCATCAGCCGCGAGGCTGATAGGGCTTGGCACCCCGCCAGCTAGCGGTGTGCGGAGAGAGAGCGGAGTGTGCGGGGCGCACAGGGCGTGCGAGGTTGCACGGGGCAAATAGAGTGGCTAGCGGGACCTTGCAGGTAGCACGGGGCTAGCGGAGGGCTAGCGGAGCATGCGAGGTTGCACGGGCAGCAGAGTGGCTGCAGAGTGTGCGGGAGCACACGGAGCAGCGGGGTGGCTGCAGAGTGCGTGGGGCGCGAGGAGAGACGACGCTGGGCCGAGGAGGAGGCCAGCGGGGTGCGCAGGAGAAGAATATAAATAAAGGACCAACGGAGAGTGACATCGTGTGAAGGAGTCCTTTATTACAGAAACATGAATTGCTCATACGAATATTCTCTCTCTCAGAATCGACCGACTGATGTAGCAGACGAAATAGTAATCTTGTTGAACGATTCTAAACCTTGTCGCGGCAATGTTAGTTTTCTCTGTTCAAGGTTTTATCAGTGTTTTGCAATGTTTTTACATTTAGTTTACTATTACACTGAATTCTATGGCATAATTAACTATTGTTGTGCTTAAAAATCTATATACAGTTCATAGGAGTTTGGAATGGATTAATCGTATTTACATACAATCCAATGGGGAAATTAAGTTCGAGTCACGACCAAATCGGGTTGTGACCAAAGTTATGGAACGAATTATTGTCATGATCAGAGGTTCTACTGTACTTGAACTAAGTTACCCGGACTATGGAAGGCGAGGACATGTAATGAAGGGGTCTACAAACATTCTATTGGTGACATGCTGAGATAGTAACAGGCACGCCCTTACTGCCCGCGTTCCATCCAGTGTCTGAGGGGTTTCGCAATCAGAGGGGAGGCTGAGCGCGTCGCTGCCTCACCTCTCGTCTCTCCCTGTACTTGCAGCGAAGCTCCGCAAATTTGGCGATTTTGACTACAAATAAGTAATTAAGAAAAAAACTTTTTTTAATACACGCTTTTATGAATGAAATGTACTAGTAATGGCAGAACTCCACGACTCCAGGAAGTGGCCCCGAAGCTTGCCATAACGTAAGGGACAGTGGCCAATTACATCCAACGTCAGTCGACCGTGGGGACAATTAGACCCAAGCCGTAACATAACATATGAAAAAGAATGTTTACAAATATATACACATTTATAAAAAAAGTATTTAATTAAGTAGAACCAACGTGACTTTCCCGAAAAAAACAAAGAGTATGAATCCTTGCAGTCACGAAAGCTTCAAATCTAGAATTAAGCAGAACGTTTTGTCTATACTCTATAGGTATTTAAAGTTGTGCATTTTGATGTGATGTGACATTTCTCAAACCCCCGCCCCCCTGGTCTCCTTTCTAATAAATCTTTTCTCCTACAACATCAGAGTGCAGCGCCACATTAAATACGCACTACAATGACAATAGTTTAAAGCGATTTGAAGCGTGTTTTATATATTTGGGGGGGGGGGGGGGGCAGAGCTTTGTGACGTCATATTTGAGGGGGTCTGACTTTTTGTGACGAGGGGGGGAGGGGGTCAAAAATCGGCCAAAATAACGTGACGTCATTTATGAACGGCCCCAATACGCAAAACTGGAACTCTGACCCCCGTTCTCTGACGTCACCACTAAGCATTACCTCATCGGCGTGAAACGCCAGGGGGGGCGGTGCGCCTCGCTAGTGACGTCATGTCACCCCTGCTTGGTCACCGCCAATATCTGTTCCGGTATAGTCCTTATTTGGGCAAAGCTACGCCCAGTGACTGGCGGCTATTTAACATAATCTAGGATCTAAGCTTTGGTGACTGCAGGAATTGCTCATTGGTTATTTCGGTAAAGAAATTAAATAAAAAATAAAATTAACATAATATATTCGTTAAAGCCGTCGCGAGTTTGTTTTTTATTGCGACGGGTTCAGCACCCACGCCCCATCATCCTTCGACGCGTGACTTTACCGAAAGAGCCAATGAGTGTACAACGAGTTGAGTCATTCCTGCAGTTGACGAAAGCTTCAATTCTCGAATAAGTTATTCAGTTACCCAGCCCCGCTCGTTGGGGGCGTGTCTTGTACCCCGGAAGTGAATATTACGTCACATCCTGCTGCCGCCATAACGTAGCGAGGTAACGAGAAGCTGCCGTTGAAATCCGAGGTGAGAGATTTTCATCGTGGTGGTTGTTGTGGTTGTTGTTTACCAAGGTAGAGCCTCTCTCTCGTAGGGATGTCAATTGAGTCGCAGCGAGTATGGGAATCCATGTCCAGGTTGGGACATTACAACGTGGGGCTTAGTCACGCGGGGCCTCGCCTCCTGCCCTCGCCTGAAGGCCTTTGTTTGAATTCTCTCGCTTCAACTTGATCTGGAAGCTTTTGTGATGGCAGCAGAAATAAAATAAATGAAGAAACAACCAATTTAATTTAGTTTTATCATTTATTTTAGTTGTTTTTTCATAATATTTTTATAATACAAATTCTTTTTTTCATAAAAAATGAAAAAACAACTAAATGTATTTTTTGAGAGATACACACATAGGCACACAGAGAGATAAAACAGACAGAGGCACACGTAAATTTCGATTTAAAGCTTTCGTGACTGCAGGGATTCATCGTCTTGGTTCTTTCGGTAAAGTCACGTAGAAGGGAAGTAATAAAAATAACCTGAGGACGGCTGCTTGCGTTGTGGCCGAAACGTCGTGAGAATTATTTTATTATGTTTTGTTTTTATTATTTTATTACTTCCCTTCTACGTGACTTTACCGAAAGAACCAAGAAGAGGCACACATAGGCACACTGAGAGAGACACATAGGCACACAGAGAGAGAGAGAGAGAGACACAGAGAGAGATAACACAGAGACAGAGAGATACACACATAGGCACACAGACAGAGACACACACATAGGCGCACACATAATCAACACCTCTGTGACAAGGCCTTAAATAGAGAGAGAAGGGGGCTGAGAGAGAGGGAGGGGGTAGAGAAATGAGCATGGCAATGAGAAATTTGGAGCTTTCGTGACTGCAGGAAATACTACAACACGATGACACTTTCGGTTTTTATTTTATGTAACCAGGCCAAGCCCACTTGAGCTGCTGTACCGCTCTTATGATTTGAAGCTTTCGTGAGTGCAGGAATCCATACTCTTTGTTTTTTTCGGTAAAGTCACGTAGGAAGAAAAAATAAGTAATAGCATACGACGTTTCCTTTGCAACACGAGCAATCACCATCAGGTACAAATGAATGAGAAAGCAAAGCTTTAAATCGAAATTTAAAGCAAAGCTTGTAAACTTGAACTATACTCTTTGGTTATTTTGGTAAAAGTTACGTAGGTATAAAATTAAATAAACTTAGAACTACAATGCAATACAACACAGAGAGTCGGCAAAGATAACAGTCAACTCCCCACCTGGTTTATTAACGTTCTTCCAAAGATTGATACATTTGAGAGAGAGAACTAAACACAGACACGGAGACACAGACACATACACACAAGTAGAGAGAGAGATAACACAAACACACAGAGAGAGACACACACATAGGCACACAGAGCGAGACACACATAGGCACACAGAGAGAGATAACACAGACACCGAGACACACAGAGACACACACACATAGGCACACACAGAAACAACACCTGTGTTGAGGCCTTAAATAGAGAGAGAAGGGGGCTGAGAGAAGGGGGTGGGTAGAGAAATGAGCATGGCAATGAGAGATTTGGAGCTTTCGTGACTGCAGGAAATACTACAACACGAGGACACTTTCGGTTTTTATTTTATGTAACCAGGCCAAGCCCGCTTGAGCTGCTATACCGCTCTTATGATTTGAAGCTTTCGTGAGTGCAGGAATCCATACTCTTTGGTTCTTTCGGTAGAGTCACGTAGGTAGAAAATAAAATAAATCACGACGTTTTGGGCGCAACACAAGCGTCCGCTCTTGTTTTCAGAAGCGACCTGCCCACACAACAAAGGTGGGCTTTGTCAACGTGTGGAAATGACTATCGGTCAAAGCTCTAAACGCGTGCTGATATTCACTCTTAAATGTGGAGGGCGATCTGGAGGAAAATCCACGCCAACATAGAGAGAGAGGGAGACACGCAAACTCAGCCATGTTGATTTGATCCTGAATTATTTGGTGGAGTGAGGAAGCATTGAAAACGTTTTGGTTTAGCCATGTTTGTTTTTTGTAGTACACAGTTAGCCTGATAACTTTAATCTAAATTGCCCTATGGTTGTTTTTGTTTACTTGCAATCCCACTGGGATTTTCTGCATACAGAGTTGAAATGTGGTGTTTTTTCTGCTGTTTTTTCCTGGATTTGTTTGTTGCGTGTAGTCACTTTAAGATGTTTTTTGTTCACGTTTTTGTTTGTTGCGTTTGCCCCCGAGTCAAGAGCCACATGGCTCACGGGGTTATCTATACATAAAAGGGAAATTTGTGAATGTGTATCTGTTCTAAATGTTTAGCATATTTTTCGACATGCAACAAACTTACAATTTGGCATGTGGGTACCTTCCAGACTGTACACAATGCAAAAAGTATAAAAATTGACTTTTGCATTTTTCTGGGGGGGGGGGCGCAATAATGAATATATTTTGCACGGCAAGTGAGTGGTGACCTCATGTCTATGATGTCACCCGCATGCGGCAGCGTCACGCAGTGTGCATGCTGACGTCACGCACCCCCCACCCTCTGCGTAGGCCGTGGATTCATTCAAGACAAGAATCCAAGTCTCGGGCGAAGCCCGGTAGTAAAGTTAGTACCAAATAAATGAAACTGAAACATTAATACTGAACAGATGAAGGTGTGTGGCCAGGCATGGTTCTGGACACGCCACCACCTGTTTAACGCGGCAGTGTGTGGCAGTGTCAAGTTTGTGTTTGAAGTAAAGTCTATTAACTCTATTGAACACGGAGGTTATATGAAAACAATGGTGTATGTTTTTTGTTTTCATCTGGAACTCTTTAAGAGAATGGAAGCAGTCAGGAAGTTGACCCAACACACATGCAGCTGATGTTAGATCTGTTCAACCCAGCATTCAAGGAAATCTGAGCCTGGCTTCACACCTCTAAGTTGCGATTGAACGTGAATTAATGGATAACACAATTAGTATTATTTTCAACACCTTTTGCTTTGTCAGCTGAATTTAGCTCTTATAAATATTCATTTTGTAGGCAGACAGCCGAAATTGTGTGCTTGGAGATTTGGGTTAACATTCATTTTGAAGATACGAGGGCTTCCAGGAATGTGTATGACCATTTGCCCTCTCATAGTGCGCCATAACAGCCCGTGTGATGAATTTGGGAAAAATGTTTTTATCATGAATATATAAAATATATGAATACGTATAGACATGTTAGTCATGTGTGACTATTTATATATACTCTTTGGTTCTTTCGGTAAAGTCACGTAGGTAGAAATAAAAGAAGTAATATTTTTTAACATTATTTTAAAAACACGCTTTTATGAAATGTACTAGTAATGGAAGAACTCCACGACTCCAGGAAGTGGCCCCGAGGCTTGCCATAATGTAAGCGACCGTGGTAAATTACAGCCACCGTGGAAAATTGAACCAAAGCCAAAACATAACATGTAAAAAAGATTGTTTAAAAAAAAAATGTAATGATAGAATATAGTATTGTCATCAGTGGCATAAGTACAGTGAGGGAAAAAAGTAGTTGATCCCCTGCTGATTTTGTACGTTTGCCCACTGGCAAAGAAATGATCAGTCTATAATTTTAATTGTAGGTTTATTTGAACAGTGAGAGACAGAATAACAACAACAAAATCCAGAAAAACGCATGTCAAAAATGTTATAAATTGATTTTCATTTTAATGAGGGAAATAAGTATTTGACCCCTCTGCAAAACATGACTTAGTACTTGGTGGAAAAACCCTTGTTGGCAATCACAGAGGTCAGACGTTTCTTGTAGTTGGCCACCAGGTTTGCACACATCTCAGGAGGGATTTTTTCTCACACCTCTTTGCAGATCTTCTCCAAGTCATTAAGGTTTCGAGGCTGACGTTTGGCAACTCGAACCTTCAGCTCCTTTCACAGATTTTCTATGGGATTAAGGTATGGGAACTGGCTAGACCACTCAAGGACCTTAATGTGCTTCTTCTTGAGGCACTCCTTTGTTGCCTTGGCCGTGTGTTTTGGGTCATTGTCATGCTGGAATACCCATCCACGACCCAATTTCAATGCCGTGGCTGAGGGAAGGAGGTTCTCACCCAAGATTTGACGGTACATGGCCCCGTCCATCGTCCATTTGATGCGGTGAAGTTGTCCTGTCCCCTTAGCAGAAAAACACCCCCAAAGCATAATGTTTCCACCTCCATGTTTGACGGTGGGGATGGTGTTCTTGGGGTCATAGGCAGCATTCCTCCTCATCCAAACACGGCGATTGAGTTGATGCCAAAGAGCTCCATTTTGGTCTCATCTGACCACAACACTTTCACCAAGTTGTCCTCTGAATCATTCAGATGTTCATTGGCAAACTTCAGACGGGCATGTATATGTGCTTTTTTGAGCAGGGGGGCCTTGCGGGCGCTACAAGATTTCAGTCCTTCACGGCGTAGTGTGTTACAAACTGTTTTCTTGGTGACTATGGTCCCAGCTGCCTTGAGATCATTGACAAGATCCTCCCGTGTAGTTCTGGTCTGATTCCTCAACGTTCTCATGATCATTGCAACTCGACGAGGTGAGATCTTGCATGGAGCCCCAGGCCGAGGGAGATTGACAGTTCTTTTGTGTATCTTCCATTTGCAAATAATCGCACCAACTGTTGTCACCTTCTCACCAAGCTGCTTGGCGATGGTCTTGTAGCCAATTCCAGCCTTGTGTAGGTCTACAATCTTGTCCCTGACATCCTTGGAGAGCTCTTTGGTCTTGGCCATGGTGAAGAGTTTGGAATCTGATTGATTGCTTGCTTCTGTGAACAGGTGTCTTTTATACAGGTAACAAGCTGAGATTAGGAGCACTCCCTTTAAGAGTGTTCTCCTAATCTCAGCTCGTTACCTGTATAAAAGACACCTGGGAGCCAGAAATCTTTCTGTTTGAGGGGGGGTCAAATACTTATTTCCCTCATTAAAATGCAAATCAATTTATAACATTTTTGACATGCGTTTTTCTGGATTTTGTTGTTGTTATTCTGTCTCTCACTGTTCAAATAAACCTACCATTAAAATTATAGACTGATCATTTATTTGCCAGTGGGCAAACATACAAAATCAGCAGGGGATCAAATACTTTTTTCCCTCGCTGTATACCAAGTTTGCAGTCGATACCACATTGGAAAGTGGGTTAAATGGAGTTGCAAGATTTGAGGATAACAACAACGACAACAATGACAACAACAACAACAGACAGTGAGTTAAATGAAAGCGTGTATTAAAATAAATCACAGCAGACATCTCAGTTATCGCGATTTTCACCCGAAGACGAACACTTGTGTTGCGTTCGAAACGTCATTTATGTTATTTCTACTTACGTGACTTTACCGAAAGAACCATAGAGTATGGATTCCTGCAGTCATGAAAGCTTCAAATCAAGATTGTGTACATATATATGCGTATATTCATTCCTCTGTAACTCGATACTGACGTGTAGATGGTATTTTCTGTCTGCAGCTGTCGTTTCCTCTGACGCTTCCTCTGCAGAATTGGTCTGATGGAGGACAGGCAGTCAGCACGGCTCGGTACGGCAAGGCAACAATGGGATCAGCGTGCATACAGCACGGATCGGACTGGAAGTTTGACACAGCACCAGAAAAAACACATGGGAGAAAAGCCCTTCAAGTGCACTCTGTGTGGAATGGCGTTTGCAGATCCATCACCTTTTCAAAGACACCAGAGAAGACACACAGGAGAGAAACCCTTCAAGTGCAGTGTGTGTGGGAAGGCATTTTTACAGTCACAACAACATGCAAAACACCAGAGAACACACACAGGAGAGAAACCCTTCAAGTGCAGTGTGTGTGGGAAGGCATTTTCACAGTCACACCATCTTGCACGACACCAGAGAACACACACAGGAGAGAAACCCTTCAAGTGCAGTGTGTGTGGGAAGGCATTTTCACAGTCATGGGATCTTGCAATACACCAGAGAACACACACAGGAGAGAAACCCTTCAAGTGCAGTGTGTGCGGGAAGGCATTTTCACAGTCACACCATCTTGCACAACACCAGAGAACGCACACAGGAGAGAAACCCTTGAAGTGCAGTGTGTGTGGAATAGCGTTTGCAGATCCATCAAATTGTCAAACACATCAGAGAACACACACAGGAGAGAAGCCCTTCAGGTGCACTTTGTGCGGGAAGGCGTTTGCACGGTCACAACGTCTTAAAGAACACCAGAGAACACGGAAGCATCAGAAGATCCACAAGGAGTGGAGTCTGAAATCAGCTTGTGAAAGTCAAAGTGCCGTAAGGAGCCCATCCCTCATGAAACAAGTACCGGAAGAAAATCCCAGCTTGGGCACTTTTAAAGGTATCAAGGCGGAATTTGAAGAGGTGATTGTGAAATGTGAAGAGGTGACGGTGAAGAGCGAAGAAGTGAAGTTAAAATGTGAAGATGAAGATTCGACTCCAAAATGGGACCTTCACATCGATGGAGTCAACGTGAAGCAGGAGGGGAATTCTGACTGTGAGGCAGAGCGAGGCAACTCACAGCAGTTTGTGGAAGTGGAGGTGTGGGTGGACTTCCTCGGCAATACAAAGTCAAATGGAGACCCGTTAGATGTGTAAGCTTGAGACGATGTCGCTCCCAATAGATGCACCTTTGTCACAGACCTTTAATGAAAATAATGTTAAGTAGAACATTGAAATCCTAGGTTCAACCTGCAGGGTAAGTGCGGCCAGTCTTGGTGGATCCGTGGGTTGGGTAGATATATCGCCAGGAGCCTCAGTGATTCACACTGAACCCTTATGGGAGCCTTCGTCTGGCTCTGTGAGCCTCAGTGATTAACACTGGACCCTATGGGAGTGTAATAAAGGTCGTTGCATATGTCTGGCTCTGTGAGCCTCAGTGATTAACACTGAAGCCTATGGGAGCCTGAGTCTGGCTTTGTGAGCCTCGGTAATTAACCTCGAACCCGACGGATGGGAGCCAGTGACATGCGGTGAGGTCAGTGGCTGTTGAGACACCGGGGGCGTGGCCTTACCGAGGGGTGGTGTGTCTGACACGCCCCCCTCAGTGAGGCAGATGTGATAGCTGCCTCCCCTGGTGCTTTGTCATTGCAGTTTCATGACGAGACCAGCGAGCCTACGTATCTTTATACACATACAGTAGAACCTCTGGTCACGAACGCTTCTGACCACGACAAAATCGGGTTCCGACCAAAACATTTACAACATTTTTTAATCTGGTCACGAACACATACTCCGGTGGCGATCAAACACGGCCGCGGCCGATTTCCCCTTCCGCGCCATTTTTGTTTTTGAATTACACAAAGCGTAACAGTTATGTATATAACTTTTGCTATATACAATTCCTGGTAAGATTAATTTTGTGAGTGTAGTCATACCCCTCCCCCCTCATTCGAGCCATAATTTAGGGAGCGAAAGTGCTGAGTGCGTAAATCACTAACATAACCCGTTAATCTCTTCTCGCATCATTCATACGATGATGCGGTGAAGTAAACGTTCATACGATATTACGGTGAATGCTTCCAAAAACAATACTGTAGCCAAATATTACTGTTAACTTACTTTCAATAGAAACATGAATCTCAGAATCGACCGACTGATGTAGCAGACGAAATAGTAATCTTGTTGAACGATTCTAAACCTTGTCCCGGCAATGTCAGTTTTCTCTGTTAAAGGTTTTCTCAGTGTTATGCAATGTTTTTACATTTAGTTTACTATTACACTGAATTCTATGGCATAATTAACTTTTTTGCTTAAAAATCTTTAAATAACTATATACAGTTCGTAGGCGTCTGGAACGGATTAATCGTATTTACATACAATCCAATGGGGAAATTAGGTTTGAGTCACGACCAAATCGGTTTGCGACCAAAGTTATGCAACGAATTATGGTCGTGACCAGAGGTTCTACTGCACTTAAACTAAGTTACCCAGACTATGGAAGGCGAGGACATGTAATGAAGGGGTCTACAAATATTCCATTGGTGACATGCTGAGATAGTAACAGGCAAGCCCTTACTGCCCACGTTCCATCCAGTGTCTGATGGGTTGCGCAATCAGAGGGGAGTCTGAGCGCGTCGCTGCCTCACCTCTCGTCTCTCCCTGTACTTGTAGCGAAGCTCCGCAAATTTGGCGATTTTGACTAAATAAGTAATTAAGAAAAAAACTTTTTCAAAACACGCTTTTATGAAATGTACTAGTAATGGCAGAACTCCACGACTCCAGGAAGTGGCCCCGAAGCTTGCCATAACTTAAGGGACAGTGGCCAATTACAGCCAAAGTCAGTTGACAATTAAACCCAACCGAAACATAACATTTAAAAAATAATGTTTTAAATTTAATGATAGAATATAGTATTGTCATCAGTATGGCATAAGTACAGTGATGGAAAAAAGTATTTGATCCCCTGCTGAATTTTGCATTCGATGCGAAATTGGGAATATGGTTGAAATTGAGTTACAAGATTTTTGGATACAACGCATACAGTAAGTTTAAATAAAAGCGTGTTAAAAGTTTAAAAAAATCTATGTTTTGGATCTTTTTTATGATATAATATCGTGTTGTCATCAGTATGACATTGCTATACCAAGTTTGCAGTCGTTAGCACATTGGGAAGTGTGTAAAATTTGAGTTACAAGATTTAGTTTTTGAGGATACAACAGACGAATTGAGTTAAATATAAGCGTGTAAAAATGAATCGAATCATCTTCTTGGTTCTTTCGGTAAAGTCACGTAGAAGGGAAATAATAAAAATAAAACAATCATTCTCACGACGTTTTGGTCACAACGCAAGCAGCCGTCCTCAGGTGACAGACCTGCTTGTGTTGTGGCCGAAACGTCGTGAAAATTATTTTATTTTATGTTTTATTATTTCCTTTCTACGTGACTTTACCGAAAGAACCAAGAAGATGAATCCCTGCAGTCACGAAAGCTTTAAATCGAAAATGATTGGAATCGTACAGAAATGACATAACACCCAATTTCAAAGCAGATGCGGTCCACCCTTCTGAAACGCCCTGTAATTTACGAGTTGTAAATAATTGTAACCAAACACAATAAACCAGATACGTGAATTTGTGAACTTTCACTGCAACTTGTGTAGAGACCTTTAATCTGTGTAATCGGCCACGTGTGTGTGTGTAAAGACAAAGATCCCCCCCGGTATAGCCTTCACAGACTATTGGGGCAAGTGCTGTTAGCGGGTGGCGATGTTCGCACACCGCACCGGGTACGCATTTGAGGATGAGTCGATGTAGGGGTGGCTCAGGACCGGTTAAATAAATGTTTTCTCCTACAACATCAAGAGTGCAGCGCCACGTTAAATACGCACTACAATGACTAGTTTAAAGCGATTTGAAGCATGTTTTTTGGGGGTGTGGGGCAGAGGTTTGTGACGTCATATTTGAGGGGGGGTCTGACTTTGTGAGGGGTCAAAAATCGGCCAAAATCGCGTGACGTCATTTATAGACGTCCGCTATACGCAAAACTTGAACTCTGACTCCCGTTCTCTGACGTCACCACTAAGCATTACCTCATCGGCGTGAAACTCCAGGGGGGGGCGGTGCGCCTCGCTAGTGACGTCATGTCACCCCTACTTGGTCACCGCCTATGTTCTGGTACAATCCTTATTTGGGCAAAGCTGCGCTCAGTGACTGGCGGCTCATTAACGCGAGGTAACGAGAAGCTACCGCTGAAATCTGAGGTGAGAGATTTTAATCGTGGTTGTTGTAGTGGTTCTTGTTGTTTACCAAGGTAGAGCTTCGCTATTTCTCTCTCTCTCGTAGGGATGTCATTTGAGTCGCAGCGAGAATGGGAATCCATGTCCAGGTTGGAACATTACAACGTGGGGCCTATCCACGCGGGGCCTCGCCTCCTGCCCTCGCCTGAAGGCCTTTGCTTTAATTTTCTCGCTTCAACTTGATCTGGAAGCTTTCGTGACGGCAGCAGAAATACAATAAATGAAGAAACAACCAATTTTATTTTGTTTTTTCATTTTATTTTTTTTTCATAATTTTTAATAAAAATATATTTTTTATAAAAAAATTTGAATTTATTTTTTACCTACGTGACTTTACCGAAAGAAACAAAAATAATTATCTCGGTTAAACTTGATCTGGAGCTTTCGTGAGTGCAGGGATCCATACTCTTTGGTTCTTTCGGTAATGTCACGTAGAAATAAAACATTAATTAAGTAATAGCATACGACGTTTCCTTTGCAACACAAGCAATTACCATCAGGTATGAATGAGAAAGCAAAGCTTGTAAACTTAGAACTATATTCTTTGGTTCTTTCGGTAAAGTTACGTAGGTATAAAATTAAATCAACTTAGAACTACAATACAACACAACACAGAGTCGGCTAACATAACAGTCAACACCCCACCTGGTTTATTAACGTTCTTCCAAAGATTGCTAAATTTGAGAGAGAGAACAAAACACAGACACGGAGACACAGACACACAAGCAGAGATAGATAACACAGAGAGAGAGACACATAAGCAGAGAGAGACACACACAGGCACACACAGAGAGACCCACAGAGAAAGAGAGAGAGACGCACAGAGAGACACACATAGGTACACAGAGAGAGACAGAGATAGCCACATAGAGAGAGATAACACATAGACACAGAGAGAGACACACACAGAGACACAGACACACATAGGCACACACACAGAAACAACACCTCTGTGTCGAGGCCTTAAATAGAGAGAGAAGGGGGCTGAGAGAGAGGGGGGGTAGAGGAATAAGCATGGCATGGATTTGGAGCTTTCGTGACTGCAGGAAATACTACAAGACGAGGACACTTTCGGTTTTTATTTTACGTAACCAGGTCAAGCCCACTTGAGCTGCTGTTACCGCTCTTATGATTTGAAGCTTTCGTGACTGCAGGAATCCATACTCTTTGGTTCTTTCAGTAAAGTCACGTGGGTAGAAAATAAAAAAAATCACGACGTTTTGGGCGCAACACAAGCGTCCGCTCTTGTTTTGCGAAGCGACCTGCCCACACAACAAAGGTGGGCTTTGTTATTATTGGTTCTGTCAGTAAAGTCAGGTAGAAGGGAAATAACAAAATAATATAAATATAAAAAATTATCACAACGTTTCGACTGCAACACAAGCAATCATCATCAGGTGTGAAATCCACAGCAAGAAAATTAGAAAAAAGTGGCGGTTTTTCAAAATTAGAAAAAAGTGGCAGTTTTTCTAATTTTCTTTCTGTGGATTGTGTTGCAGTCGAAACGTCGTGAGAACTTTTTCATTCTTTTATATTTATATTATTTTGTTATTTACCTTCTACGTGACTTTACCGAAAAGAACAAGAATATGAATCCTTGCAGTCACGAAAGCTTTTAATCAAAATTTAAAGGTGGGCTTTGTCAACGTGTTGAAATGACTATCGGTCAAAGGCTCGAAACGCGTGCTGATATTCACTTTTAAATGTGGAGGGGGATCTGGAGGAAAATCCACGCCACCACACAGAGAGGGAGACACGCAAACTCGGCCATGTCGATTTGATCCTCAATTATTTGGTGGAGTGAGGAAGCATTGAAAACGTTTTGGTTTAGCCATGTTTGTTTGTTGTAGTACAGAGTTAGCCTGATAACTTTAATCTGAATTGTCTTATGGTTGTTTTTGTTGACTTGCATCCCACTGGGATTTTCTGCACACAGCGCTGAAATACGGTGTTTTTTCTGCTGTTTTTTCCTGGATTTTTAAGTTGCGTGTAGTCACTTTAAGATGTTTCTTGTTCATGTTTTTGTTTGTTGCGTTTGCCCCCGAGTCAAGAGCCGCATGGCTCACGGGGTTATCTATATATAAAAGGGAAATATGTGAATTTGTGTCTGTTGGAAATGTTTAGCATACTCTCCGACATGCAACAAACTTTAAATTTGGCATGTGGGTAGCTTCCAGATTGTACACAATGCAAAAAGTATAAAAATTGACTTTTGCATTTTTTTGGGGGGGGGGGGGGGGCGCAATAATGGATATATTTTGCACGGCAAGTGAGCGGTGACCTCACGTCTGTGATGTCACCCGCATGCGGCAGCGTCACGCAGTGTGCATGCTGACGTCACGCACCCCCCACCCTCCGCGTAGGCCGTGGATTCATTCAAGACAAGAATCCAAGTCTCGGGCTAAGCCAGGTAGTAAAGCTAGTACCTAATAAATTAAACTGAAACATTAATACTGAGCAGATGAAGGTGTGGGACCAGGCATGGTTCTGGACACGCCACCACCTGTTTAACGCGGCAGTGTGTGGCAGTGTCAAGTTTGTGTTTGAAGTAAAGTCTATTAATTCTATTGAACACGGAGGTTATATGAAAACATTGGTTTATGTTTTTTGTTTTCATCTGGAACTTTATGAGAATGGAAGCAGTCAGGAAGTTGACACAGCACACATACAGCTGACGTTAGATCTGTTCATCCCTACATTCAAGGAAATCTGAGCCTGGCTTCACACCTCTAAGTTGCGATTGAACATGAATTTATGCATAACACAAGTAGTATTATTTTCAACACCCTTTGCTATGTCACCTGAATTTAGCTATTATAAATATTCATTTTGTAGCCAGACAGCCGAAATTGTGTGCTTGGAGTTTTGGGTTAACATTGATTTTGAAGATACGAGGGCTTCCAGGAATGTGTATGAGCATTTGCCATCTCATAGTGTGCCATAACAGCCCGTGTGATGAATTTGGGAAACTTTTTTTATCATGAATATATAAAATATATGAATACGTATAGACGTGTTAGTCATGTGTGACTGTATTTATATATACTCTTTGGTTCTTTCGGTAAAGTCACGTAGGTAGAAATAAAATAAGTAATATTTTGAAAAATTATTTAAAAAAAACGCTTTTATGAAATGTACTAGTAATGGAAGAACTCCACGACTCCAGGAAGTGTCCCCGAGGCTTGCCATAATGTAAGCGACCGTGGTCAATTACAGCCAACGTCAGTTTACCATGGACAATTAGACCAAGCCGAAACATAACATGTAAAAAAGATTGTTTAAAAAAAAATTTAAATGGTAGAATATAGTATTGTCATCAGTATGGCATGAGTACAGTGAGGGAAAAAAAGTATTTGATCCCCTGCTGATTTTGTGCGTTTGCCCACTGACAAAGAAATGATCAGTCTATAATTTTAATGGTAGGTTTATTTGAACAGTGAGAGACAGAATAACAACAACAAAATCCAGAAAAACGCATGTCAAAAATGTTATAAATTGATTTGCATTTTAATTAGGGAAATAAGTATTTTACCCCTCTGCAAAACATGACTTAGTACTTGGTGGCAAAACCCTTGTTGGCAATCACAGAGGTCAGACGTTTCTTGTAGTTGGCCACCAGGTTTGCACACATCTCAGGAGGGATTTTTTCCCACACCTCTTTGCAGATCTTCTCCAAGTCATTAAGGTTTTGAGGCTGACGTTTGGCAACTCGAACCTTCAGCTCCTTCCACAGATTTTCTATGGGATTAAGGTCTGGAGACTGGCTAGGCCACTCTAGGACCTTAATGTGCTTCTTCTTGAGCCACTCCTTTGTTGCCTTGGCCGTGTGTTTTGGGTCATTGTCATGCTGGAATACCCATCCACGACCTATTTTCAATGCCCTGGCTGAGGGAAGGAGGTTCTCACCCAAGATTTGACGGTACATGGCCCCGTCCATCGTCCATTTGATGCGGTGAAGTTGTCCTGTCCCCTTAGCAGAAAAACACCCCCAAAGCATAATGTTTCCACCTCCATGTTTGACGGTGGGGATGGTGTTCTTGGGGTCATAGGCAGCATTCCTCCTCATCCAAACACGGCGATTGAGTTGATGCCAAAGAGCTCCATTTTGGTCTCATCTGACCACAACACTTTCACCCAGTTGTCCTCTGAATCATTCAGATGTTCATTGTCAAACTTCAGACGGGCATGTATATGTGCTTTTTTGAGCAGGGGGACCTTGTGGGCGCTACAAGATTTCAGTCCTTCACGGCGTAGTGTGTTACCAACTGTTTTCTTGGTGACTATGGTCCCAGCTGCCTTGAGATCATTGACAAGATCCTCCCGTGTAGTTCTGGTCTGATTCCTCAACGTTCTCATGATCATTGCAACTCGACGAGGTGAGATCTTGCATGGAGCCCCAGGCCGAGGGAGATTGACAGTTCTTTTGTGTATCTTCCATTTCCAAATAATCGCACCAACTGTTGTCACCTTCTCACCAAGCTGCTTGGCGATGGTCTTGTAGCCAATTCCAGCCTTGTGTAGGTCTACAATCTTGTCCCTGACATCCTTGGAGAGCTCTTTGGTTTTGGCCATGGTGAAGAGTTTGGAATCTGATTGATTGCTTGCTTCTGTGAACAGGTGTCTTTTATACAGGTAACAAGCTGAGATTAGGAGCACTCCCTTTAAGAGTGTGCTCCTAATCTCAGCTCGTTACCTGTATAAAAGACACCTGGGAGCCAGAAATCTTTCTGATTGAGGGGGGGTCAAATACTTATTTCCCTCATTAAAATGCAAATCAATTTATAACATTTTTGACATGCGTTTTTCTGGATTTTTGTTGTTGTTATTCTGTCTCTCACTGTTCAAATAAACCTACCATTAAAATTATAGACTGATCATTTCTTTGCCAGTGGGCAAATGTACAAAATCAGCAGGGGATCAAATACTTTTTTCCCTCGCTGTATACCAAGTTTTCAGTCGATACCACATTGGGAAGTAGGTTAAAATGGAGTTTGAAGATTTGAGGATACAACAACGACAACAATAACAACAACAACAGACAGTGAGTTAAATGAAAGCGTGTATTAAAATAAATCACAGCAGACATCTCAGCTATCGCGATTTTCACCCGAAGACGAACGCTTGTGTTGCGTTCGAAACGTCATTTATGTACATATTCTTAGGTTTTTTCGGTTAAGTCACGTAAGTACTTATGTGACTTAACCGAAAAAACCTAAGAATATGAATCTTTGCAGTCACGAAAGCTTCAAATCTAGAGTCATTTATGTTATTTCTACCTACGTGACTTTACCGAAAGAACCATAGAGTATGGATTCCTGCAATCATGAAAGCTTCAAATCAAGACTGATCATTTATTTGCCAGTGGGCAAATGTACAAAATCAGCAGGGGATCAAATACTTTTTTCCCTCGCTGTATACCAAGTTTTCAGTCGATACCACATTGGGAAGTGGGTTAAAATGGAGTTTGAAGATTTGAGGATACAACAACGACAACAATAACAACAACAGACAGTGAGTTAAATGAAAGCGTGTATTAAAATAAATCACAGCAGACATCTCAGCTATCGCGATTTTCACCCGAAGACGAACGCTTGTGTTGCGTTCGAAACGTCGTCATTTATGTTATTTCTACCTACGTGACTTTACCGAAAGAACCATAGAGTATGGATTCCTGCAATCATGAAAGCTTCAAATCAAGATTGTGTACATATATATGCGTATATTAATTCCTCTGTGCCTCGATACTGACGTGTAGATGGTATTTTCTGTCTGCAGCTGTCGCTTCCTCTGACGCTTCATCTGCAGAATTGGTCTGATGGAGGACAGGCAGTCAGCGTGGCTCGGTACGGCAAGGCAACAATGGGATCAGCGTGCATACAGCACGGATCGGACTGGAAGTTTGACTCAGCACCAGAAAAAACACACGGGAGAAAAGCCCTTCAAATGCACTCTGTGTGGAATGGCGTTTGCAGATCCATCAACTTTTCAAAGACACCAGAGAACACACACAGGAGAGAAACCCTTCAAGTGCAGTGTGTGTGGGAAGGCATTTTTACAGTCACAACATCTTGCAAAACACCAGAGAACACACACAGGAGAGAAACCCTTCAAGTGCAGTGTGTGTGGGAAGGCATTTTTACAGTCACAACATCTTGCACAACACCAGAGAACACACACAGGAGAGAAACCCTTCAAGTGCAGTGTGTGTGGGAAGGCATTTTCACAGTCATGTGATCTTGCAAAACACCAGAGAAGACACACAGGAGAGAAACCCTTCAAGTGCAGTGTGTGTGGGAAAGCATTTTCACAGTCATGTGATCTTGCAAGACACCAGAGAACACACACAGGAGAGAAACCCTTCAAGTGCAGTGTGTGTGGGAAGGCATTTTTACTGTCACAACATCTTGCAAGACACCAGAGAACACACACAGGAGAGAAACCCTTCAAGTGCAGTGTGTGTGGGAAGGCATTTTCACAGTCGCCTAATCTTGCAAAACACCAGAGAACACACACAGGAGAGAAACCCTTCAGGTGCACTCTGTGCGGGAAGGCGTTTGCACGTTCACAACGTCTTCAAGAACACCAGAGAACACAGAAGCATCAGAAGATCCTCAAGGAGTGGAGTCTGAAATCAGCTTGTGAAAGTCAAAGTGCTGTAAGGAGCCCAGCCCTCATGAAACAAGTACCGGGAGAAAATTTCAGCTTGGGCACTTTTGAAGGTATCAAGGCGGAATTTGAAGAGGTGATTGTGAAATGTGAAGAGGTGACGGTGAAGAGCGAAGAAGTGAAGGTAAAATGTGAAGATGAAGATTCGACTCCAAAATGGGACCTTCACATCGATGGAGGCAACGTTAAGCAGGAGGGGAATTTTGACTGTGAGGCAGAGCAAGGCAACTCACAGCAGTTTGTGGAAGTGGAGGTGTGGGTGGACTTCCTAGACAATACAAAGTCAAATGGAGACCCGGTAGATGTGTAAGCTTGAGACGATGTCGCTCCCAATAGATGCACCTTTGTCACAGGCCTTTAATGAAAATAATGTGAAGTAGAACATTGAAATCTTAGGTTCAACCTGCAGGGTAAGAGCGGCCAGTCTTGGTGGATCTGTTGGTTGGGTAGATATCTCACCAGGAGCCTCGGTGATTCACACTGAACCCTATTGGAGCCTTCATCTGGCTCTGTGAGCCTCAGTGATTCACACTGAAACCTATGGGAGCCTTAGTCTGGATGTGTGAGCCTCAGTTATTCACACTGAAGCCTATGGCAGCCTTAGTCTGGCTCTGTGAGCATCTGTGATTAACACTGAACCCTATGGAAGCCTTAGTCTGGCTCTGAGTTTCAGTGATTTACACTGGACCCTATAGGAGCCTGAGTCTGGCTTTGTGAGCCTCGGTAATTAACACTGAACGCGATGGATGGGAGCCAGTGACATGCGGTGAGGTCAGTGTCTGGGGAGATACCGGGGGCGTGGCCTCACCGAGGCAGATGTGATAGCTGCCTCCCCTGGTGCTTTGTCATTGCAGTTTCATGACGAGACCAGCGAGCCTACGTATCTTTATACACATACAGTAGAACCTCTGGTCACAAACGCTTCTGACCACGACCAAATTGGGTTCCTCCCAAAACATTTACAACATTTTTGAATCTGGTCATGAACACATACTCGGGTGGCGATCAAACACGGCCGCGGCCGATTTCCCCCTTCCGCGCCATTTTTGTTGTTAAATTACACAAAGCGTAACGGTTATGTATATAACTTTTGCTATATAAAATTCCTAGTAAGATATACATTTTGTGAGTGTAGTCATACCCCTCCCCCCTCATTCAAGCCATAATTTAGAGAGCGAAAGCGCCGAGTACGTAAATCGCTAACATAAGAACCCGTTAATCTCTTCTCGCATCATTCATACGATGATGCGGTGAAGTTAACGTTCATACGATAATACGGTTAACTTACTTGCTTTCAATAGAAACATGAATTGCTCATACGAATATTCTCTCTCTCAGAATCGACCGACTGATGTAGAAGACGAAACAGTAATCTTGTTGAACGATTCTAAACCTTGTCAGTTTTCTCTTGTTCAAGGTTTTCTTAGTGTTATGCAATGTTTTTACATTTAGTTTACTATTACAATGAATTCTATGGCATTATTAACTATTTTTGTCCTTAAAAATCTTTTAAAAATTTTATATACAGTTCGTAGGAGTCTGGAATGGATTAATCGTATTTACATACAATCCAATGGGGAAATTAGGTTTGAGTCACGACCAAATCGGGTTGCGACCAAAGTTATGGAACGAATTATGGTCGTGACCAGAGGTTCTACTGTACTTGAACTCAGTTACTTGGACTATGGAAGGCGAGGACATGTAATGAAAGGGTCTACAAACATTCCATTGGTGACATGCTGAGATAGTAACAGGCAAGCCCTTACTGCCCGCGGTCCATCCAGTGTCTGAGGGGAGGCTGAGCGCGTCGCTGCCTCACCTCTCGTCTCTCCCTGTACTTGCAGCGAAGCTCCGCAAATTTGGCGATTTTTCATACACGCTTTTATGAAATGTACTAGTAATGGCAGAACTCCACGACTCCAGGAAATGGCCAATTATAGCCAACGTCAGTTGACTGTGGGGACAATTAGACTGAAACATAACATAAAAAAGAATGTTTTAAAATATATTTTTTTAATGATAGAATATAGTATTGTCATCAGTATGACATAAGTATACCAAGTTTGCAGTCGATACCACATTGGGAAGTTGGTTAAAATTGAGTTACAAGATTTGAGAATACGACAAAAACGACAACAACAGACAGTTAAAATAAAATATTTTAAAATACTTTTTTTAAAAACACGCTTTAATGAAATGTACTGTCCGAGCTGCCCATGCCCCCTTCTCTCATCGCCCCTCTTCTCCTTCCACATGCCCCGCCCCTGGGCGTGGCTCCCCAAGGCTTGCCGTGACGTAAGGGACCGTGGTGATTTACAGGCAACGTGAGTTGAGCGTGGACAATTAGAGCCGTAAAAAAGATTGTTTCAAAATATATTTTTATTTATTTTTAATGATAGAATATGGTATTGTCATCAGTATGACACACCTATACGAATTTTGCATTCGATACGACATTGGGAATACGGTTGAAATTGAGTTACAAGATTTTTGGATACAACACACACAGTAAGTTTAAATAAAAGCGTGTTAAATGTTTAAAAAATCTATGTTTTGGATTTTTTATGTTATAATATCGTGTTGTCATCAATATGACATCGCTATACCAAGTTTGCAGTCGATAGCACATTGGGAAGTGTGTAAAATTTAAGTTACAAGATTTCGTTTTTGAGGATACAACAGACGAAGTGAGTTAAATAGAAGCGTGTAAAAATGATTGGAATCATCTTGGTTCTTTCGGTAAAGTCACGTAGAAGGGAAATAATAAAATAATAAAAATAAAACTTTTTAAATTAATTCTCACGACGTTTCGGCCACAACGCAAGCAGCCGTCCTCAGGTGACAGACCTGCTTGCGTTTTGGCCGAAACGTGAGAATTTTATTTTAGTATGTTTTATTTATTTATTGTTTCATTATTTCCCTTCTACGTGACTTTACCGAAAGAACCAAGAAGATGAATCCCTGCAGTCACGAAAACTTTAAATCGAAAATGATTGGAATCGTACAGAAATGACAACACCCAATTTCAAAGCAGATGCGGTCCACCCTTCTGAAACGCCTTGTAATTTACGAGTTTTGAATAATTGTAACCAAACACAATAAACCAGACGTGTGAATTTGTGAACTTTCACTGCTACTTGTGTAGAGACCTTTAATCTGTGTAATTGGCCACGTGTGTGTGTACATACAAAGACAAAGATCCCCCCGGTATAGCCTTCACAGACTATTGGGGCAAGTGCTATTAGCTGGTGGCGATGTTCGCACTCCGGACCAGGTACGCATTTGATGCTGAGTCGATGTAGGGGTGGCTCAGGACCGGATAAAAAAAAATCTCCACTGGTTTTGGGGGCCGTCCATAAATGACGTCACGCGATTTTGGCCGATTTTTGAGTCCCCCTCGTCACACAACGTCACAAATATGACGTCACAAAGCTCTGCCCCTCCCCAAAATAAAAGATGCTTCAAATCGCTTTAAACTATTGTCATTTTAGGGCGTATTTAACGTGGCGCTGCACTGATGTTGTCGGAGAAAACTTTTATTAAAAAGTCGATTTAATTCAGTAGAACTTGTTTATATTTATTTAAAGTTGCGCATTTTGATGTGACGTCATATTTTTCAACCCCCACACCCCCTCGTCACACATCGTCACAAATGTCTGACCCCCCCCCCAGGTGCTTGACGTCATTTATGGACGGCCCCTTTCCAACGCCTTTTTAATAAATGTTTTCTCCTACAACATCGGAGTGCATCGCCACATTAAATACGCACTACAATGACAATAGTTTAACGCGATTTGAAGCGTTTTTTTTGGGGGGGGGCAGAGCTTTGTGACGTCATTTGAGGCGGGGGGTCTGACTTTTTGTGACGCCGTGTGACGAGGGGGGTAGGGGGGGGTTCAAAAATCGGCCAAAATCGCGTGACGTCATTTATGGACGGCCCCTGTACGCAAATCTTGAACTCTGACCCCCTGCTCTCTGACGTCACCACTAAGCATTACCTGAACGTAGAATGCCACGGGAGGGGCATTGCGCCTCGCTAGTGACGTCATGTCACCCCTGCTTGGTCACCGCCGATGTCTGTTCCGGTACAATCCTTATTTGGGCAAAGCTATGCCCAGTGACTGGCGGCTCATTAACATAATCTAGGATCTCAGCTTTGGTGACTGCAGGAATTGCTCATCGGTTATTTCGGTAAAGAAATTAAATAAAAAATAAAGTTAACATAATATATTCGTTAAAAGCCGTCGCGAGTTTATTTTTTATTTCGACGGGTTCAGCACCCACGCCCAATCATCCCCCGACTCGTGACTTTACCGAAAGAGCCAATGAGTGTACAACGAGTTGAGTCATTACTGCGGTTCACGAAAGCTTCAATTCTCGGATAAATTATTCAGTTACCCAGCACCGCTCGTTGGGGGCGTGTCTTGTACCCCGGAAGTGAATTTTACGTCACATCCTGCTGCCGCCGTAACGTCGCGAGGTAACGAGAAGCTGCCGTTGAAATCTGAGGTGAGAGATTTTCATTATGTTGGTGGTTGTGGTGGTTGTTGTTGTTTACCCAGGTAGAGCCTCACTCTCTCTCTCGTAGGGATGTCAATTGAGTCGCAGCGAGTATGGGAATCCATGTCCAGGTTGGGACATTACAGCGCGGGGCCTATCCACGCGGGGCCTCGCCTCCTGCCCTCGCCTGAAGGCCTTTGAATTCTCTCGCTTCAACTTGATCTCGAAGCTTTCGTGACGGCAGCAGAAATACAATAAATGAAGAAACAACCAATTTAGTTTTTTTTTCATTTATTTTAGTTGTTTTTTCATAATATTTTTAATACGTATTTTGTTTCGTAAAAAAATGAAAAAACTAGTTTCTTTTAGTTTCTTCATATTTAATTTTTAATAAAAAATATTTTTCACAAAATAAAAAAAACTAAATTTAGTCGTTGTTTCATTTTATTGTTTTACCTACGTGACTTTACCGGAAAAAAAAACAAAGAATTATCTCGTTTAAACTTGATCTGGAGCTTCGTGAGTGCAGGGATCCATACTCTTTGGTTCTTTCGGTAAAGTCACGTAGAAAGAAAACATTAATTAAGTAATAGCATACGACGTTTCATTTGCGACACGAGCAATCACCATAAGGTACAAATGAATGAGAAAACAAAGCTTGTAAACTTAGAACTATATTCTTTGGTTCTTTCGGTAAAGTTACGTAGGTATAAAATAAAATAAATTTAGAACTACAATGCATTACAACACAACACAGCGAGTCGGCTAACATTACAGTCAATACCCCACCTGGTTGATTAACGTTCTTCCAAAGATTGCTAAATTTGAGAGAACTAAACACAGACACGGAGACACACAAGCAGAGAGAGATACAGACAAACAGAGAGACACACATAAGCAGAGAGAGATGAGACAGAGAGACACACATAGGCATTACAGAGAGATACACAGGCACACAGAGACATAGAGATACACAGGCACACAGAGAGATGAGACAGAGAGACACACATAGGCATTACAGAGAGATACACAGGCACACAGAGACATAACACAGACACAGAGAGAGACAACACAGAGACACACACATAGATACAGAGAGAGATAACACAAAGACACAGAGAGACACACACATAGGCACTCAGAGAGAGACACACAGAGAGACAGACACAGAGAGAGAGACACACAGAGGCACACAGAGCGAGACATACACATAGGCACACAGAGTGAGAGACACACACATAGGCACACACAGAAACAACACCTCTGTGTCGAGGCCTACTACAACACGAGGACACTTTAGGTTTTTATTTTATGTAACCAGTCCAAGCCCGCTTGAGCTGCTGTACCGCTCTTATGATTTGAAGCTTTCGTGAGTGCAGGAATCCATACTCTTTCGTTCTTTCGGTAAAGTCACGTAGTTCAGAAAATAAAATAAATCACGACGTTTCGTGCGACAAGCGTCCGCTCTTGTTTTCAGAAGCGACCTGCCCACACAACAAAGGTGGGCCTTGTCAACGTGTGGAAATGACTACCGGTCAAAGGCTCTAAACGCGTGCTGATGTTCACTCTTAAATGTGGAGGGGCATCCGGAGGAAAATCCACGCCACCACGGAGAGAGAGGGAGACACGCAAACTCGGTTATGTTGATTTGATCCTCAATTATTTGGTGGAGTGAGGAAGCATTGAAAACGTTTTGATTTAGCCATGTTTGTTTGTGGTAGTACAGAGTTAGACTGATACCTTTAATCTAAGTTGTCTTATGGTTGTTATTGTTTGACTTGCATCCCACTGGGATTTTTGCACACAGCGTTGAAATACGGTGTTTTTTCTGCAGTTTTTTCCTGGATTTTTCTGTTGCGTGTAGTCACTTTAAGATGTTTCTTGTTCATGTTTTTGTTTGTTGCAGTTGACCCCGAGTCAAGAGCCGCATGGCTCACGGGGTTATCTATATATAAAAGGGAAATTTGTGAATTTGTATCTGTTCGAAATGTTTGGCATACGTTCCGACATGCAACAAATTTAAAATTTGGCATGTGGGTAGCCCCTCAGATTGTACACAATGCAAAAAGTATAAAAAATTACTTTTGCATTTTGGGGGGGGGGGGGGGTGCAATAATGGATATGTTTTGCACGGCAAGTGAATGGTGACCTCACGTCTGTGATGTCACCCGCATGCGGCAGCGTCTGCTGACGTCACGCACCCCCCACCCTCCGCGTAGGCCGTGGATTCTTTTAAGACAAGAATCCAAGTCTCGGGCGAAGCCATGAATTAAAGCTAAGACGTAACAAATGAAACTGAAACATTAATACTGAGCAGATGAAGGTGTGTGGCCAGGCATGGTTCTGGACACGCCACCACCTGTTTAACACGGCAGTGTGTGGCAGTGTCAAGTTTGTGTTTGCAGTAAAGTCTATTAACGCTAATGAACACGGAGGTTATATGAAAACAATGGTTTCTTTTTTGTTTTCATCTGGAACTCTTTATGATAATGGAAGCAGTCAGGAAGTTGACACAGCACACATGCAGCTGACCTTAGATCTGTTAATCCCAGCATTCAATGAAATCTGAGCCTGCGATTGAACATTAATTTATGCATAACACAAGTAGTAGTATTTCAACACCCTTTGCTGTGTCAGCTGAATTTAGCTCTTATAAATATTCATTTTGTAGCCAGACAGCCAAAATTGTGTGCTTGGAGTTTTGGGTTAACAGGATTGTGTATGACCATTTGCCCTCTCATAGTGCGCCATAACAGCCCGTGTGATGAATTTGGGAAACTTTTTAACTCTATCATGAATATATGAATACGTATAGACGTGTTAGTCATGTGTGACTGTTTATATATGCTCTTTGATTCTTTCGGTAAAGTCACGTAGGTAGAAATAAAAGAAGTAATATTTTTTTAAACACGCTTTTTTGAAATGTACTAGTAATGGAAGAACTCCACGACTTCAGGGAGTGGCCCCGAGGCTTGCCGTAACATAAACGATCGTGCTCAATTATAGCCAACGTCAGTTTACCGTGGACAATTAGACCCAAGCCGAGACATAACATGTAAAAAAGATTGTTTAAAAAAAATATTTTTAATGATAGAATATAGTATTGTCATCAGTATGGCATACGTATACCAAGTTTACAGTCGATACCACATTGGAAATTGGGTTAAAATGGAGTTACAAGATTTGAAGGATACAACAACGACAACAATGACAACAACAACAGACAGAGTGAGTTAAATGAAAGCGTGTATTAAAATAAATCACAGCAGACATCTCGGCTATCGCGATTTTCACCCGAAGACGAACGCTTGTGTTGCGTTCGAAACGTCGTGATTTCATTTTATTTATACCTACGTGACTTTACCGAAAGAACCAAAGAGTATGGATTCCTGCAGTCATGAAAGCTTCAAATCAAGATTTTGTACATATTTATGCGTATATTCATTCCTCTGTGCCTCGATACTGACGTGTAGATGGTATTTTCTGTCTGCAGCTGTCGCTTCCTCTGCAGAATTGGTCTGATGGAGCACAGGCAGTCAGCGCGGCTCGGTGCGGCAAGGCAACAATGGGACCAGCGTGCATACAGCACGGATCGGACGGGAGAGAAACCCTTCAAGTGCACTCTGTGTGAGATTGTGTTTGCAGATTCATCAACTCTTCAAAGACACCAGAGAAAACACACGGGAGAGAAGCCCTTCAAGTGCACTCTGTGTGAGATGGTGTTTGCAGATTCATCAACTCTTCAAAGACACCAGAGAACACACACGGGAGAGAAACCCTTCAAGTGCAGAGTGTGTGGGAAGTCATTTTCACAGTCATCTAATCTTGCAACACACCAGAGAACACACACAGGAGAGAAACCCTTCAAGTGCAGTGTGTGTGGGAAGGCATTTTCACAGTCACACCATCTTGCACAACACCAGAGAACACACACAGGAGAGAAATCCTTCAAGTGCAGTGTGTGTGGGAAGGCATTTTCACAGTCATGTGTTCTTGCAATACACCAGAGAACACACACAGGAGAGAAACCCTTCAAGTGCAGTGTGTGTGGGAAATCATTTTCACAGTCATCTGATCTTGCAACACACCGGAGAAAACACACAGGAGAGAAACCCTTCAAGTGCAGTGTGTGTGGGAAGGCATTTTTACAGTCACAAAATCTTGCACAACACCAGAGAACACACACAGGAGAGAAACCCTTCAAGTGCAGTGTGTGTGGAATGGCGTTTGCAGATCCATCAAATTGTCGAAAACATCAGAGAACACACACAGGAGAGAAACCCTTCAGGTGCACTCTTTGCGGGAAGGCGTTTGCACGGTCACAACGTCTTAAAGAACACCAGAGAACACGGAAGCATCAGAAGATCCACAAGGAGTGGAGTCTGAAATCAGCTTGTGAAAGTCAAAGTGCCTTAAGGAGCCCATCCCTCATGAAACCGGAAGAAAATCCCAGCTTGGGCACTTTTAAAGGTATCAAGGCGGAATTTGAAGAGGTGATTGTGAAATGTGAAGAGGTGATTGTGAAATGTGAAGAGGTGACGGTGAAGAGCGAAGAAGTGAAGGTAAAATGTGAAGATGATTCGACTCCAAAATTGGACCTTCACATCGATGGAGGCAACGTGAAGCAGGAGGGTAATTCTGACTGTGAGGCAGAGCGAGGCAACTCACAGCAGTTTGTGGAAGTGGAGGTGTGGGTGGACTTCCTAGACAATACAAAGTCAAATGGAGACCCGGTAGATGTGTAAGCTTGAGACGATGTCGCTCCCAATAGATGTACCTTTGTCACAGGCCTTTAATGAAAATAATGTGAAGTAGAACATTGAAATCCTAGGTTCAACCTGCAGGGTAAGAGCGGCCAGTCTTGGTGGATCCGTGGGTTGGGTAGATATCTCACCAGGAGCCTCGGTGATTCACACTGAACCCTTTGGGAGCCTTCGTCTGGCTCTGTGAGCCTCAGTGATTCACACTGAAGCCTATGGGGGGAGCCTTAGTCTGGATCTGTGATTCTCAGTGATTCACACTGAAGCCTATGGGAGCCTTAGTCTGGCTCTGTGAGCCTCGGTGATTAACACTGAACCCTATGGGAGCCTTCGTCTGGCTCTGTGAGCCTTAGTGATTAACACTGAAGCCTATGGGAGCCTGAGTCTGGCCCTGTGAGCCTCAGTGATTGACACTGAAGCCTATGGGAGCCTGAGTCTGGCTTTGTGAGCCTCGGTAATTAACACTGAACGCAATGGATGGGAGCCAGTGACATGCGGTGAGGTCAGTGGCTGGGGAGGCACCGGGGGCGTGGCCTCACCAAGGGGGGACGTGTCTGACACGCCCCCCCTTTAGTGAGGCAGATGTGATAGCTGCCTCCCCTGGTGCTTTTTCATTGCAGTTTCATGACGAGACCAGCGAGCCTACGTGTCTTTATACACATACAGAAGAACCTGTGGTCACGAACGCTTCTGACCACGACCAAATTGGGTTCCGACCAAAACATTTAAAACATTTTTTAATCTGGTCACGAACACATACTCCGGTGGCGATCAAACACGGCCGCGGCCGATTTCCCCTTCCGTGCCATTTTTGTTGTTGAATTACACAAAGCGTAACAGTTATGTATATAACTTTTGCTATATAAGATTCCTAGTAAGATATAAATTGTGTGAGTGTAGCCATACCCCTCCCCTCTCATTCAAGCCATAATTTAGAGAGCGAAAGCGCCGAGTACGTAAATCGCTAACATAAGAACCCGTTAATCTCTTCTCGCATCATTCATACGATGATGCGGTGAAGTAAACGTTCATACGATATTACGGTGAATGCTTCCAAAAACATTACTGTACCCAAATATTACTGTTAACTTTCAATAGAAACATGAATTGCTCATACGAATATTCTCTCAGAATCGACCGACTGATGTAGCAGACGAAACAGTAATCTTGTTGAACGATTCTAAACCTTGTCGCGGCAATGTTAGTTTTCTCTGTTCAAGGTTTTCTCAGTGTTATGCAATGTTTTTACATTTAGTTTACTATTACACTGAATTCTATGGCATACTTAACTATTTTTGCACTTAAAAATCTTTTTAAAAATATGTATATACAGTTCGTAGGAGTCTGGAACGGATTAATCGTTATTACATAAATCCAATGGGGAAATTAGGTTCGAGTCACGACCAAATCGGGTTGAGACCAAAGTTATGGAACGAATTAGGGTCATGACCAGAGGTTCTACTGTTCTTGAACTAAGTTACCCGGACCATGGAAGGCGAGAACATGGAATGAAGGGGTCTACAAACATTGCATTGGTGACATGCTGAGATAGTAACAGGCACGCCCTTACTCCCCGCGTTCCATCCAGTGTCTGAGGGGTGCAATCGGAGAGGAGGCTGAGCGCGTCGCTGCCTCACCTCTCGTCTCTCCCTGTACTTGCAGCGAAGCTCCGCAAATTTGGCGATTTTGACTATAAATAAGTAATTAAGAATTTTTTTTTTTTAAACACGCTTTTATGAAATTGTTGGAAAGGGGCCGTCCATAAATGACGTCACGCACCTGGGGGGTGTCAGACATTTGTGACAATGTGACGAGGGGGTGTGGGGGTTGAGAAATATGACGTCACATCAAAATGCGCAACTTTAAATAAATATAGACAACATGTTCTACTTAATTAAATAGACTTTTTAATAAATGTTTTCTACAACATCAGAGTGCAGCGCCACATTAAATACGCACGACAATGACGATAGTTTAAAGCGATTTGAAGCATGTTTTATTTTGGGGGGGGGGGGCAGAGCTGTGTGATGTCATATTTGAGGGGGGGGGTCTGACTTTTTGTGACGCCGTGTGACGAGGGGGGGGGGGGGTGGTCAAAAATCGTCCAAAATCGTGTGACGTCATTTATGGACGTCCCCCATAACCAGTGGAGATTTTTTTTAACCGGTCCTGAGCCACTCCTACATCGACTCAGCCTCAAATGTGTAGTGATATAAGAAGGGAGGGGCTGCTGGGGACTCTGGGACCCTGGGTGGGCCAGGCGCTTAAGCCTCTTGGCACCAGGCATTAGGTTCCCAAGCGGGTCCAGACGCTTAAGCCTCTTGGCACCAGGCGTTGGGTTCCCAGACGCTTAAGTCGCGTGTTAATGCGTGCGCCTATTTTTAAGGGGAATTAAAAATGGCGTCCACCCCGCGCCGAAGGCGTCGCTACCCGTTGGCAGGGGCAACCGCCGTCCAATGAAAGCGGCGAAGGCGTGGCTACCCGTTGCCAGGGGCAACCGCCGTCCAATGAAACTGCAGCCCGCGGCGAAGGCGTCGCTACCCGTTGCCAGGGGCAACCGCCGTCCAATGAAAGCGGCGAAGGCGTCGCTACCCGTTGGCAGGGGCAACCGCCGTCCAATGAAAGTGCGTATGGTCCGGCGACACACACACAGACAGATTCGTGATTTTATATATATAGATTTTAAAATGTAGATACTGGGGCAGCCCTGAAGTGCGACTTCTTTGCCCAGTACATGGGTCGGCTATTAAGTACGACTTCTCGACCCGGGACGTAGACAGACGTCCGGATAAGTGTGTGTAGAGGGGTGATAGACATGTTGGTCTTCGCCTTCTCACCACCTGACGGATGGGAGGGTGGCAGGGTGGTGTGGATCCCTGCCATCCATGCGGTGATTGTGTGATTTCGGTTCGATTACCGGTGTTGGTTGTATCCAACGCGTCAGAATCTGTTGTTAATTCCCCGTTTTCTATGCGGATCCCGAGGAGGGCTAGGTGTGCCGTGGGTCGTTTGTTCACGTGTCATTGCTTCACCTTTTTGTTGATTGATGCTTGTATATAGTGTAAAGTTGTACAGGTTGGTTATGGTATTTATGGTTGCTTTCTTGTTCTCTTTTCTTTTCCTGTTGAGGCTCGCGTATTTGTTTTTCTCTCTCTCCCTTTTGTTAATTTAAACTTTCTAATTATTGACAGCCGGGTCGGCTGGAGGCTACGTAGAGGGGGGTAATGTAGTAACATAAGGGAGGGGCTGCTGGGGGCTCTGGGACCCTGGGTGGGCCAGGCGCTTAAGCCTCTTGGCACCAGGCGTTGGGTTCCCAGGCGGGTCCAGACGCTTAAGCCTCTTGGCACCAGGCGTTGGGTTCCCAGACGCTTAAGCCTCTTGGTGCTGCCAACGGGGGGGGGGGGGGGGGCTGTGTGTGCTCTGTGGGATGTCTGGTGGCACACACGGCCCCACCCCTCGTTGGACCAGGCATAAAAAGGGGAGCTCCCTGGACGATCGGGGCCCAGTCGTAGCTCAAGACCCAAGACCAGCCATCGGAGGACCCTGGGACGCTGTGAGAGCCAGTGGTGGGACTCTGGAACTCCCGACTCTACGACCTTGTGAGGGCGAGTTCCAGAGCGTTGCCAGAGTAGAGTATCTAGGCTGTGTACCTAGGCTGTAACAGAGTATCAGGAGTGTTGGAGAGTCAGGACTGTTGGAGAGTTGGACTGTTGGAGAGTGTTGGGTTGGAATAAACAAGTTACCTCTACAAGTGTCTCCGGAACCCGTTACAAATGCGTACCCGGTGCGGTGTGCTATCATCGACCACCCGCTAACAGCACTTTCCCCAATAGTCTGGGAAGGCTATTCCGGGGGGGATCTTTGTCTTTGTATGTACACACACACGTGGCCAATTACACAGATTAAAGGTAGCAGTGAAAGTTCACAAATTCACGTGTCTGGTTTATTGTTTGGTTACAATTATTCAAATCTCGTAAATTACAGGGTGTTTCAGAAGAGTGGACCGCATCTGCTTTGAAATTGGGTGTTATGTCATTTCTGTACGATTACAATCATTTTCGATTTAAAGCTTTCGTGACTGCAGGGATTCATCTTCTTGGTTTTTTCGGTAAAGTCACGTAGAAGGGAAATAATAAAATAATAACAATAAAACTATAAAATACAATTCTCACGTTTCGGCCACAACGCAAGCAGGTCTGTCACCTGAGGACGGCTGCTTGCGTTGTGGCCGAAACGTGAGATTTTGTTTTATTTTTATTATTTCCCTTCTACGTGACTTAACCGAAAGAACCAAGATGATGATTCCAATCATTTTTACACGCTTCTATTTAACTCACTTCGTCTGTTGCATCCTCAAAAACGAAATATTGTAACTTAATTTTTACACTTCCCAATGTGCTATCGACTGCAAACTTGGTATAGCTGTCATACCGATTACGCGATATATCATAAAAGAAATCCTAAACATATTTTAAAACATTTTACACGCTTTTATTTCACGTACTGTATGTGTTGTATCCAAAAATCTTGTAACTCAATTTCAACCGTATTTCCCATTTCATATCGAATGAAAACTTCGTATAGGTGTGTCATACTGATGACAATACTATATTTTATCATTAATAAGTATAACCCGTAAAAACAAAGTTATTCACTATAAATCCTTTATATGCGTGGCGGCTAGAGTCCTCTCGTCCTCTGGCTTGAGATGGCTGCCACCTATGGGTCAGATGATTGTCTGCCAGTATTAAGCAATTGGTAATTAAATATTTAATTAGTTTTCCCTAAACAGTGTAAAATTTTGAAAATTTTCACGAACATTAATTGTCTCGCACAACGAGTCTGTGTGCAAAATGTCAGCTCGATTGGATCACGGGAAGTGGGTTAAAAAACGAGCGAAAGATTTGCACGGTCCTAAGCAAGCACGCAAGCAAGCGAACTTAATATAAAGGATTTAAAAATATATCTTTTTTAACTTCTTAACGGCTCTAATTGTCCACGATCAACTGACGTTGCCTGTAAATCACCGCGGTCCCTTACGTCACGGCAAGCCTTGGGGAGCCACGCCCAGGGGCGGGGCATGTGGGAGGGGAGGGGCGATGAGAAGGGGGCAGGGGCAGCTCGGACAGTACATTTCATTCAAGCGTGTTTTAAAAAAAAGTATTTTAAAATATTTTATTTTAACTGTCTGTTGTCATTTTTGTCATATTCTCAAATCTTGTAACTCAATTTTAACCAACTTCCCAATGTGGTATCGACTGCAAACTTGGTATACTTATGTCATACTGATGACAATACTATATTCTTTCATTATAAAAATATATATTTTTAAACATTCTTTTTAATATGTTATGTTTCGGTCTAATTGTCCCCACAGTCAACTAACGTTGGCTATAATTGGCCAAGGTCCCTTACGTTGTGGCAAGCTTCGGGGCCATTTCCTGGATTCGTGGAGTTCTGCCATTACTAGTACATTTCATAAAAGCATGTATGAAAAAACAAGTGTTTTTCTTAATTATTTATTTATAGTCAAAATCGCCAAATTTGCAGAGCTTCGCTGCAAGTACAGGGAGAGACGAGAGGTGAGGCAGCGACACGCTCAGCCTCCCCTCAGACACTGGATGGACCGCGGGCACTAAGGGCTTGCCTGTTACTATCTCAACATGTCACCAATGGAATGTTTGCAGACCCTTTCATTACATGTCCTCGCCTTCCATAGTCCAGGTAACGGAGTTCAAGTACAGTAGAACCTCTGGTCACGACCATAATTCGTTCCATAACTTTGGTCGCAACCCGATTTGGTCGTGACTCAAACCTAATTTCCCCATTGGATTGTATGTAAATATGATTAATCCATTCCAGACTCCTACGAACTGTATATAAAGTTTTTAAAAAAATTTTAAGGACAAAAATAGTTAATTATGCCATAGAATTCATTGTAATAGTAAACTAAATGTAAAAACATTGCATAACACTGAGAAAACCTTGAAAAACAGAGAAAACTGACAAGGTTTAGAATTGTTCAACAAGATTACTGTTTCGTCTGCTACATCAGTCGGTCGATTCTGAGAGAGCATATTCGTATGAGCAATTTATGTTTCTATTGAAAGTTAACAGTAATATTTGGGTACAGTATTGTTTTTGGAAGCATTCACCGTAATATCGTATGAACGTTTACTTCACCGCATCATCGTATTAATGATGCGAGAAGAGATTAACGGGTTCTTATGTTAGCGATTGATGTACTCAGCGCTTTCGCTCTCTAAACTATGGCTTGAATGAGGAAGGAGGGGTATGACTACACTTACAAAATGTATACATATCTTACTAGGAATTTTATATTACAAAAGATATATACATAACTGTTACGCTTTGTGTAATTCAACAACAAAAATGGCGCGGAAGGGGAAATCGGCCGCGGCCGTGTTTGATCTCCACCCGAGTATGTGTTCGTGACCAGATTAAATAAACTGTTGTAAATGTTTTGGTCGAAACCCAATTTGGTCGTGGTCAGAAGCATTCGCGACCAGAGGTTCTACTGTATGTGCATAAAGATACGTAGGCTCGCTGGTCTCGTCATGAAAGTGCAATGAAAAAGCACCAGGGGAGGCAGCTATCACATCTGCCTCACTGAGGGGGGTGGGCGTGTCAGACACACCTGTGAGGCCACGCCCCCAGTGCCTCCCCAGCCACTGACCTCATGCCATGTCACTGGCTCCCATCCATCGCGTTCAGTGTTAATTACCGAGGCTCACAGAGCAAGACTAAGGCTCCCATAGGCTTCAGTGTGAATCACTGAGGCTCACAAGAGCCAGATGAAGGCTCCCATAGGGTTCAGTGTGAAACACAACGAAGCTCCTGGTGAGATATCTACCCAACCAACAGATCCACCAAGACTGGCCGCTCTTACCCTGCAGGTTGAACCTAAGATTTCAATGTTCTACTTCACATTATTTTCATTAAAGGCCTGTGACAAAGGTGCATCTATTGGGCGCGACATCATCTCAAGCTTACACATCTACCGGGTCTCCATTTGACTTTATATTGTCTAGGAAGTCCACCCACACCTCCACTTCCACAAACTGCTGTGAGTTGCCTCGCTCTGCCTTACAGTCAGAATTCCCCTCTTGCTTCACGTTGCCTCCACCGATGTGAAGGTCCCATTCTGGAGTCGAATTTTCATCTTCACATTTTACCTTCACTTCTTCGCTATTCAACGTCACCTCTTCACATTTCACAATCACCTCTTCAAATTCCGCCTTGATACCTTTCAAAGTGCCCAAACTGGGATTTTTTTCCGGTACTTGTTTCATGAGGGATGGGCTCCTTACGGCACTTTGACTTTCACAAGCTGATTTCAGACTCCACTCCTTGTGGATCTTCTGATGCTTTTGTGTTCTCTGGTGTTGAAGATGTTGTGAACGTGCAAACGCCTTCCCGCACAGAGTGCACCTGAAGGGTTTCTCTCCTGTGTGTGTTCTCTGGTGTCTTGCAAGAACAGATGAGTATGAAAATGCCTTCCCACACACACTGCACTTGAAGGGTTTCTCTCCTGTGTGTGTTCTCTGGTGTTTTGCAAGATCACTTGACTCTGAAAATGCCTTCCCACACACACTGCACTTGAAGGGTTTCTCTCCTGTGTGTGTTCTCTGGTGTTTTGCAAGATCACTTGACTCTGAAAATGCCTTCCCACACACACTGCACTTGAAGGGTTTCTCTCCTGTGTGTGTTCTCTGGTGTCGTGCAAGATGTTGTAACTGTGAAAATGCCTTCCCACACACACTGCACTTGAAGGGTTTATCTCCGGTGTGTGTTCTCTGGTGTTGTGCAATTTGTTGCAACTGTAAAAATGCCTTCCCACACACACTGCACTTGAAGGGTTTCTCTCCTGTGTGTGTTCTCTGGTGTTTTGCATGTTGTTGTGACTGTAAAAATGCCTTCCCACACACACTGCACTTGAAGGGTTTCTCTCCTTTGTGTGTTCTCTGGTGTTTTGCAAGATCACTTGACTCTGAAAATGCCTTCCCACACACACTGCACTTGAAGGGTTTCTCTCCTGTGTGTGTTCCCTGGTGTTTTGCAAGATCACTTGACTCTGAAAATGCCTTCCCACACACACTGCACTTGAAGGGTTTCTCTCCTGTGTGTGTTCTCTGGTGTCTTGCAAGAACAGATGAGTATGAAAATGCCTTCCCACACACACTGCACTTGAAGGATTTCTCTCCTGTGTGTGTTCTCTGGTGTCTTGCAAGAACAGATGAGTATGAAAATGCCTTCCCACACACACTGCACTTGAAGGATTTCTCTCCTGTGTGTGTTATCTGGTGTGTTGCAAGATTTGAGGACTGTGAAAATGTCTTCCCACACACTCTGCACGTGAAGGGTTTCTCTCCTGTGTGTGTTCTCTGGTGTATTGCAAGATCAGATGACTGTGAAAATGCCTTCCCACACACACTGCACTTGAAGGGTTTCTCTCCTGTGTGTGTTCTCTGGTGTATTTGACAATTTGATGGACCTGCAAACGCCTTCCCACACACACTGCACTTGAAGGGTTTCACTCCTGTGTGTGTTCTCTGGTGTGTTGCAAGATGTTGTGACCGTAAAAATGCCTTCTCACACACACTGCACTTGAAGGGTTTCTCTCCTGTGTGAGTTCTCTGGTGTCTTGCAAGATTATATGACTGTGAAAATGCCTTCCCACACAGAGTGCACTTGAAGGGTTTCTCTCCTGTGTGTGTTCTCTGGTGTATTGCAAGATGTTGTGACCGTAAAAATGCCTTCCCACACACACTGCACTTGAAGGGTTTCTCTCCTGTGTGTGTTCTCTGGTGTCGTGCAAGATATTGTGACTGTGAAAATGCCTTCCCACACACACTGCACTTGAAGGATTTCTCTCCTGTGTGTGTTCTCTTGTGTTTTGCAAGATTAGATGACTGTGAAAATGCCTTCCCACACACAATGCACTTGAAGGGTTTCTCTCCCGTGTGTTTTCTCTGGTGTCTTTGAAGAGTTGATGAATCTGCAAACGCCATCTCACACCGAGTGCACTTGAAGGGTTTTTCTCCCGTGTGTTTTTTCTGGTGCTGTGTCAAAATTTCAGTCCGATCCGTGCTGTATGCACGCTGGTCGGATTGTTGCCTTGCCGTACCGAGCCGCGCTGACTGCCTGTGCTCCATCAGACCAATTCTGCAGTGGAAGCGTCAGAGGAAGCGACAGCTGCAGACAGAAAATAGCATCTACACGTCAGTATCGAGGCACAGAGGAATGAATATACGCATATATAAGTACACAATCTTGATTTGAAGCTTTCATGACTGCAGGAATCCATACTCTATGGTTCTTTTGGTAAAGTCACGTAGGTAGAATTAACATAAATGACGTTTCGAACGCAACACAAGCGTTCGTCTTCGGGTGAAAATTGCGATAGCTGAGATGTCTGCTGTGATTTATTTTAATAAACGCTTTCATTTAACTCACTGTCTGTTGTTGTTGTCATTGTTGTATCCTCAAATCTTGTAACTCAATTTTAACCCACTTCCCAATGTGATATCGACTGCAAACTTGGTATACTTACGCCATACTGATGACAATACTATATTCTATCATTAAATAAAAAAAATTTAAACAATCTTTTTTACATGTTATGTTTCGGCTTGGGTCTAATTGTCCACGGTAAACTGACGTTGGCTGTAATTGACCACGGTCGCTTGTGTTACGGCAAGCCTCAGGGCAACTTCCTGGAGTCGTGGAGTTCTTCCATTACAAGTACATTTCATAAAAGCGTGTTCTTAAAAGTTTTTTAAAATTTTACTTATTTTATTTCTACCTACGTGACTTTACCGAAAGAACCAAAGAGTATATATAAATACAGTCACACATGACTAACACGTCTATACGTATTAATATATTCATGATAGAGTTAAAAGTTTCCCAAATTCATCACACGGGCTGTTATGGCGCACTATGAGAGGGCAAATGGTCATAAACATTCCTGGAAGCCCTCGTATCTTCAAAATGAATGTTAACCCAAAACTCCAAGCACACAATTTTGGCTGTCTGGCTACAAAATGAATATTCATAAGAGCTAAATTCAGCTGACATAGCAAAGGGTGTTGAAAATAATACTACTTGTGTTATGCATAAATTCATGTTCAATCGCAACTTAGAGGTGTGAAGCCAGGCTCAGGTTTCTTTGAATGCTGGGATGAACAGATCTAACGTCAGCTGTATGTGTGCTGTGTCAACTTCCTGACTGCTTTCATTCTCAAAAAAACATAAACCATTGTTTTCATATATCCTCCATGTTCAATAGAGTTAATAGACTTCACTGCAAACACAAACTTGACACTGCCACACACTGCCGCGTTAAACAGGTGGTGGCGTGTCCAGAACCATGCCTGGCCACACACCTTCATCTGCTCAGTATTAATGTTTCAGTTTCATTTATTAGGTACTAGCTTTACTACCTGGCTTAGCCCGAGACTTGGATTCTTGTCTTGAATGAATCCACGGCCTACGCGGAGGGTGGGGGGTGCGTGACGTCAGCAAGCACACTGCGTGACGCAGCCGCATGAGGGTGACATCACAGACGTGAGGTCACCACTCACTTGCCGTGCTAAATATATCCATTATTGCGCCCCCCCACCCCACAAAAATGCAAAAGTCAATTTTTATACTTTTTGCATTGTGTACAATCTGGAAGCTACCCACATGCCAAATTTAAAGTTTGTTGCATGTCGGAAAGTATGCTAAACATTTAGAACAGATACACATTCACAAATTTCCCTTATATATATAGATAACCCCGTGAGCCATGCGGCTCTTGACTCGGGGGCAACTGCAACAAACAAAAACATGAACAAGAAACATCTTAAAGTGACTACACGCAACAGAAAAATCCAGGAAAAAACAACAGAAAAAACACCGTATTTCAACGCTGTGTGCAAAAATCCCAGTGGGATGCAAGTCAAACAATAACAACCATAAGACAACTTAGATTAAAGGTATCAGTCTAACTCTGTACTACCACAAACAAACATGGCTAAACTAAACGTTTTCAATGCTTACTCACTCCACCAAATAATTGAGGATCAAATCAACATAACCGAGTTTGCGTGTCTCCCTCTCTCTCCGTGGTGGCGTGGATTTTCCTCCGGATGCAACTCCACATTTAAGAGTGAACATCAGCACGCGTTTAGAGCCTTTGACCGATAGTCATTTCCACACGTTGACAAAGCCCACCTTTGTTGTGTGGGCAGGTCGCTTCTGAAAACAAGAGCGGACGCTTTTCGCACGAAACGTCGTGATTTATTTTATTTTCTGACCTACGTGACTCTACCGAAAGAACCAAAGAGTATGGATTCCTGCACTCACGAAAGCTTCAAATCATAAGAGCGGTACAGCAGCTCGGGCTTGGCCTGGTTACATTTCCTGCAGTCACGAAAGCTCCAAATCTCTCATTGCCATGCTCATTTCTCTACCCCCCCCCCCGTCTCTCTCTGCCCCCCTCTCTCTCTATTTAAGGCCTCGACACAGAGGTGTTGTTTCTGTGTGTGCCTATGTGTGTGTCTCTCTCTCTGTGTTATCTCTGTGTGTTTGTCTCTCTCTCTCTCTCTGTGCCTATGTGTGTCTCTCTGTGTGCCTATGTGTATGTCTCGCTCTGTGTGCCTTTGTGTGTGTGTCTATGTGTGTCTCTATCTCTTTGTTATCTCTCTGTGAGCCTATGTGTGTGTCTCTATCTCTCATCGTGTCTCTATCTGTGTCTATGTGTGTGTCTCTGTGTCTTTGTGTTATCTCTCTCTGTGTGTGTATCTCTCTGTAATGCCTATGTGTCTCTCTCTGTCTCATCTCTCTCTGCTTATGTGTGTCTCTCTCTGTGTGTCGGTATCTCTCTCTGCTTGTGTGTCTGTGTGTGTCTGTGTTTAGTTCTCTCAAATTTAGCAATCTTTGGAAGAACGTTAATCAACCAGGTGGGGTGTTGACTGTAATGTTAGCCGACTCGCTGTGTTGTGTTGTATTGCAAAGAACCAAAAAATATAGTTCTAAGTTTACAAGCTTTGTTTTCTCATTCATTTGTACCTGATGGTGGTTGCTCGTGTCGCAAGGAAACGTCGTATGCTATTACTTAATTAATGTTTTCTTTCTACGTGACTTTACCTAAAGAACCAAATAGTATGGATCCCTGCACTCACGAAGCTCCAGATCAAGTTTAAACGAGATAATTCTATGTTTGTTTCGGTAAAGTCACGTAAGTAAAACAATAAAATGAAACAACTAAATTAAATTAGTTTTTTTTATTTTGTTAAAAACATTTTTGATGAAAAATAAAATATTATGAATAAACAACTAAAATAAATGAAACGAAATAGTTTATTCATTTTTTACGAAACTAAATTTGTATTTAAAAAATATTATGAAAAAACAACTAAAATTTGAAAAAACAACTAAATTAAATTGGTTGTTTCTTCATTTATTGTATTTCTGCTGCCGTCACGAAAGCTTCCAGATCAAGTTGAAGCGAGAGAATTCAAACAAAGGCCTTCAGGCGAGGGCAGGAGGCGAGGCCCCGCGTGGCTAGGCCCCGCGTTGTAATGTCCCAACCTTGACATGGATTCCCATACTCGCTGCGACTCAATTGACATCCCTACGAGAGAGAGGCTCTACCTGGGTAAACAACAACCACAACAACCACCACAACCACAACAACCACCACAACAACAACAACCACCACGATGAAAATCTCTCACCTCAGATTTCATCGGCAGCTTGTCGTAACCTCGCTACGTTAAGGCGGCAGCAGGATGTGACGTAATATTCACTTCCGGGGTACAAGACACGCCCCCAACGAGCGGTGCTGGGTAACTGAATAACTTATTCGAGAATTGAATCTTTCGTCAACTGCAGGAATGACTCAACTCATTGTACACTCATTGGCTCTTTCGGTAAAGTCACACGTCGAGGGATGATGGGGCGTGGGTGCTGAACCCGTCGCAATAAAAAACAAACTCGCGACGGCTTTTAACGAATATATTATGTTAATTGTATTTCATTTCTTTACCGAAATAACCAATGAGCAATTCCTGCAGTCACCAAAGCTTAGATCCTAGATTATGTTAATGAGCCGCCAGTCACTGGGCGTAGCTTTGCCCAAATAAGGATTGTACGGGAACAGACATCGACGGTGACCAAGCAGGGGTGACATGACGTCACTAGCGAGGCGCACCGCCCCCCCCGTGGCGTTTCACGCCGATGAGGTAATGCTTAGTGGTGACGTCAGAGAGCGGGGTCAGAGTTCAAGTTTTGCGTCCAGAGGCCGTCCATAAATGACGTCACGCGATTTTGGACGATTTTTGATCCCCCTCCCCCCCTCGTCACACGGCGTCACAAAAAGTCAGACCCCCCTCAAATATGACGTCACAAAGCTCTACCCCCCCCCCCTTCAAAAAAAACACGCTTCAAATCGCTTTAAACTATTGTCATTGTAGTGCGTATTTAATGTGGCGCTGCACTCTGATGTTGTAGAAGAAAACATTTATTCAAAAGGAGACCAGGGGGGTGGGGGTTGAGAAATGTGACGTCACATCAAAATGCGCAACTTTAAATACATATAGACAACACGTTCTACTTAATTAGACTTTTTAATAAATGTTTTCTCCTACAACATCAGAATGCAGCGCCACATTAAATACGCACTACAATGACAATAGTTTAAAGCAATTTGAAGCGTGTTATATTTTATTTGGGGGGCAGAGCTGTGTGACGTCATATTTGAGGGGGTTTGACTTTTTGTGACGCCGTGTGACGCGGGTGGGGGGGTCAAAAATCGTCCAAAATCGCGTGACCTCATTTATGGACGGCCCCCATAACCAGTGGAGATGATTTTTTTAACCGGTCCTGAGCCGCCCCTACATCGACTCAGCCTCAAATGCGTACCCGGTGCGGTGTGCGAATATCGCCACCCGCTAACAGCACTTGCCCCAATAGTCTGTGAAGGCTATACCGGGGGGGATCTTTGTCTTTGTATGTACACACACACGTGGCCGATTACACAGATTAAAGGTCTCGACACACGTTGCCGTGAAAGTTCACAAATTCACGTGTCTGGTTTATTGTGTTTGGTTACAATAATTCAAAACTCGTAAATTACAGGGCGTTTCAGAAGGGTGGACCGCATCTGCTTTGAAATTGGGTGTTATGTCATTTCTGTACGATTCCAATCATTTTCGATTTAAAGTTTTCGTGACTGCAGGGATTCATCTTCTTGGTTCTTTCGGTAAAGTCACGTAAAAGGGAAATAATAAAACAATAAATAAATAAAACATACTAAAATAAAATTCTCACGTTTCGGCCAAAACGCAAGCAGGTCTGTCACCTTAGGACGGCTGCTTGCGTTGTGGCCGAAACGTCGTGAGAATTATTTAAAAAAGTTTTATTTTTATTATTTCCCTTCTACGTGACTTTACCGAAAGAACCAAGAAGATGATTCCAATCATTTTTACACGCTTCTATTTAACTCACTTCGCCTGTTGTATCCTCAAAAACGAAATCTTCTAACTCAAATTTTACACACTTCCCAATGTGCTATCGACTGCAAACTTGGTATAGCGATGTCATATTGATGACAACACGATATTATATCATACAAAATCCATAACATAGATTTTTTTTTACATTTAACACGCTTTTATTTAAATTTACTGTATGTGTTGTATCCAAAAATCTTGTAACTCAATTTCAACCGTATTCCCAATGTATCGAATGCAAAATTCGTAGAGGTGTGTCATACTGATGACAATACCATATTTTATCATTAAAAATAAATAAATATTTTTTTACAATCTTTTTTACGGCTATAATTGTCAACGCTCAACCTGACGTTGCCTGTAAATCACCGCGGTCCCTTACGTCACGGCAAGCCTTGGGGAGCCACGCCCAGGGGCATGTGGAAGAGGAGCGATGAGAGAAGGGGGCAGGGGCAGCTCGGACAGTACATTTCATTAAAGCGTGTTTTTAAAAAAAGTATTTTAAAATATTTTATTTTAACTGTCTGTTGTCGTTTTTGTCGTATTCTCAAATCTTGTAACTCAATTTTAACCAACTTCCCAATGTGGTATCGACTGCAAACTTGGTATACTTATGTCATATACTGATGACAATACTATATTCTATCATTAAAAAAAATATATTTTTAAACATTCTTTTTTATATATTATGTTTCGGTCTAATTGTCCCCACAGTCAACTGACGTTGGCTATAATTGGCCACTGTCCCTTACGTTATGGCAAGCTTCGGGGCCATTTCCTGGAGTCGTGGAGTTCTGCCATTACTAGTACATTTCATAAAAGCACGTATGAAAAAACAAGTGTTTTTCTTAATTATTTATTTATAGTCAAAATCGCCAAATTTGCGGAGCTTCGCTGCAAGTACAGGGAGAGACGAGAGGTGAGGCAGCGACGCGCTCAGCCTCCCCTCCGATTGCGCAACCCCTCAGACACTGGATGGAACTCGGGCAGTAAGGGTGTGCCTGTTACTATCTCAGCATGTCACCAATGGAATGTGTGTAGACCCCTTCATTACATGTCCTCGCCTTCCATAGTCCAGGTAACTGAGTTCAAGTACAGTAGAATGTCTGGTCATGACCATAATTCGTTCCATAACTTTGGTCGCAACCTGATTTGGTCATGACTCAAACTTAATTTCCCCATTGGATTGTATGTAAGTACGATTAATCCGTTCCAGACTCCTACAAACTGTATATAGAGTTTTAAAAAGATTTTTAAGCACAAAAATAGTTAATTATGCCATAGAATTCAGTGTAATAGGAAACTAAATGTAAAAACATTGCATAACACTGAGAAAACCTTGAACAGAGAAAACTAACATTGCCGCGTCAAGGTGTAGAATCATTCAACAAGATTACTGTTTCGTCTGCTACATCAGTCGGTCGATTCTGGAAGAGAATATTCGTATGAGCAATTCATGTTTCTATTGAAAGTTAACAGTAATTACTGGGTACAGTATTGTTTTTGGAAGCATTCACCGTAATATCGTATGAACGTTTACTTCACCGCATCATCGTATGAATGATGCGAGAAGAGATTAACGGGTTCTTATGTTAGCGATTTACGTACTCAGCGTTTTCGCTCTCTAAATTATGGCTTGAATGAGGGGGGACGGGTATGACTACACTTACAAAATGTATACATATCTTACTAGGAATTTTATATAGCAAAATATATATACATAACTGTTACGCTTTGTGTAATTCAACAACAAAAATGGCGCGGAAGGGGAAAGCGGCCGTGTTTGATCGCCACCCGAGTATGTGTTCGTGACCAGATTAAATAAACTGTTGTAAATGTTTTGGTCGAAACCCAATTTGGTCGTGGTCAGAAGCATTCGTGACCAGAGGTTCTACTGTATGTGCATAAAGATACGTAGGCTCGCTGGTCTCGTCATGAAACTCCAATGAAAAAGCACCAGGGGAGGCAGCTATCACATCTGCCTCACTGAGGGGGGGGCGTGTCAGACACCCCCCCCCTCGGTGAGGCCACGCCCCCGGTGCCTCCCCAGCCACTGACCTCACGCCATGTCACTGGCTCCCATCCATCGCGTTCAGTGTTAATTACCGAGGCTCACAGAGCAAGACTAAGGCTCCCATAGGGTTCAGTGTTAATCACTGAGGCTCACAGCACCAGACTAAGGCTCCCATAGGCTTCAGTGTGAATCACTGAGGCTCACAGACCCAGACAAAGGGTCCCATAGGCTTCAGTGTGAATCACTGAGGCTCACAAGAGCCAGATGAAGGCTCCCATAGGGTTCAGTGTGAAACACCGATGCTCCTGGTGAGATATCTACCCAACCAACAGATCCACCAAGACTGGCCGTTCTTACCCTACAGGTTGAACCTAAGATTTCAATGTTCTACTTCACATTATTTTCATTAAAGGCCTGTGACAAAGGTGCATCTATTGGGAGCGACATCGTCTCAAGCTTACACATCTACCGAGTCTCCATTTGACTTTATATTGTCGAGGAAGTCCACCCACACCTCCACTTCCACAAACTGCTGTGAGTTGCCTCGCTCTGCCTCACAGTCAGAATTCCCCTCTTGCTTCACGTTGCCTCCACCGATGTGAAGGTCCCATTCTGGAGTCGAATTTTCATCTTCACATTTTACCTTCACTTCTTCGCTCTTCAACGTCACCTCTTCACATTTCACAATCACCTCTTCAAATTTCACCTTGATACCTTTCAAAGTGCCCAAGCTGGGATTTTCTTCCGGTACTTGTTTCATGAGGGATGGGCTCCTTACGGCACTTTGACTTTCACAAGCTGATTTCAGACTCCACTCCTTGTGGATCTTCTGATGCTTCTGTGTTCTCTGGTGTTCTTGAAGATGTTGTGAACGTGCAAACGCCTTCCCGCACAGAGTGCACCTGAAGGGTTTCTCTCCTGTGTGTGTTCTCTGGTGTGTTGCAAGATTTGAGGACTGTGAAATAGCCTTCCCACACACACTGCACTTGAAGGGTTTCTCTCCTGTGTGTGTTCTCCGGTGTGTTGCAAGATTTGAGGACTGTGAAAATGCCTTCCCACACACACTGCACTTAAAGGGTTTCTCTCCTGTGTGTGTTCTCTGGTGTCGTGCAAGATGTTGTAACTGTGAAAATGCCTTCCCACACACACTGCACTTGAAGGGTTTCTCTCCGGTGTGTGTTCTCTGGTGTTGTGCAATTTGTTGCAACTGTAAAAATGCCTTCCCACACACACTGCACTTGAAGGGTTTCTCTCCTGTGTGTGTTCTCCGGTGTTTTGCAAGATTTGAGGACTGTGAAAATGCCTTCCCACACACTCTGCACTTGAAGGGTTTCTCTCCTGTGTGTGTTCTCTGGTGTATTGCAAGATCAGATGACTGTGAAAATGCCTTGCCACACACACTGCACTTGAAGGGTTTCTCTCCTGTGTGTGTTCTCTGGTGTATTTGACAATTTGATGGACCTGCAAACGCCTTCCCACACACACTGCACTTGAAGGGTTTCTCTCCTGTGTGAGTTCTCTGGTGTTTTGCAAGATCATATGACTGTGAAAATGCCTTCCCACACAGAGTGCACTTGAAGGGTTTCTCTCCTGTGTGTGTTCTCTGGTGTATTGCAAGATGTTGTGACCGTAAAAATGCCTTCCCACACACACTGCACTTGAAGGGTTTCTCTCCTGTGTGTGTTCTCTGGTGTCGTGCAAGATATTGTGACTGTGAAAATGCCTTCCCACACACACTGCACTTGAAGGATTTCTCTCCTGTGTGTGTTCTCTTGTGTTTTGCAAGATTAGATGACTGTGAAAATGCCTTCCCACACACAATGCACTTGAAGGGTTTCTCTCCCGTGTGTTTTCTCTGGTGTCTTTGAAGAGTTGATGAATCTGCAAACGCCATCTCACACCGAGTGCACTTGAAGGGTTTTTCTCCCGTGTGTTTTTTCTGATGCTGTGTCAAAATTTCAGTCCGATCCGTGCTGTATGCACGCTGGTCGGATTGTTGCCTTGCCGTACCGAGCCGTGCTGACTGCCTGTGCTCCATCAGACCAATTCTGCAGAGGAAGCGTCAGAGGAAGCGACAGCTGCAGACAGAAAATAGCATCTACACGTCAGTATCAAGGCACAGAGGAATGAATATACGCATATATAAGTACACAATCTTGATTTGAAGCTTTCATGACTGCAGGAATCCATACTCTATGGTTCTTTCGGTAAAGTCACGTAGGTAGAATTAACATAAATGACGTTTCGAACGCAACACAAGCGTTCGTCTTCGGGTGAAAATTGCGATAGCTGAGATGTCTGCTGTGATTTATTTTAATAAACGCTTTCATTTAACTCACTGTCTGTTGTTGTTGTCATTGTTGTCGTTGTATCCTCAAATCTTGTAACTCAATTTTAACCCACTTCCCAATGTGATATCGACTGCAAACTTGGTATACTTACGCCATACTGATGACAATACTATATTCTATCATTAAATAAAAAACATTTAAACAATCTTTTTTACATGTTATGTTTCGGCTTGGGTCTAATTGTCCACGGTAAACTGACGTTGGGTGTAATTGACCACGGTCGCTTGTGTTACGGCAAGCCTCAGGGCCACTTCCTGGAGTCGTGGAGTTCTTCCATTACAAGTACATTTCATAAAAGCGTGTTCTTAAAAGTTTTTTAAAATTTTACTTATTTTATTTCTACCTACGTGACTTTACCGAAAGAACCAAAGAGTATATATAAATACAGTCACACATGACTAACACGTCTATACGTATTAATATATTCATGATAGAGTTAAAAGTTACCGAAATTCATCACACGGGCTGTTATGGCGCACTATGAGAGGGCAAATGGTCATAAACATTCCTGGAAGCCCTCGTATCTTCAAAATGAATGTTAACCCAAAACTCCAAGCACACAATTTTGGCTGTCTGGCTACAAAATGAATATTCATAAGAGCTAAATTCAGCTGACATAGCAAAGGGTGTTGAAAATAATACTTGTGTTATGCATAAATTCATGTTCAATCGCAACTTAGAGGTGTGAAGCCAGGCTCAGGTTTCTTTGAATGCTGGGATGAACAGATCTAACGTCAGCTGTATGTGTGCTGTGTCAACTTCCTGACTGCTTTCATTCTCATAAAGAGTTCCAGATGAAAATAAAAAACATAAACCATTGTTTTCATATATCCTCCATGTTCAATAGAGTTAATAGACTTCACTGCAAACACAAACTTGACACTGCCACACACTGCCGCGTTAAACAGGTGGTGGCGTGTCCAGAACCATGCCTGGCCACACACCTTCATCTGCTCAGTATTAATGTTTCAGTTTCATTTATTAGGTACTAGCTTTACTACCTGGCTTAGCCCGAGACTTGGATTCTTGTCTTGAATGAATCCACGGCCTACGCGGAGGGTGGGGGGTGCGTGACGTCAGCAAGCACACTGCGTGACGCAGCCGCATGAGGGTGACATCACAGACGTGAGGTCACCGCTCACTTGCCGTGCTAAATATATCCATTATTGCGCCCCCCCACCCCACAAAAATGCAAAAGTCAATTTTTATACTTTTTGCATTGTGTACAATCTGGAAGCTACCCACATGCCAAATTTAAAGTTTGTTGCATGTCGGAAAGTATGCTAAACATTTAGAACAGATACACATTCACAAATTTCCCTTTTATATATAGATAACCCCGTGAGCCATGCGGCTCTTGACTCGGGGGCAACTGCAACAAACAAAAACATGAACAAGAAACATCTTAAAGTGACTACACACAACAGAAAAATCCAGGAAAAAACAACAGAAAAAACACCGTATTTCAACGCTGTGTGCAAAAATCCCAGTGGGATGCAAGTCAAACAATAACAACCATAAGACAACTTAGATTAAAGGTATCAGTCTAACTCTGTACTACCACAAACAAACATGGCTAAACCAAACGTTTTCAATGCTTACTCACTCCACCAAATAATTGAGGATCAAATCAACATAACCGAGTTTGCGTGTCTCCCTCTCTCTCCGTGGTGGCGTGGATTTTCCTCCGGATGCAACTCCACATTTAAGAGTGAACATCAGCACGCGTTTAGAGCCTTTGACCGATAGTCATTTCCACACGTTGACAAAGCCCACCTTTGTTGTGTGGGCAGGTCGCGTCTGAAAACAAGAGCGGACGCTTTTCGCACGAAACGTCGTGATTTATTTTATTTTCTGACCTACGTGACTCTACCGAAAGAACCAAAGAGTATGGATTCCTGCACTCACGAAAGCTTCAAATCATAAGAACGGTACAGCAGCTCAAGCGGGCTTGGCTTGGTTACATTTCCTGCAGTCACGAAAGCTCCAAATCTCTCATTGCCATGCTCATTTCTCTACCCCCCCCCGTCTCTCTCTGCCCCCCTCTCTCTCTATTTAAGGCCTCGACACAGAGGTGTTGTTTCTGTGTGTGCCTATGTGTGTGTCTCTCTCTCTGTGTTATCTCTGTGTGTTTGTCTCTCTCTCTCTCTGTGCCTATGTGTGTCTCTCTGTGTGCCTATGTGTATGTCTCGCTCTGTGTGCCTTTGTGTGTGTGTCTATGTGTGTCTCTGTCTCTTTGTTATCTCTCTGTGAGCCTATGTGTGTGTCTCTATCTCTCATCGTGTCTCTATCTGTGTCTATGTGTGTGTCTCTGTGTCTTTGTGTTATCTCTCTCTGTGTGTGTATCTCTCTGTAATGCCTATGTGTCTCTCTCTGTCTCATCTCTCTCTGCTTATGTGTGTCTCTCTCTGTGTGTCGGTGTCTCTCTCTGCTTGTGTGTCTGTGTGTCTCCGTGTCTGTGTTTAGTTCTCTCAAATTTAGCAATCTTTGGAAGAACGTTAATCAACCAGGTGGGGTGTTGACTGTAATGTTAGCCGACTCGCTGTGTTGTGTTGTATTGCAAAGAACCAAAAAATATAGTTCTAAGTTTACAAGCTTTGTTTTCTCATTCATTTGTACCTGATGGTGGTTGCTCGTGTCGCAAAGGAAACGTCGTATGCTATTACTTAATTAATGTTTTTTTTCTACGTGACTTTACCTAAAGAACCAAATAGTATGGATCCCTGCACTCACGAAGCTCCAGATCAAGTTTAAACGAGATAATTCTATGTTTATTTCGGTAAAGTCACGTAGGTAAAACAATAAAATGAAACAACTAAATAAAATTAGTTTTTTTTATTTTGTTAAAAACATTTTTGATGAAAAATAAAATATTATGAATAAACAACTAAAATAAATGAAACGAAATAGTTTTTTCATTTTTTACGAAACTAAATTTGTATTTAAAAAATATTATGAAAAAACAACTAAAATTTGAAAAAACAACTAAATTAAATTGGTTGTTTCTTCATTTATTGTATTTCTGCTGCCGTCACGAAAGCTTCCAGATCAAGTTGAAGCGAGAGAATTCAAACAAAGGCCTTCAGGCGAGGGCAGGAGGCGAGGCCCCGCGTGGCTAGGCCCCGCGTTGTAATGTCCCAACCTTGACATGGATTCCCATACTCGCTGTGACTCAATTGACATCCCTACGAGAGAGAGGCTCTACCTGGGTAAACAACAACCACAACAACCACCACAACAACAACAACCACCACGATGAAAATCTCTCACCTCAGATTTCATCGGCAGCTTGTCGTAACCTCGCTACGTTATGGCGGCAGCAGGATGTGACGTAAAATTCACTTCCGGGGTACAAGACACGCCCCCAACGAGCGGTGCTGGGTAACTGAATAACTTATTCGAGAATTGAATCTTTCGTCAACTGCAGGAATGACTCAACTCGTTGTACACTCATTGGCTCTTTCGGTAAAGTCACACGTCGAGGGATGATGGGGCGTGGGTGCTGAACCCGTCGCAATAAAAAACAAACTCGCGACGGCTTTTAACGAATATATTATGTTAATTGTATTTCATTTCTTTACCGAAATAACCAATGAGCAATTCCTGCAGTCACCAAAGCTGAGATCCTAGATTATGTTAATGAGCCGCCAGTCACTGGGCGTAGCTTTGCCCAAATAAGGATTGTACCGGAACGGACATCGGCGGTGACCAAGCAGGGGTGACATCACGTCTCTAGCGAGGCGCACCGCCCCCCCCGTGGCGTTTCACGCCGATGAGGTAATGCTTAGTGGTGACGTCAGAGAGCGGGGTCAGAGTTCAAGTTTTGCGTCCAGAGGCCGTCCATAAATGACGTCACGGCGTCACAAAAAGTCAGACCCCCCTCAAATATGACGTCACAAAGCTCTACTCCCCCCCCCCTTAAAAAAAAACACGCTTCAAATCGCTATAAACTATTGTCATTGTAGTGCGTATTTAATGTGGCGCTGCACTCTGATGTTGTAGAAGAAAACATTTATTCAAAAGGAGACCAGGGGGGTGGGGGTTGAGAAATGTGACGTCACATCAAAATGCGCAACTTTAAATACATATAGACAACACGTTCTACTTAATTAAATAGACTTTTTAATAAATGTTTTCTCCTACAACATCAGAATGCAGCGCCACATTAAATACGCACTACAATGACAATAGTTTAAAGCAATTTGAAGCGTGTTATATTTTATTTGGGGGGCAGAGCTGTGTGACGTCATATTTGAGGGGGTTTGACTTTTTGTGACGCCGTGTGACGCGGGTGGGGGGGTCAAAAATCGTCCAAAATCGCGTGACCTCATTTATGGACGGCCCCCATAACCAGTGGAGATGATTTTTTTAACCGGTCCTGAGCCGCCCCTACATCGACTCAGCCTCAAATGCGTACCCGGTGCGGTGTGCGAATATCGCCACCCGCTAACAGCACTTGCCCCAATAGTCTGTGAAGGCTATACCGGGGGGGATCTTTGTCTTTGTATGTACACACACAACACGTGGCCGATTACACAGATTAAAGGTCTCGACACACGTTGCCGTGAAAGTTCACAAATTCACGTGTCTGGTTTATTGTGTTTGGTTACAATAATTCAAAACTCGTAAATTACAGGGCGTTTCAGAAGGGTGGACCGCATCTGCTTTGAAATTGGGTGTTATGTCATTTCTGTACGATTCCAATCATTTTCGATTTAAAGTTTTCGTGACTGCAGGGATTCATCTTCTTGGTTCTTTCGGTAAAGTCACGTAAAAAGGAAATAATAAAACAATAAATAAATAAAACATACTAAAATAAAATTCTCACGTTTCGGCCAAAACGCAAGCAGGTCTGTCACCTGAGGACGGCTGCTTGCGTTGTGGCCGAAACGTCGTGAGAATTATTTTAAAAAGTTTTATTTTTATTATTTCCCTTCTACGTGACTTTACCGAAAGAACCAAGAAGATGATTCCAATCATTTTTACACGCTTCTATTTAACTCACTTCGTCTGTTGTATCCTCAAAAACGAAATCTTCTAACTCAAATTTTACACACTTCCCAATGTGCTATCGACTGCAAACTTGGTATAGCGATGTCATATTGATGACAACACGATATTATATCATACAAAATCCATAACATAGATTTTTTTTTACATTTAACACGCTTTTATTTAAATTTACTGTATGTGTTGTATCCAAAAATCTTGTAACTCAATTTCAACCGTATTCCCAATGTATCGAATGCAAAATTCGTATAGGTGTGTCATACTGATGACAATACCATATTTTATCTTTAAAAATAAATAAATATTTTTTTACAATCTTATTTACGGCTCTAATTGTCCACGTTCAACTGACGTTGCCTGTAAATCACCGCGGTCCCTTACGTCACGGCAAGCCTTGGGGAGCCACGCCCAGGGCCGGGGCATGTGGAAGAGGAGCGATGAGAGAAGGGGGCAGGGGCAGCTCGGACAGTACATTTCATTAAAGCGTGTTTTTAAAAAAAGTATTTTAAAATATTTAATTTTAACTGTCTGTTGTCGTTTTTGTCGTATTCTCAAATCTTGTAACTCAATTTTAACCAACTTCCGAATGTGGTATCGACTGCAAACTTGGTATACTTATGTCATACTGATGACAATACTATATTCTATCATTTAAAAAAATATATTTTTAAACATTCTTTTTTATGTTATGTTTCGGTCTAATTGTCCCCACAGTCAACTGACGTTGGCTATAATTGGCCACTGTCCCTTACGTTATGGCAAGCTTCGGGGCCATTTCCTGGAGTCGTGGAGTTCTGCCATTACTAGTACATTTCATAAAAGCACGTATGAAAAAGCAAGTGTTTTTCTTAATTATTTATTTATAGTCAAAATCGCCAAATTTGCGGAGCTTCGCTGCAAGTACAGGGAGAGACGAGAGGTGAGGCAGCGACACGCTCAGCCTCCCCTCAGACACTGGATGGACCGCGGGCAGTAAGGGCTTGCCTGTTACTATCTCAGCATGTCACCAATAGAATGTTTGTAGACCCCTTCATTGCATGTCCTCGCCTTCCATAGTCCAGGTAACTGAGTTCAAGTACAGTAGAACCTCTGGTCACGACCATAATTCGTTCCATAACTTTGGTCGCAACCCGATTTGGTCGTGACTCAAACCTAATTTCCCCATTGGATTGTATGTTAATACGATTAATCCATTCCAGACTCCTACGAACTGTATATAAAGTTTTTAAAATATTTTTAAGGACAAAAATAGTTAATTATGCCATAGAATTCAATGTAATAGTAAACTAAATGTAAAAACATTGCATAACACTGAGAAAACCTTGAAAAACAGAGAAAACTGACAAGGTTTAGAATTGTTCAACAAGATTACTGTTTCGTCTGCTACATCAGTCGGTCGATTCTGAGAGAGCATATTCGTATGAGCAATTTATGTTTCTATTGAAAGATAACAGTAATATTTGAGTACAGTATTGTTTTTGGAAGCATTCACCGTAATATCGTATGAACGTTTACTTCACCGCATCATCGTATTAATGCGAGAAGAGATTAACGGGTTCTTATGTTAGCGATTGACGTACTCAGCGCTTTCGCTCTCTAAACTATGGCTTGAATGAGGAAGGAGGGGTATGACTACACTTACAAAATGTATACATATCTTACTAGGAATTTTATATTACAAAAGATATATACATAACTGTTACGCTTTGTGTAATTCAACAACAAAAATGGCGCGGAAGGAGAAATCGGCCGCGGCCCTGTTTGATCTCCACCCGAGTATGTGTTCGTGACCAGATTAAATAAACTGTTGTAAATGTTTTGGTCGAAACCCAATTTGGTCGTGGTCAGAAGCATTCGCGACCAGAGGTTCTACTGTATGTGCATAAAGATACGTAGGCTCGCTGGTCTCGTCATGAAACTGCAATGAAAAAGCACCAGGGGAGGCAGCTATCACATCTGCCTCACTGAGGGGGGTGGGCGTGTCAGACACACCGGTGAGGCCACGCCCCCAGTGCCTCCCCAGCCACTGACCTCACGCCATGTCACTGGCTCCCATCCATCGCGTTCATTGTTAATTACCGAGGCTCACAGAGCAAGACTAAGGCTCCCATAGGCTTCAGTGTGAATCGCTGAGGCTCACAAGAGCCAGATGAAGGCTCCCATAGGGTTCAGTGGTAAACACCGAAGCTCCTGGTGAGATATCTACCCAACCAACAGATCCACCAAGACTGGCCGCTCTTACCCTGCAGGTTGAACCTAAGATTTCAATGTTCTACTTCACGTTATTTTCATTAAAGGCCTGTGACAAAGGTGCATCTATTGGAAGCGACATCGTCTCAAGCTTACACATCTACCGGGTCTCCATTTGACTTTATATTGTCTAGGAAGTCCACCCACACCTCCACTTCCACAAACTGCTGTGAGTTGCCTCGCTCTGCCTTACAGTCAGAATTCCCCTCTTGCTTCACGTTGCCTCCACCGATGTGAAGGTCCCATTCTGGAGTCGAATTTTTATCTTCACATTTTACCTTCACTTCTTCGCTCTTCAACGTCACCTCTTCACATTTCACAATCACCTCTTAAAATTCCGCCTTGATACCTTTTAAAGTGCCCAAACTGGGATTTTCTTCCGGTACTTGTTTCATGAGGGATGGGCTCCTTACGGCACTTTGACTTTCACAAGCTGATTTCAGACTCCACTCCTTGTGGATCTTCTGATGCTTCTGTGTTCTCTGGTGTTCTTGAAGATGTTGTGAACGTGCAAACGCCTTCCCGCACAGAGTGCACCTGAAGGGTTTCTCTCCTGTGTGTGTTCTCTGGTGTCTTGCAAGAACAGATGAGTATGAAAATGCCTTCCCACACACACTGCACTTGAAGGGTTTCTCTCCTGTGTGTGTTCTCTGGTGTTTTGCAAGATCACTTGACTCTGAAAATGCCTTCCCACACACACTGCACTTGAAGGGTTTCTCTCCTGTGTGTGTTCCCTGGTGTTTTGCAAGATCACTTGACTCTGAAAATGCCTTCCCACACACACTGCACTTAAAGGGTTTCTCTCCTGTGTGTGTTCTCTGGTGTCGTGCAAGATGTTGTAACTGTGAAAATGCCTTCCCACACACACTGCACTTGAAGGGTTTCTCTCCGGTGTGTGTTCTCTGGTGTTGTGCAATTTGTTGCAACTGTAAAAATGCCTTCCCACACACACTGCACTTGAAGGGTTTCTCTCCTGTGTGTGTTCTCCGGTGTGTTGCAAGATTTGAGGACTGTGAAAATGCCTTCCCACACACTCTGCACTTGAAGGGTTTCTCTCCTGTGTGTGTTCTCTGGTGTATTGCAAGATCAGATGACTGTGAAAATGCCTTGCCAAACACACTGCACTTGAAGGGTTTCTCTCCTGTGTGTGTTCTCTGGTGTATTTGACAATTTGATGGACCTGCAAACGCCTTCCCACACACACTGCACTTGAAGGGTTTCACTCCTGTGTGTGTTCTCTGGTGTGCTGCAAGATGTGGTGACTGTAAAAATGCCTTCTCACACACACTGCACTTAAAGGGTTTCTCTCCTGTGTGAGTTCTCTGGTGTTTTGCAAGATCATATGACTGTGAAAATGCCTTCCCACACAGAGTGCACTTGAAGGGTTTCTCTCCTGTGTGTGTTCTCTGGTGTATTGCAAGATCAGATGACTGTGAAAATGCCTTGCCACACACACTGCACTTGAAGGGTTTCTCTCCTGTGTGTGTTCTCTGGTGTATTTGACAATTTGATGGACCTGCAAACGCCTTCCCACACACACTGCACTTGAAGGGTTTCTCTCCTGTGTGAGTTCTCTGGTGTTTTGCAAGATCATATGACTGTGAAAATGCCTTCCCACACAGAGTGCACTTGAAGGGTTTCTCTCCTGTGTGTGTTCTCTGGTGTATTGCAAGATGTTGTGACCGTAAAAATGCCTTCCCACACACACTGCACTTGAAGGGTTTCTCTCCTGTGTGTGTTCTCTGGTGTCGTGCAAGATATTGTGACTGTGAAAATGCCTTCCCACACACACTGCACTTGAAGGATTTCTCTCCTGTGTGTGTTCTCTTGTGTTTTGCAAGATTAGATGACTGTGAAAATGCCTTCCCACACACAATGCACTTGAAGGGTTTCTCTCCCGTGTGTTTTCTCTGGTGTCTTTGAAGAGTTGATGAATCTGCAAACGCCATCTCACACCGAGTGCACTTGAAGGGTTTTTCTCCCGTGTGTTTTTTCTGATGCTGTGTCAAAATTTCAGTCCGATCCGTGCTGTATGCACGCTGGTCGGATTGTTGCCTTGCCGTACCGAGCCGTGCTGACTGCCTGTGCTCCATCAGACCAATTCTGCAGAGGAAGCGTCAGAGGAAGCGACAGCTGCAGACAGAAAATAGCATCTACACGTCAGTATCAAGGCACAGAGGAATGAATATACGCATATATAAGTACACAATCTTGATTTGAAGCTTTCATGACTGCAGGAATCCATACTCTATGGTTCTTTCGGTAAAGTCACGTAGGTAGAATTAACATAAATGACGTTTCGAACGCAACACAAGCGTTCGTCTTCGGGTGAAAATTGCGATAGCTGAGATGTCTGCTGTGATTTATTTTAATAAACGCTTTCATTTAACTCACTGTCTGTTGTTGTTGTCATTGTTGTCGTTGTATCCTCAAATCTTGTAACTCAATTTTAACCCACTTCCCAATGTGATATCGACTGCAAACTTGGTATACTTACGCCATACTGATGACAATACTATATTCTATCATTAAATAAAAAACATTTAAACAATCTTTTTTACATGTTATGTTTCGGCTTGGGTCTAATTGTCCACGGTAAACTGACGTTGGGTGTAATTGACCACGGTCGCTTGTGTTACGGCAAGCCTCAGGGCCACTTCCTGGAGTCGTGGAGTTCTTCCATTACAAGTACATTTCATAAAAGCGTGTTCTTAAAAGTTTTTTAAAATTTTACTTATTTTATTTCTACCTACGTGACTTTACCGAAAGAACCAAAGAGTATATATAAATACAGTCACACATGACTAACACGTCTATACGTATTAATATATTCATGATAGAGTTAAAAGTTACCGAAATTCATCACACGGGCTGTTATGGCGCACTATGAGAGGGCAAATGGTCATAAACATTCCTGGAAGCCCTCGTATCTTCAAAATGAATGTTAACCCAAAACTCCAAGCACACAATTTTGGCTGTCTGGCTACAAAATGAATATTCATAAGAGCTAAATTCAGCTGACATAGCAAAGGGTGTTGAAAATAATACTACTTGTGTTATGCATAAATTCATGTTCAATCGCAACTTAGAGGTGTGAAGCCAGGCTCAGGTTTCTTTGAATGCTGGGATGAACAGATCTAACGTCAGCTGTATGTGTGCTGTGTCAACTTCCTGACTGCTTTCATTCTCATAAAGAGTTCCAGATGAAAATAAAAAACATAAACCATTGTTTTCATATATCCTCCATGTTCAATAGAGTTAATAGACTTCACTGCAAACACAAACTTGACACTGCCACACACTGCCGCGTTAAACAGGTGGTGGCGTGTCCAGAACCATGCCTGGCCACACACCTTCATCTGCTCAGTATTAATGTTTCAGTTTCATTTATTAGGTACTAGCTTTACTACCTGGCTTAGCCCGAGACTTGGATTCTTGTCTTGAATGAATCCACGGCCTACGCGGAGGGTGGGGGGTGCGTGACGTCAGCAAGCACACTGCGTGACGCAGCCGCATGAGGGTGACATCACAGACGTGAGGTCACCGCTCACTTGCCGTGCTAAATATATCCATTATTGCGCCCCCCCACCCCACAAAAATGCAAAAGTCAATTTTTATACTTTTTGCATTGTGTACAATCTGGAAGCTACCCACATGCCAAATTTAAAGTTTGTTGCATGTCGGAAAGTATGCTAAACATTTAGAACAGATACACATTCACAAATTTCCCTTTTATATATAGATAACCCCGTGAGCCATGCGGCTCTTGACTCGGGGGCAACTGCAACAAACAAAAACATGAACAAGAAACATCTTAAAGTGACTACACACAACAGAAAAATCCAGGAAAAAACAACAGAAAAAACACCGTATTTCAACGCTGTGTGCAAAAATCCCAGTGGGATGCAAGTCAAACAATAACAACCATAAGACAACTTAGATTAAAGGTATCAGTCTAACTCTGTACTACCACAAACAAACATGGCTAAACCAAACGTTTTCAATGCTTACTCACTCCACCAAATAATTGAGGATCAAATCAACATAACCGAGTTTGCGTGTCTCCCTCTCTCTCCGTGGTGGCGTGGATTTTCCTCCGGATGCAACTCCACATTTAAGAGTGAACATCAGCACGCGTTTAGAGCCTTTGACCGATAGTCATTTCCACACGTTGACAAAGCCCACCTTTGTTGTGTGGGCAGGTCGCGTCTGAAAACAAGAGCGGACGCTTTTCGCACGAAACGTCGTGATTTATTTTATTTTCTGACCTACGTGACTCTACCGAAAGAACCAAAGAGTATGGATTCCTGCACTCACGAAAGCTTCAAATCATAAGAACGGTACAGCAGCTCAAGCGGGCTTGGCTTGGTTACATTTCCTGCAGTCACGAAAGCTCCAAATCTCTCATTGCCATGCTCATTTCTCTACCCCCCCCGTCTCTCTCTGCCCCCCTCTCTCTCTATTTAAGGCCTCGACACAGAGGTGTTGTTTCTGTGTGTGCCTATGTGTGTGTCTCTCTCTCTGTGTTATCTCTGTGTGTTTGTCTCTCTCTCTCTCTGTGCCTATGTGTGTCTCTCTGTGTGCCTATGTGTATGTCTCGCTCTGTGTGCCTTTGTGTGTGTGTCTATGTGTGTCTCTGTCTCTTTGTTATCTCTCTGTGAGCCTATGTGTGTGTCTCTATCTCTCATCGTGTCTCTATCTGTGTCTATGTGTGTGTCTCTGTGTCTTTGTGTTATCTCTCTCTGTGTGTGTATCTCTCTGTAATGCCTATGTGTCTCTCTCTGTCTCATCTCTCTCTGCTTATGTGTGTCTCTCTCTGTGTGTCGGTGTCTCTCTCTGCTTGTGTGTCTGTGTGTCTCCGTGTCTGTGTTTAGTTCTCTCAAATTTAGCAATCTTTGGAAGAACGTTAATCAACCAGGTGAGGTGTTGACTGTAATGTTAGCCGACTCGCTGTGTTGTGTTGTATTGCAAAGAACCAAAAAATATAGTTCTAAGTTTACAAGCTTTGTTTTCTCATTCATTTGTACCTGATGGTGGTTGCTCGTGTCGCAAAGGAAACGTCGTATGCTATTACTTAATTAATGTTTTTTTTCTACGTGACTTTACCTAAAGAACCAAATAGTATGGATCCCTGCACTCACGAAGCTCCAGATCAAGTTTAAACGAGATAATTCTATGTTTATTTCGGTAAAGTCACGTAGGTAAAACAATAAAATGAAACAACTAAATAAAATTAGTTTTTTTTATTTTGTTAAAAACATTTTTGATGAAAAATAAAATATTATGAATAAACAACTAAAATAAATGAAACGAAATAGTTTTTTCATTTTTTACGAAACTAAATTTGTATTTAAAAAATATTATGAAAAAACAACTAAAATTTGAAAAAACAACTAAATTAAATTGGTTGTTTCTTCATTTATTGTATTTCTGCTGCCGTCACGAAAGCTTCCAGATCAAGTTGAAGCGAGAGAATTCAAACAAAGGCCTTCAGGCGAGGGCAGGAGGCGAGGCCCCGCGTGGCTAGGCCCCGCGTTGTAATGTCCCAACCTTGACATGGATTCCCATACTCGCTGCGACTCAATTGACATCCCTACGAGAGAGAGGCTCTACCTGGGTAAACAACAACCACAACAACCACCACAACAACAACAACCACCACGATGAAAATCTCTCACCTCAGATTTCATCGGCAGCTTGTCGTAACCTCGCTACGTTATGGCGGCAGCAGGATGTGACGTAAAATTCACTTCCGGGGTACAAGACACGCCCCCAACGAGCGGTGCTGGGTAACTGAATAACTTATTCGAGAATTGAATCTTTCGTCAACTGCAGGAATGACTCAACTCGTTGTACACTCATTGGCTCTTTCGGTAAAGTCACACGTCGAGGGATGATGGGGCGTGGGTGCTGAACCCGTCGCAATAAAAAACAAACTCGCGACGGCTTTTAACGAATATATTATGTTAATTGTATTTCATTTCTTTACCGAAATAACCAATGAGCAATTCCTGCAGTCACCAAAGCTGAGATCCTAGATTATGTTAATGAGCCGCCAGTCACTGGGCGTAGCTTTGCCCAAATAAGGATTGTACCGGAACGGACATCGGCGGTGACCAAGCAGGGGTGACATCACGTCTCTAGCGAGGCGCACCGCCCCCCCCGTGGCGTTTCACGCCGATGAGGTAATGCTTAGTGGTGACGTCAGAGAGCGGGGTCAGAGTTCAAGTTTTGCGTCCAGAGGCCGTCCATAAATGACGTCACGCGATTTTGGACGATTTTTTTATCCCCCTCCCCCCCTCGTCACACGGCGTCACAAAAAGTCAGACCCCCCTCAAATATGACGTCACAAAGCTCTACCCCCCCCCCCCCTTAAAAAAAAACACGCTTCAAATCGCTTTAAACTATTGTCATTGTAGTGCGTATTTAATGTGGCGCTGCACTCTGATGTTGTAGAAGAAAACATGTATTCAAAAGGAGACCAGGGGGGTGGGGGTTGAGAAATGTGACGTCACATCAAAATGCGCAACTTTAAATACATATAGACAACACGTTCTACTTAATTAAATAGACTTTTTAATAAATGTTTTCTCCTACAACATCAGAATGTAGCGCCACATTAAATACGCACTACAATGACAATAGTTTAAAGCAATTTGAAGCGTGTTATATTTTATTTGGGGGGCAGAGCTGTGTGACGTCATATTTGAGGGGGTTTGACTTTTTGTGACGCCGTGTGACGCGGGTGGGGGGGTCAAAAATCGTCCAAAATCGCGTGACCTCATTTATGGACGGCCCCCATAACCAGTGGAGATGATTTTTTTAACCGGTCCTGAGCCGCCCCTACATCGACTCAGCCTCAAATGCGTACCCGGTGCGGTGTGCGAATATCGCCACCCGCTAACAGCACTTGCCCCAATAGTCTGTGAAGGCTATACCGGGGGGGATCTTTGTCTTTGTATGTACACACACAACACGTGGCCGATTACACAGATTAAAGGTCTCGACACACGTTGCCGTGAAAGTTCACAAATTCACGTGTCTGGTTTATTGTGTTTGGTTACAATAATTCAAAACTCGTAAATTACAGGGCGTTTCAGAAGGGTGGACCGCATCTGCTTTGAAATTGGGTGTTATGTCATTTCTGTACGATTCCAATCATTTTCGATTTAAAGTTTTCGTGACTGCAGGGATTCATCTTCTTGGTTCTTTCGGTAAAGTCACGTAAAAAGGAAATAATAAAACAATAAATAAATAAAACATACTAAAATAAAATTCTCACGTTTCGGCCAAAACGCAAGCAGGTCTGTCACCTGAGGACGGCTGCTTGCGTTGTGGCCGAAACGTCGTGAGAATTATTTTAAAAAGTTTTATTTTTATTATTTCCCTTCTACGTGACTTTACCGAAAGAACCAAGAAGATGATTCCAATCATTTTTACACGCTTCTATTTAACTCACTTCGTCTGTTGTATCCTCAAAAACGAAATCTTCTAACTCAAATTTTACACACTTCCCAATGTGCTATCGACTGCAAACTTGGTATAGCGATGTCATATTGATGACAACACGATATTATATCATACAAAATCCATAACATAGATTTTTTTTTACATTTAACACGCTTTTATTTAAATTTACTGTATGTGTTGTATCCAAAAATCTTGTAACTCAATTTCAACCGTATTCCCAATGTATCGAATGCAAAATTCGTATAGGTGTGTCATACTGATGACAATACCATATTTTATCATTAAAAATAAATAAATATTTTTTTACAATCTTATTTACGGCTCTAATTGTCCACGTTCAACTGACGTTGCCTGTAAATCACCGCGGTCCCTTACGTCACGGCAAGCCTTGGGGAGCCACGCCCAGGGCCGGGGCATGTGGAAGAGGAGCGATGAGAGAAGGGGGCAGGGGCAGCTCGGACAGTACATTTCATTAAAGCGTGTTTTTAAAAAAAGTATTTTAAAATATTTAATTTTAACTGTCTGTTGTCGTTTTTGTCGTATTCTCAAATCTTGTAACTCAATTTTAACCAACTTCCGAATGTGGTATCGACTGCAAACTTGGTATACTTATGTCATACTGATGACAATACTATATTCTATCATTTAAAAAAATATATTTTTAAACATTCTTTTTTATGTTATGTTTCGGTCTAATTGTCCCCACAGTCAACTGACGTTGGCTATAATTGGCCACTGTCCCTTACGTTATGGCAAGCTTCGGGGCCATTTCCTGGAGTCGTGGAGTTCTGCCATTACTAGTACATTTCATAAAAGCACGTATGAAAAAGCAAGTGTTTTTCTTAATTATTTATTTATAGTCAAAATCGCCAAATTTGCGGAGCTTCGCTGCAAGTACAGGGAGAGACGAGAGGTGAGGCAGCGACACGCTCAGCCTCCCCTCAGACACTGGATGGACCGCGGGCAGTAAGGGCTTGCCTGTTACTATCTCAGCATGTCACCAATAGAATGTTTGTAGACCCCTTCATTGCATGTCCTCGCCTTCCATAGTCCAGGTAACTGAGTTCAAGTACAGTAGAACCTCTGGTCACGACCATAATTCGTTCCATAACTTTGGTCGCAACCCGATTTGGTCGTGACTCAAACCTAATTTCCCCATTGGATTGTATGTTAATACGATTAATCCATTCCAGACTCCTACGAACTGTATATAAAGTTTTTAAAATATTTTTAAGGCCAAAAATAGTTAATTATGCCATAGAATTCATTGTAATAGTAAACTAAATGTAAAAACATTGCATAACACTGAGAAAACCTTGAAAAACAGAGAAAACTGACAAGGTTTAGAATTGTTCAACAAGATTACTGTTTCGTCTGCTACATCAGTCGGTCGATTCTGAGAGAGCATATTCGTATGAGCAATTTATGTTTCTATTGAAAGTTAACAGTAATATTTGAATACAGTATTGTTTTTTGGAAGCATTCACCGTAATATCGTATGAACGTTTACTTCACCGCATCATCGTATTAATGCGAGAAGAGATTAACGGGTTCTTATGTTAGCGATTGACGTACTCAGCGCTTTCGCTCTCTAAACTATGGCTTGAATGAGGAAGGAGGGGTATGACTACACTTACAAAATGTATACATATCTTACTAGGAATTTTATATTACAAAAGATATATACATAACTGTTACGCTTTGTGTAATTCAACAACAAAAATGGCGCGGAAGGAGAAATCGGCCGCGGCCCTGTTTGATCTCCACCCGAGTATGTGTTCGTGACCAGATTAAATAAACTGTTGTAAATGTTTTGGTCGAAACCCAATTTGGTCGTGGTCAGAAGCATTCGCGACCAGAGGTTCTACTGTATGTGCATAAAGATACGTAGGCTCGCTGGTCTCGTCATGAAACTGCAATGAAAAAGCACCAGGGGAGGCAGCTATCACATCTGCCTCACTGAGGGGGGTGGGCGTGTCAGACACACCAGTGAGGCCACGCCCCCAGTGCCTCCCCAGCCACTGACCTCACGCCATGTCACTGGCTCCCATCCATCGCGTTCATTGTTAATTACCGAGGCTCACAGAGCAAGACTAAGGCTCCCATAGGCTTCAGTGTGAATCGCTGAGGCTCACAAGAGCCAGATGAAGGCTCCCATAGGGTTCAGTGGTAAACACCGAAGCTCCCGGTGAGATATCTACCCAACCAACAGATCCACCAAGACTGGCCGCTCTTACCCTGCAGGTTGAACCTAAGATTTCAATGTTCTACTTCACGTTATTTTCATTAAAGGCCTGTGACAAAGGTGCATCTATTGGAAGCGACATCGTCTCAAGCTTACACATCTACCGGGTCTCCATTTGACTTTATATTGTCTAGGAAGTCCACCCACACCTCCACTTCCACAAACTGCTGTGAGTTGCCTCGCTCTGCCTTACAGTCAGAATTCCCCTCTTGCTTCACGTTGCCTCCACCGATGTGAAGGTCCCATTCTGGAGTCGAATTTTCATCTTCACATTTTACCTTCACTTCTTCGCTCTTCAACGTCACCTCTTCACATTTCACAATCACCTCTTCAAATTCCGCCTTGATACCTTTTAAAGTGCCCAAACTGGGATTTTCTTCCGGTACTTGTTTCATGAGGGATGGGCTCCTTACGGCACTTTGACTTTCACAAGCTGATTTCAGACTCCACTCCTTGTGGATCTTCTGATGCTTCTGTGTTCTCTGGTGTTCTTGAAGATGTTGTGAACGTGCAAACGCCTTCCCGCACAGAGTGCACCTGAAGGGTTTCTCTCCTGTGTGTGTTCTCTGGTGTCTTGCAAGAACAGATGAGTATGAAAATGCCTTCCCACACACACTGCACTTGAAGGGTTTCTCTCCTGTGTGTGTTCTCTGGTGTTTTGCAAGATCACTTGACTCTGAAAATGCCTTCCCACACACACTGCACTTGAAGGGTTTCTCTCCTGTGTGTGTTCCCTGGTGTTTTGCAAGATCACTTGACTCTGAAAATGCCTTCCCACACACACTGCACTTGAAGGGTTTCTCTCCTGTGTGTTCTCCGGTGTGTTGCAAGATGTTGTAACTGTGAAAATGCCTTCCCACACACTCTGCACTTGAAGGGTTTCTCTCCTGTGTGTGTTCTCTGGTGTATTGCAAGATCAGATGAGTATGAAAATGCCTTCCCACACACACTGCACTTGAAGGGTTTCTCTCCTGTGTGTGTTCTCTGGTGTTTTGCAAGATCACTTGACTCTGAAAATGCCTTCCCACACACACTGCACTTGAAGGGTTTCTCTCCTGTGTGTGTTCTCTGGTGTTTTGCAAGATTTGAGGACTGTGAAAATGCCTTCCCACACACTCTGCACGTGAAGGGTTTCTCTCCTGTGTGTGTTCTCTGGTGTATTGCAAGATCAGATGACTGTGAAAATGCCTTCCCACACACACTGCACTTGAAGGGTTTCTCTCCTGTGTGTGTTCTCTGGTGTATTTGACAATTTGATGGACCTGCAAACGCCTTCCCACACACACTGCACTTGAAGGGTTTCTTTCCTGTGTGTGTTCTCCGGTGTGTTGCAAGATTTGAGGACTGTGAAAATGCCTTCCCACACACTCTGCACTTGAAGGGTTTCTCTCCTGTGTGTGTTCTCTGGTGTATTGCAAGATCAGATGACTGTGAAACTGCCTTGCCACACACACTGCACTTGAAGGGTTTCTCTCCTGTGTGTGTTCTCTGGTGTCTTGCAAGAACAGATGAGTATGAAAATGCCTTCCCACACACACTGCACTTGAAGGGTTTCTCTCCTGTGTGTGTTCTCTGGTGTTTTGCAAGATCACTTGACTCTGAAAATGCCTTCCCACACACACTGCACTTGAAGGGTTTCTCTCCTGTGTGTGTTCTCTGGTGTTTTGCAAGATTTGAGGACTGTGAAAATGCCTTCCCACACACTCTGCACGTGAAGGGTTTCTCTCCTGTGTGTGTTCTCTGGTGTATTGCAAGATCAGATGACTGTGAAAATGCCTTCCCACACACAATGCACTTGAAGGGTTTCTCTCCCGTGTGTTTTCTCTGGTGTCTTTGAAGAGTTGATGAATCTGCAAACGCCATCTCACACCGAGTGCACTTGAAGGGTTTTTCTCCCGTGTGTTTTTTCTGGTGCTGTGTCAAAATTTCAGTCCGATCCGTGCTGTATGCACGCTGGTCGGATTGTTGCCTTGCCGTACCGAGCCGCGCTGACTGCCTGTGCTCCATCAGACCAATTCTGCAGTGGAAGCGTCAGAGGAAGCGACAGCTGCAGACAGAAAATAGCATCTACACGTCAGTATCGAGGCACAGAGGAATGAATATACGCATATATAAGTACACAATCTTGATTTGAAGCTTTCATGACTGCAGGAATCCATACTCTATGGTTCTTTTGGTAAAGTCACGTAGGTAGAATTAACATAAATGACGTTTCGAACGCAACACAAGCGTTCGTCTTCGGGTGAAAATTGCGATAGCTGAGATGTCTGCTGTGATTTATTTTAATAAACGCTTTCATTTAACTCACTGTCTGTTGTTGTTGTCATTGTTGTTGTTGTATCCTCAAATCTTGTAACTCAATTTTAACCCACTTCCCAATGTGATAGACTGCAAACTTGGTATACTTACGCCATACTGATGACAATACTATATTCTATCATTAAATAAAAAAAATTTAAACAATCTTTTTTACATGTTATGTTTCGGCTTGGGTCTAATTGTCCACGGTAAACTGACGTTGGCTGTAATTGACCACGGTCGCTTGTGTTACGGCAAGCCTCAGGGCCACTTCCTGGAGTCGTGGAGTTCTTCCATTACAAGTACATTTCATAAAAGCGTGTTCTTAAAAGTTTTTTAAAATTGTACTTATTTTATTTCTACCTACGTGACTTTACCGAAAGAACCAAAGAGTATATATAAATACAGTCACACATGACTAACACGTCTATACGTATTAATATATTCATGATAGAGTTAAAAGTTTCCCAAATTCATCACACGGGCTGTTATGGCGCACTATGAGAGGGCAAATGGTCATAAACATTCCTCGTATCTTCAAAATGAATGTTAACCCAAAACTCCAAGCACACAATTTTGGCTGTCTGGCTACAAAATGAATATTCATAAGAGCTAAATTCAGCTGACATAGCAAAGGGTGTTGAAAATAATACTACTTGTGTTATGCATAAATTCATGTTCAATCGCAACTTAGAGGTGTGAAGCCAGGCTCAGGTTTCTTTGAATGCTGGGATGAACAAATCTAACGTCAGCTGTATGTGTGCTGTGTCAACTTCCTGACTGCTTCCATTCTCATAAAGAGTTCCAGATAAAAACAAAAAACATAAACCATGCTTTTGATATAACCTCTGTGTTCAATAGAATTAATAGACTTTACTGCAAACACAAACTTGACACTGCTACACACTGCCGTGTTAAACAGGTGGTGTCGTGTCCAGAACCATGCCTGGCCCCACACCTTCATCTGCTCAGTATTAATGTTTCAGTTTCATTTATTAGGTACTAGCTTTACTACCTGGCTTCGTCCGAGACTTGGATTCTTGTCTTGAATGAATCCACGGCCAACGCGGAGGGTGGGAGATGCGTGACGTCAGCATGCACACTGCGTGACACTGCCGCATGCGGGTGACATCACAGACGTGAGGTCACCGCTCACTTGCCATGCAAAATATATCCATTATTGCGCACACTCCCCAAAAAATGCAAAAGTAAATTTTTATACTTTTTGCATTGTGTACAGTCTGGAAGGTACCCACATGCCAAATTTCAAGTTTGTTGCATGTCAGAAAGTATGCCCCTCCGGATGCCCCTCCACATTTAAGAGTGAACATCAGCACGCGTTTAGAGCCTTTGACCGATAGTCATTTCCACACGTTGACAAAGCCCACCTTTAAATTTTGATTTAAAGCTTTCGTGACTGCAGGGATTCATATTCTTGGTTCTTTCGGTAAAGTCACATATAAGGGAAATAACAAAATAATATCAATATAAAACAACAAATGCACTCACGAAAGCTTCAAATCATAAGAGCGGTAACAGCAGCACAAGTGGGCTCGGCCTGGTTACATAAAATAGAAACTTAAGTTGTCCTCGTGTTGTATTTCCTGCAGTCACGAAAGCTCCAAATCTCTCATTGCCATGCTCATTTCTCTACACCCCCCCCCCCCGTATCTCTCTGCCCCCCTCTCTATTTAAGCCCTTAACACAGAGGTGTTGTTTCTGTGTGTGCCTATGTGTGTGCCTACGTGTCTGTGTTATCTCTCCCTGTGTGCCTATGTGTCTCTCTCTGTGTGCCTGTGTCATCTCTCTCTGTGTCTCTGTGTGTCTCTGTGTGTTTATGTGTCTGTCTCTCTGTGTGCCTATGTGTGCCTATGTGTGTGTCTATCTCCATGTCTATATGTGTCTCTTTCTCTGTGTCTCTCTGTGTGCCTATGTGTCTCTCTGTCTCTGTGTTATCTCTCTCTGCTTGTGTGTATGTGTCTCCATGTCTGTGTTTAGTTCTCTCTAAAATTTAGCAATCTTTGGAAGAACGTTAATAAACCAGGTGGGGTGTTGACTGTTATGTGAGCCGACTCGCTGTGTTGTGTTGTATTGCATTGTAGTTCTAAGTTTATTTTATTTTATACCTATGTAACTTTACCGAAAGAACCAAAGACTATTGTTCTAAGTTTACAATCTTTGCTTTCTCATTCATTTGTACCTGATGGTGATTGCTCGTGTTGCAAAGGAAACGTCGTATGCTATTATTTAATTAATGTGTTCTTTCTACGTGACTTTACCGAAAGAACCAAAGAGTATGGATCCCTGCACTCACGAAAGCTCCAGATCAAGTTTAACCGAGATAATTATTTGTTCTTTTCGGTAAGGTCACGTAGGTAAAAAAATTAATGAAACGAATAAATTATGAAATATTTTTTAGTATTAAAAAGTTTTAATGAAAAAAATTGTATTAAAAATTAAATATGAAAAAAAAGAAACTAAATACATTTTGTTTTTTCATTTATGAAAAAAAGTTTGGATAAAAAAAATATGATATAACTAAAATAAATGAAAAAAAACCACCACATTAAATTGGTTGTTTCTTCATTTATTGTATTTCTGCTGCCGTCACGAAAGCTTCCAGATCAAGTTGAAGCGAGAGAATTCAAACAAAGGCCTTCAGGCGAGGGCAGGAGGCGAGGCCCCGCGTGGCTAGGCCCCGCGTTGTAATGTCCCAACATGGACATGGATTCCCATACTCGCTGCGACTCAATTGACATCCCTACGAGAAAGAGAGAGGCTCTACCTTGGTAAACAACAACAACCACCACCACCACAACCACCACGATGAAAATCTCTCACCTCGGATTTCATCGGCAGCTTCTCGTTACCTCGCTACGTTATGGCGGCAGCAGGATGTGACGTAATATTCACTTTCGGGGTACAAGACACGCCCCCAACGAGCGGTGCTGGGTAACTGAATAACTTATTCGAGAATTGAAGCTTTCGTCAACTGCAGGAATGACTCAACTCGTTGTACACTCATTGGCTCTTTCGGTAAAGTCACACGTCGAGGGATGATGGGGCGTGGGTGCTGAACCCGTCGCAATAAAAAAACAAACTCGCGACGGCTTTTAACGAATATATTATGTTAATTGTATTTCATTTCTTTACCGAAATAACCAATGAGCAATTCCTGCAGTCACCAAAGCTTAGATCCTAGATTATGTTAATGAGCCGCCAGTCACTGGGCGTAGCTTTGCCCAAATAAGGATTGTACGGGAACAGACATCGACGGTGACCAAGCAGGGGTGACATGACGTCACTAGCGAGGCGCACCGCCCCCCCGTGGCGTTTCACGCCGATGAAGTAATGCTTAGTGGTGACGTCAGAGAGCGGGGTCAGAGTTCAAGTTTTGCGTCCAGAGGCCGTCCATAAATGACGTCACGCGATTTTGGACGATTTTTGATCCCCCTCCCCCCCTCGTTACACGGCGTCACAAAAAGTCAGACCCCCCTCAAATATGACGTCACAAAGCTCTACCCCCCCCCCCCTTCAAAAAAAACACGCTTCAAATCGCTTTAAACTATTGTCATTGTAGTGCGTATTTAATGTGGCGCTGCACTCTGATGTTGTAGAAGAAAACATTTATTCAAAAGGAGACCAGGGGGGTGGGGGTTGAGAAATGTGACGTCACATCAAAATGCGCAACTTTAAATACATATAGACAACACGTTCTACTTAATTAAATAGACTTTTTAATGTTTTCTCCTACATCAGAATGCAGCGCCACATTAAATACGCACTACAATGACAATAGTTTAAAGCAATTTGAAGCGTGTTATATTTTATTTGGGGGGCAGAGCTGTGTGACGTCATATTTGAGGGGGTTTGACTTTTTGTGACGCCGTGTGACGCGGGTGGGGGGGTCAAAAATCGTCCAAAATCGCGTGACCTCATTTATGGACGGCCCCCATAACCAGTGGAGATGATTTTTTTAACCGGTCCTGAGCCGCCCCTACATCGACTCAGCCTCAAATGCGTACCCGGTGCGGTGTGCGAATATCGCCACCCGCTAACAGCACTTGCTCCAATAGTCTGTGAAGGCTATACCGGGGGGATCTTTGTCTTTGTATGTACACACACACGTGGCCGATTACACAGATTAAAGGTCTCGACACACGTTGCCGTGAAAGTTCACAAATTCACGTGTCTGGTTTATTGTGTTTGGTTACAATTATTCAAAACTCGTAAATTACAGGGCGTTTCAGAAGGGTGGACCGCATCTGCTTTGAAATTGGGTGTTATGTCATTTCTGTACGATTCCAATCATTTTCGATTTAAAGTTTTCGTGACTGCAGGGATTCATCTTCTTGGTTCTTTCGGTAAAGTCACGTAAAAGGGAAATAATAAAACAATAAATAAAACATACTAAAATAAAATTCTCACGTTTCGGCCAAAACGCAAGCAGGTCTGTCACCTGAGGGCGGCTGCTTGCGTTGTGGCCGAAACGTCGTGAGAATTATTTTAAAAAGTTTTATTTTTATTATTTCCCTTCTACGTGACTTTACCGAAAGAACCAAGAAGATGATTCCAATCATTTTTACACGCTTCTATTTAACTCACTTCGTCTGTTGTATCCTCAAAAACGAAATCTTCTAACTCAAATTTTACACACTTCCCAATGTGCTATCGACTGCAAACTTGGTATAGCGATGTCATATTGATGACAACACGATATTATATCATACAAAATCCAAAACATAGATTTTTTTTTACATTTAACACGCTTTTATTTAAATTTACTGTATGTGTTGTATCCAAAAATCTTGTAACTCAATTTCAACCGTATTCCCAATGTATCGAATGCAAAATTCGTAGAGGTGTGTCATACTGATGACAATACCATATTTTATCATTAAAAATAAATAAATATTTTTTTACAATCTTTTTTACGGCTATAATTGTCAACGCTCAACCTGACGTTGCCTGTAAATCACCGCGGTCCCTTACGTCACGGCAAGCCTTGGGGAGCCACGCCCAGGGCCGGGGCATGTGGAAGAGGAGCGATGAGAGAAGGGGGCAGGGGCAGCTCGGACAGTACATTTCATTAAAGCGTGTTTTTAAAAAAAGTATTTTAAAATATTTTATTTTAACTGTCTGTTGTCGTTTTTGTCGTATTCTCAAATCTTGTAACTCAATTTTAACCAACTTCCCAATGTGGTATCGACTGCAAACTTGGTATACTTATGTCATACTGATGACAATACTATATTCTATCATTAAAAAAAATATATTTTTAAACATTCTTTTTTATATATTATGTTTCGGTCTAATTGTCCCCACAGTCAACTGACGTTGGCTATAATTGGCCACTGTCCCTTACGTTATGGCAAGCTTCGGGGCCATTTCCTGGAGTCGTGGAGTTCTGCCATTACTAGTACATTTCATAAAAGCACGTATGAAAAAACAAGTGTTTTTCTTAATTATTTATTTATAGTCAAAATCGCCAAATTTGCGGAGCTTCGCTGCAAGTACAGGGAGAGACGAGAGGTGAGGCAGCGACGCGCTCAGCCTCCCCTCCGATTGCGCAACCCCTCAGACACTGGATGGAACTCGGGCAGTAAGGGTGTGCCTGTTACTATCTCAGCATGTCACCAATGGAATGTGTGTAGACCCCTTCATTACATGTCCTCGCCTTCCATAGTCCAGGTAACTGAGTTCAAGTACAGTAGAATGTCTGGTCATGATCATAATTCGTTCCATAACTTTGGTCGCAACCTGATTTGGTCATGACTCAAACTTAATTTCCCCATTGGATTGTATGTAAGTACGATTAATCCGTTCCAGACTCCTACAAACTGTATATAGAGTTTTAAAAAGATTTTTAAGCACAAAAATAGTTAATTATGCCATAGAATTCAGTGTAATAGGAAACTAAATGTAAAAACATTGCATAACACTGAGAAAACCTTGAACAGAGAAAACTAACATTGCCGCGTCAAGGTGTAGAATCATTCAACAAGATTACTGTTTCGTCTGCTACATCAGTCGGTCGATTCTGGAAGAGAATATTCGTATGAGCAATTCATGTTTCTATTGAAAGTTAACAGTAATATCTGGGTACAGTATTGTTTTTGGAAGCATTCACCGTAATATCGTATGAACGTTTACTTCACCGCATCATCGTATGAATGATGCGAGAAGAGATTAACGGGTTCTTATGTTAGCGATTTACGTACTCAGCGTTTTCGCTCTCTAAATTATGGCTTGAATGAGGGGGGACGGGTATGACTACACTTACAAAATGTATACATATCTTACTAGGAATTTTATATAGCAAAATATATATACATAACTGTTACGCTTTGTGTAATTCAACAACAAAAATGGCGCGGAAGGGGAAAGCGGCCGTGTTTGATCGCCACCCGAGTATGTGTTCGTGACCAGATTAAATAAACTGCTGTAAATGTTTTGGTCGAAACCCAATTTGGTCGTGGTCAGAAGCATTCGTGACCAGAGGTTCTACTGTATGTGCATAAAGATACGTAGGCTCGCTGGTCTCGTCATGAAACTCCAATGAAAAAGCACCAGGGGAGGCAGCTATCACATCTGCCTCACTGAGGGGGGGGCGTGTCAGACACCCCCCCCCTCGGTGAGGCCACGCCCCCGGTGCCTCCCCAGCCACTGACCTCACGCCATGTCACTGGCTCCCATCCATCGCGTTCAGTGTTAATTACCGAGGCTCACAGAGCAAGACTAAGGCTCCCATAGGGTTCAGTGTTAATCACCGAGGCTCACAGTGCCAGACTAAGGCTCCCATAGGCTTCAGTGTGAATCACTGAGGCTCACAGACCCAGACAAAGGGTCCCATAGGCTTCAGTGTGAATCACTGAGGCTCACAAGAGCCAGATGAAGGCTCCCATATGGTTCAGTGTGAAACACCGATGCTCCTGGTGAGATATCTACCCAACCAACAGATCCACCAAGACTGGCCGTTCTTACCCTACAGGTTGAACCTAAGATTTCAATGTTCTACTTCACATTATTTTCATTAAAGGCCTGTGACAAAGGTGCATCTATTGGGAGCGACATCGTCTCAAGCTTACACATCTACCGAGTCTCCATTTGACTTTATATTGTCGAGGAAGTCCACCCACACCTCCACTTCCACAAACTGCTGCGAGTTGCCTCGCTCTGCCTCACAGTCAGAATTCCCCTCTTGCTTCACGTTGCCTCCACCGATGTGAAGGTCCCATTCTGGAGTCGAATTTTCATCTTCACATTTTACCTTCACATCTTCGCTCTTCAACGTCACCTCTTCACATTTCACAATCACCTCTTCAAATTTCACCTTGATACCTTTCAAAGTGCCCAAGCTGGGATTTTCTTCCGGTACTTGTTTCATGAGGGATGGGCTCCTTATGGCACTTTGACTTTCACAAGCTGATTTCAGACTCCACTCCTTGTGGATCTTCTGATGCTTCTGTGTTCTCTGGTGTTCTTGAAGATGTTGTGAACGTGCAAACGCCTTCCCGCACAGAGTGCACCTGAAGGGTTTCTCTCCTGTGTGTGTTCTCTGGTGTGTTGCAAGATTTGAGGACTGTGAAATAGCCTTCCCACACACACTGCACTTGAAGGGTTTCTCTCCTGTGTGTGTTCTCTGGTGTATTTGACAATTTGATGGACCTGCAAACGCCTTCCCACACACACTGCACTTGAAGGGTTTCACTCCTGTGTGTGTTCTCTGGTGTGTTGCAAGATGTTGTGACCGTAAAAATGCCTTCTCACACACACTGCACTTGAAGGGTTTCTCTCCTGTGTGAGTTCTCTGGTGTCTTGCAAGAACATATGACTGTGAAAATGCCTTCCCACACAGAGTGCACTTGAAGGGTTTCACTCCTGTGTGTGTTCTCTGGTGTTTTGCAAGATGTTGTGACCGTAAAAATGCCTTCTCACACACACTGCACTTGAAGGGTTTCTCTCCAGTGTGAGTTCTCTGGTGTCTTGCAAGAACATATGACTGTGAAAATGCCTTCCCACATAGAGTGCACTTGAAGGGTTTCTCTCCTGTGTGTGTTCTCTGGTGTATTGCAAGATGTTGTGACCGTAAAAATGCCTTCCCACACACACTGCACTTGAAGGGTTTCTCTCCTGTGTGTGTTCTCTGGTGTCGTGCAAGATATTGTGACTGTGAAAATGCCTTCCCACACACACTGCACTTGAAGGATTTCTCTCCTGTGTGTGTTCTCTGGTGTTTTTGAAGAGTTGATGAATCTGCAAACGCCATCTCACACCGAGTGCACTTGAAGGGTTTTTCTCCCGTGTGTTTTTTCTGGTGCTGTGTCAAAATTCCAGTCCGATCCGTGCTGTATGCACGCTGGTCGGATTGTTGCCTTGCCGTACCGAGCCGCGCTGACTGCCTGTGCTCCATTAGACCAATTCTGCAGAGGAAGCGTCAGAGGAAGCGACAGCTGCAAACAGAAAATAGCATCTACACGGCAGTATCAAGGCACAGAGGAATGAATATACGCATATATAAGTACACAATCTTGATTTGAAGTCACGTAGGTAGAATTAACATAAATGACGTTTCGAACGCAACACAAGCGTTCGTCTTTGGGTGAAAATCGCGATAGCTGAGATGTCTGCTGTGATTTATTTTAATAAACGCACTCATTTAACTCACTGTCTGTTGTTGTTGTTATCATTGTTGTATCCTCAAATCTTGTAACTCAATTTTAACCCACTTCCCAATGTAATATCGACTGCTAACTTGGTATACTTATGCCATACTGATGACAAAACTACATTCTATCATTAAATAAAAAAAAATTTTAACAATCTTTTTTACATGTTATGTTTCGGCTTGGGTCTAATTGTCCACGGTAAACTGACGTTGGCTGTAATTGACCACGGTCGCTTGTGTTACGGCAAGCCTCGGGGCCACTTCCTGGAGTTGTGGAGTTCTTCCATTACTAGTACATTTCATAAAAGCGTGTTTTTAAAAGTTTTTTTAAATTTTACTTATTTTATTTCTACCTACGTGACTTTACCGAAAGAACCAAAGAGTATATATAAATACAGTAACACATGACTAACACGTCTATACGTATTCATATATTCATGATAGAGTTAAAAAGTTTCCCAAATTCATCACACGGGCTGTTATGGCGCACTACGAGAGGGCAAATGGTCATAAACATTCCTGGAAGCCCTCGTATCTTCAAAATGAATGTTAACCCAAAACTCCAAGCACACAATTTTGGCTGTCTGGCTACAAAATGAATATTCATAAGAGCTAAATTCAGCTGACATAGCAAAGGGTGTTGAAAATAATACTACTTGTGTTATGCATAAATTCATGTTCAATCGCAACTTAGAGGTGTGAAGCCAGGCTCAGGTTTCTTTGAATGCTGGGATGAACAGATCTAACGTCAGCTGTATGTGTGCTGTGTCAACTTCCTGACTGCTTTCATTCTCATAAAGAGTTCCAGATGAAAACAAAAAACATAAACCATTGTTTTCATATATCCTCCATGTTCAATAGAGTTAATAGACTTCACTGCAAACACAAACTTGACACTGCCACACACTGCCGCGTTAAACAGGTGGTGGCGTGTCCAGAACCATGCCTGGCCACACACCTTCATCTGCTCAGTATTAATGTTTCAGTTTCATTTATTAGGTACTAGCTTTACTACCTGGCTTAGCCCGAGACTTGGATTCTTGTCTTGAATGAATCCACGGCCTACGCGGAGGGTGGGGGGTGCGTGACGTCAGCAAGCACACTGCGTGACGCAGCCGCATGAGGGTGACATCACAGACGTGAGGTCACCGCTCACTTGCCGTGCTAAATATATCCATTATTGCGCCCCCCCACCCCACAAAAATGCAAAAGTAAATTTTTATACTTTTTGCATTGTGTACAATCTGGAAGCTACCCACATGCCAAATTTAAAGTTTGTTGCATGTCGGAAAGTATGCTAAACATTTAGAACAGATACACATTCACAAATTTCCCTTTTATATATAGATAACCCCGTGAGCCATGCGGCTCTTGACTCGGGGGCAACTGCAACAAACAAAAACATGAACAAGAAACATCTTAAAGTGACTACACGCAACAGAAAAATCCAGGAAAAAACAACAGAAAAAACACCGTATTTCAACGCTGTGTGCAAAAATCCCAGTGGGATGCAAGTCAAACAATAACAACCATAAGACAACTTAGATTAAAGGTATCAGTCTAACTCTGTACTACCACAAACAAACATGGCTAAACCAAACGTTTTCAATGCTTACTCACTCCACCAAATAATTGAGGATCAAATCAACATAACCGAGTTTGCGTGTCTCCCTCTCTCTCCGTGGTGGCGTGGATTTTCCTCCGGATGCAACTCCACATTTAAGAGTGAACATCAGCACGCGTTTAGAGCCTTTGACCGATAGTCATTTCCACACGTTGACAAAGCCCACCTTTGTTGTGTGGGCAGGTCGCGTCTGAAAACAAGAGCGGACGCTTTTCGCACGAAACGTCGTGATTTATTTTATTTTCTGACCTACGTGACTCTACCGAAAGAACCAAAGAGTATGGATTCCTGCACTCACGAAAGGTTCAAATCATAAGAGCGGTACAGCAGCTCAAGCGGGCTTGGCCTGGTTACATTTCCTGCAGTCACGAAAGCTCCAAATCTCTCATTGCCATGCTCATTTCTCTACCCCCCCCCGTCTCTCTCTGCCCCCCTCTCTCTCTATTTAAGGCCTCGACACAGAGGTGGTGTTTCTGTGTGTGCCTATGTGTGTGTCTCTCTCTCTGTGTTATCTCTGTGTGTTTGTCTCTCTCTCTCTCTGTGCCTATGTGTGTCTCTCTGTGTGCCTATGTGTATGTCTCGCTCTGTGTGCCTTTGTGTGTGTGTCTATGTGTGTCTCTGTCTCTTTGTTATCTCTCTGTGAGCCTATGTGTGTGTCTCTATCTCTCATCGTGTCTCTATCTGTGTCTATGTGTGTGTCTCTGTGTCTTTGTGTTATCTCTCTCTGTGTGTGTATCTCTCTGTAATGCCTATGTGTCTCTCTCTGTCTCATCTCTCTCTGCTTATGTGTGTCTCTCTCTGTGTGTCGGTATCTCTCTCTGCTTGTGTGTCTGTGTGTCTCCGTGTCTGTGTTTAGTTCTCTCAAATTTAGCAATCTTTGGAAGAACGTTAATCAACCAGGTGGGGTGTTGACTGTAATGTTAGCCGACTCGCTGTGTTGTGTTGTATTGCAATGAACCAAAAAATATAGTTCTAAGTTTACAAGCTTTGTTTTCTCATTCATTTGTACCTGATGGTGGTTGCTCGTGTCGCAAAGGAAACGTCGTATGCTATTACTTAATTAATGTTTTCTTTCCACGTGACTTTACCTAAAGAACCAAATAGTATGGATCCCTGCACTCACGAAGCTCCAGATCAAGTTTAAACGAGATAATTCTATGTTTGTTTCGGTAAAGTCACGTAGGTAAAACAATAAAATGAAACAACTAAATTAAATTAGTTTTTTTTATTTTGTTAAAAACATTTTTGATGAAAAATAAAATATTATGAATAAACAACTAAAATAAATGAAACGAAATAGTTTTTTCATTTTTTACGAAACTAAATTTGTATTTAAAAAATATTATGAAAAAACAACTAAAATTTGAAAAAACAACTAAATTAAATTGGTTGTTTCTTCATTTATTGTATTTCTGCTGCCGTCACGAAAGCTTCCAGATCAAGTTGAAGCGAGATAATTCAAACAAAGGCCTTCAGGCGAGGGCAGGAGGCGAGGCCCCGCGTGGCTAGGCCCCGCGTTGTAATGTCCCAACCTTGACATGGATTCCCATACTCGCTGCGACTCAATTGACATCCATACGAGAGAGAGGCTCTACCTGGGTAAACAACAACAACCACAACAACCACCACAACAACAACAACCACCACGATGAAAATCTCTCACCTCAGATTTCATCGGCAGCTTGTCGTAACCTCGCTACGTTATGGCGGCAGCAGGATGTGACGTAAAATTCACTTCCGGGGTACAAGACACGCCCCCAACGAGCGGTGCTGGGTAACTGAATAACTTATTCGAGAATTGAAGCTTTCGTCAACTGCAGGAATGACTCAACTCGTTGTACACTCATTGGCTCTTTCGGTAAAGTCACACGTCGAGGGATGATGGGGCGTGGGTGCTGAACCCGTCGCAATAAAAAACAAACTCGCGACGGCTTTTAACGAATATATTATGTAAATTGTATTTCATTTCTTTACCGAAATAACCAATGAGCAATTCCTGCAGTCACCAAAGCTTAGATCCTAGATTATGTTAATGAGCCGCCAGTCACTGGGCGTAGCTTTGCCCAAATAAGGATTGTACGGGTCAGACATCGACGGGGACCAAGCAGGGGTGACATGACGTCACTAGCGAGGCGCACCGCCCCCCCTGGCGTTTCACGCCGATGAGGTAATGCTTAGTGGTGACGTCAGAGAGAGGGGTCAGAGTTAAAGTTTTGCGTACAGAGGCCGTCCATAAATGACGTCACGCGATTTTGGACAATTTTTGATCCCCCTCCCCCCTCGTCACACAGCGTCACAAAAAGTCAGACCCCCCTCAAATATGACGTCACAAAGCTCTACCCCCCCCCCCCCTTCAAAAAAAACACGCTTCAAATCGCTTTAAACTATTGTCATTGTAGTGCGTATTTAATGTGGCGCTGCACTCTGTTGTTGTAGAAGAAAACATTTATTAAAAAGGAGACCAGGGGGGTGGGGGTTGAGAAATGTGACATCACATCAAAATGCGCAACTTTAAATACATATAGACAACACATTCTACATAATTAAATAGACTTTTTAATGTTTTCTCCTACATCAGAATGCAGCGCCACATTAAAAACGCACGACAATGACAATAGTTTAAAGCAATTTGAAGCGTGTTATATTTTATTTGGGGGGCAGAGCTGTGTGACGTCATATTTGAGGGGGTTTGACTTTTTGTGACGCCGTGTGACGCGGGTGGGGGGGTCAAAAATCGTCCAAAATCGCGTGACCTCATTTATGGACGGCCCCCATAACCAGTGGAGATGATTTTTTTAACCGGTCCTGAGCCGCCCCTACATCGACTCAGCCTCAAATGCGTACCCGGTGCGGTGTGCGAATATCGCCACCCGCTAACAGCACTTGCCCCAATAGTCTGTGAAGGCTATACCGGGGGGGATCTTTGTGTTTGTATGTACACACACACGTGGCCGATTACACAGATTAAAGGTCTCGACACACGTTGCCGTGAAAGTTCACAAATTCACGTGTCTGGTTTATTGTGTTTGGTTACAATTATTCAAAACTCGTAAATTACAGGGCGTTTCAGAAGGGTGGACCGCATCTGCTTTGAAATTGGGTGTTATGTCATTTCTGTACGATTCCAATCATTTTCGATTTAAAGTTTTCGTGACTGCAGGGATTCATCTTCTTGGTTCTTTCGGTAAAGTCACGTAAAAGGGAAATAATAAAACAATAAATAAATAAAACATACTAAAATAAAATTCTCACGTTTCGGCCAAAACGCAAGCAGGTCTGTCACCTGAGGACGGCTGCTTGCGTTGTGGCCGAAACGTCGTGAGAATTATTTTAAAAAGTTTTATTTTTATTATTTCCCTTCTACGTGACTACCGAAAGAACCAAGAAGATGATTCCAATCATTTTTACACGCTTCTATTTAACTCACTTCGTCTGTTGTATCCTCAAAAACGAAATCTTCTAACTCAAATTTTACACACTTCCCAATGTGCTATCGACTGCAAACTTGGTATAGCGATGTCATATTGATGACAACACGATATTATATCATACAAAATCCATAACATAGATTTTTTTTTACATTTAACACGCTTTTATTTAAATTTACTGTATGTGTTGTATCCAAAAATCTTGTAACTCAATTTCAACCGTATTCCCAATGTATCGAATGCAAAATTCGTATAGGTGTGTCATACTGATGACAATACCATATTTTATCATTAAAAATAAATAAATATTTTTTTACAATCTTTTTTACGGCTCTAATTGTCCACGCTCAACTGACGTTGCCTGTAAATCACCGCGGTCCCTTACGTCACGGCAAGCCTTGGGGAGCCACGCCCAGGGCCGGGGCATGTGGAAGAGGAGCGATGAGAGAAGGGGGCAGGGGCAGCTCGGACAGTACATTTCATTAAAGCGTGTTTTTAAAAAAAGTATTTTAAAATATTTAATTTTAACTGTCTGTTGTCGTTTTTGTCGTATTCTCAAATCTTGTAACTCAATTTTAACCAACTTCCCAATGTGGTATCGACTGCAAACTTGGTATACTTATGTCATACTGATGACAATACTATATTCTATCATTTAAAAAAATATATTTTTAAACATTCGTTTTTATGTTATGTTTCGGTCTAATTGTCCCCACAGTCAACTGACGTTGGCTATAATTGGCCACTGTCCCTTACGTTATGGCAAGCTTCGGGGCCATTTCCTGGAGTCGTGGAGTTCTGCCATTACTAGTACATTTCATAAAAGCACGTATGAAAAAGCAAGTGTTTTTCTTAATTATTTATTTATAGTCAAAATCGCCAAATTTGCGGAGCTTCGCTGCAAGTACAGGGAGAGACGAGAGGTGAGGCAGCGACACGCTCAGCCTCCCCTCAGACACTGGATGGACCGCGGGCAGTAAGGGCTTGCCTGTTACTATCTCAGCATGTCACCAATGGAATGTTTGTAGACCCCTTCATTGCATGTCCTCGCCTTCCATAGTCCAGGTAACTGAGTTCAAGTACAGTAGAACCTCTGGTCACGACCATAATTCGTTCCATAACTTTGGTCGCAACCCGATTTGGTCGTGACTCAAACCTAATTTCCCCATTGGATTGTATGTTAATACGATTAATCCATTCCAGACTCCTACGAACTGTATATAAAGTTTTTAAAATATTTTTAAGGACAAAAATAGTTAATTATGCCATAGAATTCATTGTAATAGTAAACTAAATGTAAAAACATTGCATAACACTGAGAAAACCTTGAAAAACAGAGAAAACTGACAAGGTTTAGAATTGTTCAACAAGATTACTGTTTCGTCTGCTACATCAGTCGGTCGATTCTGAGAGAGCATATTCATATGAGCAATTTATGTTTCTATTGAAAGTTAACAGTAATATTTGAGTACAGTATTGTTTTTGGAAGCATTCACCGTAATATCGTATGAACGTTTACTTCACCGCATCATCGTATTAATGCGAGAAGAGATTAACGGGTTCTTATGTTAGCGATTGACGTACTCAGCGCTTTCGCTCTCTAAACTATGGCTTGAATGAGGAAGGAGGGGTATGACTACACTTACAAAATGTATACATATCTTACTAGGAATTTTATATTACAAAAGATATATACATAACTGTTACGCTTTGTGTAATTCAACAACAAAAATGGCGCGGAAGGAGAAATCGGCCGCGGCCCTGTTTGATCTCCACCCGAGTATGTGTTCGTGACCAGATTAAATAAACTGTTGTAAATGTTTTGGTCGAAACCCAATTTGGTCGTGATCAGAAGCATTCGCGACCAGAGGTTCTACTGTATGTGCATAAAGATACGTAGGCTCGCTGGTCTCGTCATGAAACTGCAATGAAAAAGCACCAGGGGAGGCAGCTATCACATCTGCCTCACTGAGGGGGGTGGGCGTGTCAGACACCGGTGAGGCCACGCCCCCAGTGCCTCCCCAAACACTGACCTCACGCCATGTCACTGGCTCCCATCCATCGCATTCATTGTTAATTACCGAGGCTCACAGAGCAAGACTAAGGCTCCCATAGGCTTCAGTGTGAATCGCTGAGGCTCACAAGAGCCAGATGAAGGCTCCCATAGGGTTCAGTGGTAAACACCGAAGCTCCTGGTGAGATATCTACCCAACCAACAGATCCACCAAGACTGGCCGCTCTTACCCTGCAGGTTGAACCTAAGATTTCAATGTTCTACTTCACGTTATTTTCATTAAAGGCCTGTGACAAAGGTGCATCTATTGGAAGCGACATCGTCTCAAGCTTACACATCTACCGGGTCTCCATTTGACTTTATATTGTCTAGGAAGTCCACCCACACCTCCACTTCCACAAACTGCTGTGAGTTGCCTCGCTCTGCCTTACAGTCAGAATTCCCCTCTTGCTTCACGTTGCCTCCACCGATGTGAAGGTCCCATTCTGGAGTCGAATTTTCATCTTCACATTTTACCTTCACTTCTTCGCTCTTCAACGTCACCTCTTCACATTTCACAATCACCTCTTCAAATTCCGCCTTGATACCTTTTAAAGTGCCCAAACTGGGATTTTCTTCCGGTACTTGTTTCATGAGGGATGGGCTCCTTACGGCACTTTGACTTTCACAAGCTGATTTCAGACTCCACTCCTTGTGGATCTTCTGATGCTTCTGTGTTCTCTGGTGTTCTTGAAGATGTTGTGAACGTGCAAACGCCTTCCCGCACAGAGTGCACCTGAAGGGTTTCTCTCCTGTGTGTGTTCTCTGGTGTCTTGCAAGAACAGATGAGTATGAAAATGCCTTCCCACACACACTGCACTTGAAGGGTTTCTCTCCTGTGTGTGTTCTCCGGTGTGTTGCAAGATTTGAGGACTGTGAAAATGCCTTCCCACACACTCTGCACTTGAAGGGTTTCTCTCCTGTGTGTGTTCTCTGGTGTCTTGCAAGAACAGATGAATATGAAAATGCCTTCCCACACACACTGCACTTGAAGGGTTTCTCTCCTGTGTGTGTTCTCCGGTGTGTTGCAAGATTTGAGGACTGTGAAAATGCCTTCCCACACACTCTGCACTTGAAGGGTTTCTCTCCTGTGTGTGTTCTCTGGTGTATTGCAAGATCAGATGACTGTGAAAATGCCTTGCCACACACACTGCACTTGAAGGGTTTCTCTCCTGTGTGTGTTCTCTGGTGTTTTGCAAGATCACTTGACTCTGAAAATGCCTTCCCACACACACTGCACTTGAAGGGTTTCTCTCCTGTGTGTGTTCTCTGGTGTTTTGCAAGATTTGAGGACTGTGAAAATGCCTTCCCACACACTCTGCACGTGAAGGGTTTCTCTCCTGTGTGTGTTCTCTGGTGTATTGCAAGATGTTGTGACCGTAAAAATGCCTTCCCACACACACTGCACTTGAAGGGTTTCTCTCCTGTGTGTGTTCTCTGGTGTCGTGCAAGATTAGATGACTGTGAAAATGCCTTCCCACACACAATGCACTTGCAGTCCGATCCGTGCTGTATGCACGCTGGTCAGATTGTTGCCTTGCCGTACCGAGCCGCGCTGACTGCCTGTGCTCCATCAGACCAATTCTGCAGTGGAAGCGTCAGAGGAAGCGACAGCTGCAGACAGAAAATAGCATCTACACGTCAGTATCGAGGCACAGAGGAATGAATATACGCATATATAAGTACACAATCTTGATTTGAAGCTTTTATGACTGCAGGAATCCATACTCTATGGTTCTTTTGGTAAAGTCACGTAGGTAGAATTAACATAAATGACGTTTCGAACGCAACACAAGCGTTCGTCTTCGGGTGAAAATTGCGATAGCTGAGATGTCTGCTGTGATTTATTTTAATAAACGCTTTCATTTAACTCACTGTCTGTTGTTGTTGTCATTGTTGTTGTTGTATCCTCAAATCTTGTAACTCAATTTTAACCCACTTCCCAATGTGATATCGACTGCAAACTTGGTATACTTACGCCATACTGATGACAATACTATATTCTATCATTAAATAAAACAAATTTAAACAATCTTTTTTACATGTTATGTTTCGGCTTGGGTCTAATTGTCCACGGTAAACTGACGTTGGCTGTAATTGACCACGGTCGCTTGTGTTACGGCAAGCCTCAGAGCCACTTCCTGGAGTCGTGGAGTTCTTCCATTACAAGTACATTTCATAAAAGCGTGTTCTTAAAAGTTTTTTAAAATTTTACTTATTTTATTTCTACCTACGTGACTTTACCGAAAGAACCAAAGAGTATATATAAATACAGTCACACATGACTAACACGTCTATACGTATTAATATATTCATGATAGAGTTAAAAGTTTCCCAAATTCATCACACGGGCTGTTATGGCGCACTATGAGAGGGCAAATGGTCATAAACATTCCTGGAAGCCCTCGTATCTTCAAAATGAATGTTAACCCAAAACTCCAAGCACACAATTTTGGCTGTCTGGCTACAAAATGAATATTCATAAGAGCTAAATTCAGCTGACATAGCAAAGGGTGTTGAAAATAATACTACTTGTGTTATGCATAAATTCATGTTCAATCGCAACTTAGAGGTGTGAAGCCAGGCTCAGGTTTCTTTGAATGCTGGGATGAACAGATCTAACGTCAGCTGTATGTGTGCTGTGTCAACTTCCTGACTGCTTCCATTCTCATAAAGAGTTCCAGATAAAAACAAAAAACATAAACCATGCTTTTGATATAACCTCCGTGTTCAATAGAATTAATAGACTTTACTGCAAACACAAACTTGACACTGCTACACACTGCCGTGTTAAACAGGTGGTGTCGTGTCCAGAACCATGCCTGGCCCCACACCTTCATCTGCTCAGTATTAATGTTTCAGTTTCATTTATTAGGTACTAGCTTTACTATCTGGCTTCGTCCGAGACTTGGATTCTTGTCTTGAATGAATCCACGGCCAACGCGGAGGGTGGGAGATGCGTGACGTCAGCATGCACACTGCGTGACACTGCCGCATGCGGGTGACATCACAGATGTGAGGTCACCGCTCACTTGCCATGCAAAATATATCCATTATTGCGCACACTCCCCAAAAAATGCAAAAGTAAATTTTTATACTTTTTGCATTGTGTACAGTCTGGAAGGTACCCACATGCCAAATTTCAAGTTTGTTGCATGTCAGAAAGTATGCTAAACATTTCGAACAGACACACATTCACAAATTTCCCTTGCCATAGGACAATTCAGATTAAAGTTGTCAGGCTAACTCTGTACTACAACAAGCAAACATGGCTAAACCAAAAGTTTTCAATGCTTCCTCACTCCATCAAGTAATTGAGGATTAAATCAACATAACAGAGTTTGCGTGTCTCCCTCTCTCTCAGTGGTGACGTGGATTTTCCTCCGGATGCCCCTCCACATTTAAGAGTGAACATCAGCACGCGTTTAGAGCCTTTGACCGATAGTCATTTCCACACGTTGACAAAGCCCACCTTTAAATTTTGATTTAAAGCTTTCGTGACTGCAGGGATTCATATTCTTGGTTCTTTCGGTAAAGTCACATAAAAGGGAAATAACAAAATAATATCAATATAAAACAACAAATGCACTCACGAAAGCTTCAAATCATAAGAGCGGTAACAGCAGCACAAGTGGGCTCGGTGTTGTATCCTAACCCTTCTTCCAAAACTGAGATTAATCATATTTGATGAGATTTTTATATATTATCTTTTACTTGTTTTTTTTTAATGAATGAAACACACCAGAGCGCAGCAAACTGCAAAACACCAGGTGTTGTTAAGTAATGAACAGGAGGAGGGCTAGGATGGCAGAATTTGCAACCTTGCTTCAAGGCAAAGGCAATGAAAGAAAGTAGAGGCGCCTTTGTCTACATCACAACCACAGAAAGCCAGGAATCATCACTGATTGTGTGTTCAGGGATTCCGAGCTAGTTAGAACACGTGCACACTGAGGGAACAAAGAAGTGGGTCAGCTCAAGGCTGTGTGCACAGGGGGGGAGCTGATTTAAAAGAGTGTTGTATATCTCTCAAGGCGGGCAAGACCCAGCTGAATAACAAGTCTGCGGGGGTCACCAGAAGTTCGCATTCGCCTAGTTAAGACAAAAAGCTCAATTATTCTGTATTGCTATTAAAGTAACGTTAAAGTCGGAATTTAACAACAGGGTAGGCTAAAGTTATTGATATTCACACCCACTCCAATTAAACCAGGCCACAAGTTACGCCTACTAAACCATCACCATCATTAAGTCAATATGAAATGTTATTTCCATACTTTAATACTTTCTATACAACTCGACCCGAAGCATATGACAATCAGAACCTTCCTAAGTCAAAATTGAATCGCACCCAGACAGGAGCGAATATATCATATATAAGGTTGAAGAGGGAAGGAAATTAAGAGCACGGCGGCAGACAAAAACCAGAACTGACTCCAAGGTTCAACCGCCCTCCCCTACAAGGAGTGACGGAAATTAATGAGGCCTTGAGTTAACGGCCAGCTGGACGGCAACAACAACGGCGAGCAGAGATAGGGTGGGGCAAAGACTGCGGGGCTATGAAATGCAACTTCGTGTCAGTAAAGCTCTGACAAACAAGTTAAGTTAAAGACATCACAATACATAATATCGGACATAACATCAATGTTAACGCTATTCACCGTAAACTATATTCCGCTTATATAACCATGCAGACACCAAGGAATACGAATTCCTAGGATCAAGAAGCTTACCCCTTGACCTAAGATATCGGAAATAAGTTAATAATAATAAGCATATGCATGAAAAGACAAAGTAAAACTTATGAAAAGCCAGGATAACGGGATGAATCACCACCAGGTCGAATATAATACATAATAAAAAAACGATGTTAAACCCAGGGTCGGAGAGAAAGGGAGATCCCGGCCGTCTTTGTATCCCCGCAGAGCGGGATAGGAGTGTGTATACGCTCGGGGAAACACCTCCACTGGAGTCAAGCACCACGATGGGAAACGACAGACCTTAGGTTACATACAGAATCATAACTGTGAAATAGTAAGGGACAAATGTTAACTTAAAACTTTTTAACCATTTCTTTGTGCGCCGGGTCGGAGAGAGCGTTGCCCCTCCCTCCAGGTGATGCAACACGAACAAAGACCCCTATGAGACGATTTGTGATGTCTGTGTTTTGGGTTCATGAAGAAGGCCAAACAAGAGATAATATTGCACCCAGACAGAGAGACGACCTCGAGGCAATTTGTAACATCTGATTGTTTGCTCGTGGGTTTATGGAGGGAGTGTGACAACGGAATATACCGTGGGTGATGCACACAAGGACATACGGACGTACGGACACACACATGGACACACCTACCTACGGACAAATCCTGACACGGCAAAAATCGAAAGAAGCCCCGCCTTGTGGGCGGGATCCAGGGGGATTTTTCGGCATAAAGGAAGGATCCTGAGCATTGGAAACTAGTGCGACCAGCGGGTCCACTCAGGAGTGCGACCGGGAGAGTCGGCTCAGGAGGAGTGCGACCAGCGGGTCCACTCAGGAGTGCGACCAGCGGGTCCACTCAGGAGTGCGACCAGTGGGTCGACTCAGGAGTGCGACCGGGAGGGTCGACTCAGGAGCGAGGGCGACCAGCGGGTCGACCCAGGAGCGAGCTCGACCGGGAGGGTCGGCTCAGGAGCGAGCTGCGACCAGCGGGTCGGCTTGACTCATCTTCAGCTCGTCAACCTCTGCCGAGTCGGAGGTCTCTGCTGCCGCCGGAGTGGCGAGGGTCGCGGTTTGGCGACGACCCAGCGCTGCGCGCTGCGAGCGGGTTGTGGGCGCCACCTACCGACCGGGTTCTGAACTGCGACAGCGTATCAACAGCCATCCGAACCAGTTCACCACGGTGACAGGGGAGCGACTGATACGTATGACGCGCACCGCCCCCTCACCACACGACCACCAGGCGTCTGTTTGACATAAAGAATCGACTCCGAACACTGACTATTCAAGACAACTCTTACCACTCAAACACACTCGAACCCATAAGCCATCCGTGGCTGGGAAGGCATCACAACGAGACCGAGTGATGGCCATCCGTCGTTTATAAGAGTCTTCGTAATTTTTATCTTTAATATTTAGTGGGCTGTACTCTTAATCGCATAAATTCCCAACAGATCCATCAATACGAACTGATTCTTGGCACCTCCTTCCGCCGAGCCACGCTCACGTGGGGAGTGGTGGCCCACCGGATCCTTATCAGGTGATCTGGTCCCCAATTAGTAAACTTGGTATAAGATAACGATCTTCGGAAAAGGAGCACCGTCGCAGGCCCTTACTCCGAGCCGTTCTGTTGGCAGATAACCTGCCGATGTATCTGTTGAGATTGGTGCCTTTAAGAATAATAACTGTTTTGATTGTGTTTTTTTATCGCCGTATAATCTTTCAAGTATCTTTCAGTCATAATCGCCGCACGTACTCGCATCCTCTACAGAGTATTCAACTGTTCCGTGACCCAAGGTGTTAACAACGTGATAAGGGTTGCGTATGATCAATAAGGAGTGCGGTACTGCGTGAACAATATTGAGTATAATCATTCATTAACGTTAAGGTTTTCTTAGCATAGTATTTGCATATTTTAACGACTCTCTCTCTCACTAACAACCATCGCGTTATGCGGGATCCATGTGCCGTTGTCAAAGTGAAATCAGACAATCGTTGATGATACTGTATTGATGCCGTGTTGACGTTCCGGGATTGAGAGTTCGCATACTATATCATAGTTAAGGTTGAATTAGTAATAAATTGATCAATACAGAAGTGGTTGTGTGATTCTTTCCTGAAATCTATGCATAAGATCTGCTTCTGCGTTGAGATCTGAACTTGGTGACCTTAATAAACACACTAATACATACTCAGTAAATGTTAAAGCAATAACGGGGTGAACCGGGGACCTAAATACAACCACGAGTACACACTCTGGGAATGTTAAAGCGAGAATGAGACGAACCTAGACAACGATGCCGAGTTAATCTAAGTTAATCTTGCATACTTACACCACACCTGCATAACTGCATACGATTAATTGCCTTATTCCGATCGATAACCCACCCTCGTCACCGAGGCGGGGTCTGGTTATCATAACGACTTGCATTATCATAATTACACCCACTCGCATAATTAATACGATTACCTCTCGAATTGGCATAATTAAAATGTGCGTAATTACATAAATTAACATATTTCCGGATAATTACACATTTGGCCAAATTTCATTTAATTATTATTTTCACTGAATATTCATAACCCACATATACAACATAATAATTTCACCCACGCACGCATACACCATAACAAATTTCGATACCCAACATATACAACATCGGCCTGGTTACATAAAATAGAAACTTAAGTTGTCCTCGTGTTGTATTTCCTGCAGTCACGATAGCTCCAAATCTCTCATTGCCATGCTCATTTCTCTACACCCCCCCCCCCCCCCCGTATCTCTCTGCCCCCCTCTCTATTTAAGCCCTTAACACAGAGGTGTTGTTTCTGTGTGTGCCTATGTGTGTGCCTACGTGTCTGTGTTATCTCTCCCTGTGTGCCTATGTGTCTCTCTCTGTGTGCCTGTGTCATCTCTCTGTGTCTCTGTGTGTTTATGTGTGTCTGTCTCTCTGTGTGCCTATGTGTGCCTATGTGTGTGTCTATCTCCATGTCTATATGTGTCTCTTTCTCTGTGTCTCTCTGTGTGCCTATGTGTCTCTCTGTCTGTGTTATCTCTCTCTGCTTGTGTGTATGTGTCTCCATGTCTGTGTTTAGTTCTCTCTCTAAAATTTAGCAATCTTTGGAAGAACGTTAATAAACCAGGTGGGGTGTTGACTGTTATGTGAGCCGACTCGCTGTGTTGTGTTGTATTGCATTGTAGTTCTAAGTTTATTTTATTTTATACCTATGTAACTTTACCGAAAGAACCAAAGACTATTGTTCTAAGTTTACAATCTTTGCTTTCTCATTCATTTGTACCTGATGGTGATTGCTCGTGTTGCAAAGGAAACATCGTATGCTATTATTTAATTAATGTGTTCTTTCTACGTGACTTTACCGAAAGAACCAAAGAGTATGGATCCCTGCACTCACGAAAGCTCCAGATCAAGTTTAACCGAGATAATTATTTGTTCTTTTCGGTAAGGTCACGTAGGTAAAAAAATTAATGAAACGAATAAATTATGAAATATTTTTTAGTATTAAAAAGTTTTAATGAAAAAAATTGTATTAAAAATTAAATATGAAAAAAAAGAAACTAAATACATTTTGTTTTTTCATTTATGAAAAAAAGTTTGGATAAAAAAAATATGATATAACTAAAATAAATGAAAAAAAACCACCACATTAAATTGGTTGTTTCTTCATTTATTGTATTTCTGCTGCCGTCACGAAAGCTTCCAGATCAAGTTGAAGCGAGAGAATTCAAACAAAGGCCTTCAGGCGAGGGCAGGAGGCGAGGCCCCGCGTGGCTAGGCCCCGCGTTGTAATGTCCCAACATGGACATGGATTCCCATACTCGCTGCGACTCAATTGACATCCCTACGAGAAAGAGAGGCTCTACCTTGGTAAACAACAACAACCACCACCACCACAACCACCACGATGAAAATCTCTCACCTCGGATTTCATCGGCAGCTTCTCGTTACCTCGCTACGTTATGGCGGCAGCAGGATGTGACGTAATATTCACTTCCGGGGTACAAGACACGCCCCCAACGAGCGGTGCTGGGTAACTGAATAACTTATTCGAGAATTGAAGCTTTCGTCAACTGCAGGAATGACTCAACTCGTTGTACACTCATTGGCTCTTTCGGTAAAGTCACACGTCGAGGGATGATGGGGCGTGGGTGCTGAACCCGTCGCAATAAAAAAACAAACTCGCGACGGCTTTTAACGAATATATTATGTTAATTGTATTTCATTTCTTTACCGAAATAACCAATGAGCAATTCCTGCAGTCACCAAAGCTTAGATCCTAGATTATGTTAATGAGCCGCCAGTCACTGGGCGTAGCTTTGCCCAAATAAGGATTGTACGGGAACAGACATCGACGGTGACCAAGCAGGGGTGACATGACGTCACTAGCGAGGCGCACCGCCCCCCCCGTGGCGTTTCACGCCGATGAGGTAATGCTTAGTGGTGACGTCAGAGAGCGAGGTCAGAGTTCAAGTTTTGCGTCCAGAGGCCGTCCATAAATGACGTCACGCGATTTTGGACGATTTTTGATCCCCCTCCCCCCCTCGTCACACGGCGTCACAAAAAGTCAGACCCCCTTCAAATATGACGTCACAAAGCTCTACCCCCCCCCCCTTAAAAAAAATACACGCTTCAAATCGCTTTAAACTATTGTCATTGTAGTGCGTATTTAATGTGGCGCTGCACTCTGATGTTGTAGAAAACATTTATTAAAAAGGACACCAGGGGGGTGGGGGTTGAGAAATGTGACGTCACATCAAAATGCGCAACTTTAAATACATATAGACAACACGTTCTACTTAATTAAATAGACTTTTTAATAAATGTTTTCTCCTACAACATCAGAATGCAGCGCCACATTAAATACGCACGACAATGACAATAGTTTAAAGCAATTTGAAGCGTGTTATATTTTCAATATTTTCAACCTGTCCATCAAAGAAGCATCAGTTCCTCTAGAATGGAAACATTCCTATGTTCGTCCACTTCACAAAGGGGGCCCTAAAGATGATCCAAATAACTACCGACCTATCTCAATTTTGTCCCCGTTGATGAAAATTTTTGAAAAATTATTGACCTACCAAATTAGCAGTTTCCTGTCCGCCAACAATCTATTACATCTAAAACAATCTGGGTTCCGAAAAAAATACAGCACCACATCTGCTGCATTAGACTCTCTGAATCACATTTACAGTAGCCTTGATAATAAGCAGTACTGCGCCTGTCTTTTTCTTGACTTGTCCAAAGCTTTTGATACAGTAGACCACAACATCCTGCTTAGTAAAATAAGTTGCCTCGGTTTTTCCGAAAACACAGTAAAATGGTTAAAAAATTACCTCTTTTCTCGCACCCAAACTGTATTCACAGATGGTTGGAGGTCAAACAGTGTTAAGATAACAAAAGGGGTTCCACAGGGTTCCATTCTCGGCCCCCTCTTGTTCTCTCTTTATGTAAATGACTTGGGCACTGAACTGGATTATTCCAGGGTAAATCTTTTTGCAGATGACACGGTACTAATTACTGCTGGCCGCTCTCCGGATGACGTGATTGCTAAGCTCCAGAGTGATTTCAACAAACTACAACATCAGCTAGTTGCTCTTAAACTAGTCCTAAATCCTGCCAAAACCAAGGTGCTATGCTTCTCACCAGGACTAAAGCGGGAAGTTATTTTTCCCCAATTACATACCTTAAATAATGATCAAATAGAGCAAGTCAAGATCTATAAGTATCTTGGGGTCATCCTGGATTCAAAACTGAATTTTGAAGATCACATTGATTATATTGGGAAAAAGACAAAAATTAAAATTGGTTTTCTATATCGACACAAGCACTGCTTCCCTCCTATGTTCCGTTTGGAATTGATTAAAGCTACCGTACTGCCTCTACTTGATTACTGTGACATTGTGTATAAATCAGCCCCAAGTACTGTACTGAAGAAGCTTGACTCAATGTATCACTCGGCCTTAAGATTTGCATTGAACTGCCCATATAGGACTCACCACTGTGATCTCTACATTGGGTCAAACTTAACATCTCTGAATGTTCGACGGCGTGTGCACCAGATCTTATTTATTCATGATGTACTTGCAAAAAAATCTGCAGATTACCTGCTGGATCTCGTCTCTGTTTCAAAGAACAAATTTGATCTAAGGTCTACACTCATTTACCAGCTTAATATTCCCTATTGCCGTACATATACTGGAGGAAGGGCCTTTGCTATTGATGCCCCCAGGGTCTGGAATGCTGTTGCAAATAAATTGAAACTTGAGTCACTACCTATGAGATCTTCACTCAAAACTGCTTTAGAGGAGTTGTACACCCCTAGCTGCCAGTGCTATTCAGTGACCTAAAATAAAATGTTTCGCTCCGGATGATCGCTACAAAGTATGACCTGTGTTTTGATTTAGTGTGCTGATCTTAAAGGTGCATTGAAAAATTACAATACTCCGATTGATGCTCCTGCTGTTGTGGAGTGACTCATGCAGCCAGCTATGGCTGCAGGGTTTTGGTAGTACATGTTGTTTATGCCATTTATTGTGAAAATTCCGTCAGTTCCTATGATTGCTTTTTCATTGCCTTCATGGCTTTATTTTGGTGATTTCGAAAAGTGTATTGGTTTAGCCATGTTTGTGTTGTTGTAGTACAGAGTTAGACTGATGGCCTTAATCTAAGTTGTCTTGTGGTTGTTGTTGTTGTTTGACTTGCATCCCACTGGCATTTTTGCACACAGCGTTGGTGTACGGTGTTTTTTCTGCAATATTTTTGCTGTCTTTTCTTGGATTTTCTGTTTGCACTTAGTCACATATTCACTTTAAGATGTTTTTTTGTTCATGTTTTTGTTTTTTGTTTGTTGCGGTTGCACCCGATTCAAGAGCTGAATGGCTCACAGGGCTATACCTAATAAATGAACTTGAAATGAACTTGAACTTGATTTGGGGGACAGAGCTGTGTGACGTCATATTTGAGGGGGTTTGACTTTTTGTGACGCCGTGTGACGCGGGTGGGGGGGTCAAAAATCGTCCAAAATCGCGTGACCTCGTTTATGGACGGCCCCCATAACCAGTGGAGATGATTTTTTTAACCGGTCCTGAGCCGCCCCTACATCGACTCAGCCTCAAATGCGTACCCGGTGCGGTGTGCGAACATCGCCACCCGCTAACAGCACTTGCCCCAATAGTCTGTGAAGACTATACCGGGGGGGATCTTTGTCTTTGTATGTACAAACACACGTGTCCGATTACACAGATTAAAGGTCTCGACACACGTTGCCGTGAAAGTTCACAAATTCACGTGTCTGGTTTATTGTGTTTGGTTACAATTATTCAAAACTCGTAAATTACAGGGCGTTTCAGAAGGGTGGATCGCATCTGCTTTGAAATTGGGTGTTATGTCATTTCTGTACGATTCCAATCATTTTCGATTTAAAGTTTTCGTGACTGCAGGGATTCATCTTCTTGGTTCTTTCGGTAAAGTCACGTAAAAGGGAAATAATAAAACAATAAATAAAACATACTAAAATAAAATTCTCACGTGTCGGCCAAAACGCAAGCAGGTCTGTCACCTGAGGACGGCTGCTTGCGTTGTGGCCGAAACGTCGTGAGAATTATTTTAAAAAGTTTTATTTTTATTATTTCCCTTCTACGTGACTTTACCGAAAGAACCAAGAAGATGATTCCAATCATTTTTACACGCTTCTATTTAACTCACTTCGTCTGTTGTATCCTCAAAAACGAAATCTTCTAACTCAAATTTTACACACTTCCCAATGTGCTATCGACTGCAAACTTGGTATAGCGATGTCATATTGATGACAACACGATATTATATCATACAAAATCCATAACATAGATTTTTTTTTACATTTAACACGCTTTTATTTAAATTTACTGTATGTGTTGTATCCAAAAATCTTGTAACTCAATTTCAACCGTATTCCCAATGTATCGAATGCAAAATTCGTATAGGTGTGTCATACTGATGACAATACCATATTTTATCATTAAAAATAAATACATATTTTTTTACAATCTTTTTTACGGCTCTAATTGTCCACGCTCAACTGACGTTGCCTGTAAATCACCGCGGTCCCTTACGTCACGGCAAGCCTTGGGGAGCCACGCCCAGGGCCGGGGCATGTGGAAGAGGAGCGATGAGAGAAGGGGGCAGGGGCAGCTCGGACAGTACATTTCATTAAAGCGTGTTTTTAAAAAAAGTATTTTAAAATATTTTATTTTAACTGTCTGTTGTCGTTTTTGTCGTATTCTCAAATCTTGTAACTCAATTTTAACCAACTTCCCAATGTGGTATCGACTGCAAACTTGGTATACTTATGTCATACTGATGACAATACTATATTCTATCATTAAAAAAAATATATTTTTAAACATTCTTTTTTATATGTTATGTTTCGGTCTAATTGTCCCCACAGTCAACTGACGTTGGCTATAATTGGCCACTGTCCCTTACGTTATGGCAAGCTTCGGGGCCATTTCCTGGAGTCGTGGAGTTCTGCCATTACTAGTACATTTCATAAAAGCACGTATGAAAAAACAAGTGTTTTATTTATTTATTTATAGTCAAAATCGCCAAATTTGCAGAGCTTCGCTGCAAGTACAGGGAGAGACGAGAGGTGAGGCAGCGACGCGCTCAGCCTCCCCTCAGACACTGGATGGACCGCGGGCAGTAAGGGCTTGCCTGTTACTATCTCAGCATGTCACCAATGGAATGTTTGTAGACCCCTTCATTGCATGTCCTCGCCTTCCATAGTCCAGGTAACTGAGTTCAAGTACAGTAGAACCTCTGGTCACGACCATAATTTCGTTCCATAACTTTGGTCGCAACCCGATTTGGTCGTGACTCAAACCTAATTTCCCCATTGGATTGTATGTTAATACGATTAATCCATTCCAGACTCCTACGAACTGTATATAAAGTTTTTAAAATATTTTTAAAGACAAAAATAGTTAATTATGCCATAGAATTCATTGTAATAGTAAACTAAATGTAAAAACATTGCATAACACTGAGAAAACCTTGAAAAACAGAGAAAACTGACAAGGTTTAGAATTGTTCAACAAGATTACTGTTTCGTCTGCTACATCAGTCGGTCGATTCTGAGAGAGCATATTCGTATGAGGAATTTATGTTTCTATTGAAAGTTAACAGTAATATTTGGGTACAGTATTGTTTTTGGAAGCATTCACCGTAATATTGTATGAACGTTTACTTCACCGCATCATCGTATTAATGATGCGAGAAGAGATTAACGGGTTATGTTAGCGATTGACGTACTCAGCGCTTTCGCTCTCTAAACTATGGCTTGAATGAGGAAGGAGGGGTATGACTACACTTACAAAATGTATACATATCTTACTAGGAATTTTATATTACAAAAGATATATACATAACTGTTACGCTTTGTGTAATTCAACAACAAAAATGGCGCGGAAGGGGAAATCGGCCGCGGCCCTGTTTGATCTCCACCCGAGTATGTGTTCGTGACCAGATTAAATAAACTGTTGTAAATGTTTTGGTCGATACCCAATTTGGTCGTGGTCAGAAGCATTCGCGAACAGAGGTTCTACTGTATGTGCATAAAGATACGTAGGCTCGCTGGTCTCGTCATGAAACTGCAATGAAAAAGCACCAGGGGAGGCAGCTATCACATCTGCCTCACTGAGGGGGGTGGGCGTGTCAGACACACCGGTGAGGCCACGCCCCCAGTGCCTCCCCAGCCACTGACCTCACGCCATGTCACTGGCTCCCATCCATCGCGTTCAGTGTTAATTACCGAGGCTCACAGAGCAAGACTAAGGCTCCCATAGGCTTCAGTGTGAATCGCTGAGGCTCACAAGAGCCAGATGAATGCTCCCATAGGGTTCAGTGTGAAACACCGAAGCTCCTGGTGAGATATCTACCCAACCAACAGATCCCCCAAGATTGGCCGCTCTTACCCTGCAGGTTGAACCTAAGATTTCAATGTTCTACTTCACGTTATTTTCATTAAAGGCCTGTGACAAAGGTGCATCTATTGGAAGCGACATCGTCTCAAGCTTACACATCTACCGGGTCTCCATTTGACTTTATATTGTCTAGGAAGTCCACCCACACCTCCACTTCCACAAACTGCTGTGAGTTGCCCCGCTCTGCCTTACAGTCAGAATTCCCCTCTTGCTTCACGTTGCCTCCACCGATGTGAAGGTCCCATTCTGGAGTCGAATTTTCATCTTCACATTTTACCTTCACTTCTTCGCTCTTCAACGTCACCTCTTCACATTTCACAATCACCTCTTCAAATTCCGCCTTGACACCTTTTAAAGTGCCCAAACTGGGATTTTCTTCCGGTACTTGTTTCATGAGGGATGGGCTCCTTACGGCACTTTGACTTTCACAAGCTGATTTCAGACTCCACTCCTTGTGGATCTTCTGATGCTTCTGTGTTCTCTGGTGTTCTTGAAGATGTTGTGAACGTGCAAACGCCTTCCCGCACAAAGTGCACCTGAAGGGTTTCTCTCCTGTGTGTGTTCTCTGGTGTCTTGCAAGAACAGATGAGTATGAAAATGCCTTCCCACACACACTGCACTTGAAGGGTCTCTCTCCTGTGTGTGTTCTCTGGTGTTTTGCAAGATCACTTGACTCTGAAAATGCCTTCCCACACACACTGCACTTGAAGGGTTTCTCTCCTGTGTGTGTTCCCTGGTGTTTTGCAAGATCACTTGACTCTGAAAATGCCTTCCCACACACACTGCACTTGAAGGGTTTCTCTCCTGTGTGTGTTCTCTGGTGTCGTGCAAGATGTTGTAACTGTGAAAATGCCTTCCCACACACACTGCACTTGAAGGGTTTCTCTCCGGTGTGTGTTCTCTGGTGTTGTGCAATTTGTTGCAACTGTAAAAATGCCTTCCCACACACACTGCACTTGAAGGGTTTCTCTCCTGTGTGTGTTCTCCTGTGTGTTGCAAGATTTGAGGACTGTGAAAATGCCTTCCCACACACTCTGCACTTGAAGGGTTTCTCTCCTGTGTGTGTTCTCTGGTGTATTGCAAGATCAGATGACTGTGAAAATGCCTTGCCACACACACTGCACTTGAAGGGTTTCTCTCCTGTGTGTGTTCTCTGGTGTATTTGACAATTTGATGGACCTGCAAACGCCTTCCCACACACACTGCACTTGAAGGGTTTCACTCCTGTGTGTGTTCTCTGGTGTGCTGCAAGATGTGGTGACTGTAAAAATGCCTTCTCACACACACTGCACTTGAAGGGTTTCTCTCCTGTGTGAGTTCTCTGGTGTTTTGCAAGATCATATGACTGTGAAAATGCCTTCCCACACAGAGTGCACTTGAAGGGTTTCTCTCCTGTGTGTGTTCTCTGGTGTATTGTAAGATGTTGTGACCGTAAAAATGCCTTCCCACACACACTGCACTTGAAGGGTTTCTCTCCTGTGTGTGTTCTCTGGTGTCGTGCAAGATATTGTGACTGTGAAAATGCCTTCCCACACACACTGCACTTGAAGGATTTCTCTTCTGTGTGTGTTCTCTTGTGTTTTGCAAGATTAGATGACTGTGAAAATGCCTTCCCACACACAATGCACTTGAAGGGTTTCTCTCCCGTGTGTTTTCTCTGGTGTCTTTGAAGAGTTGATGAATCTGCAAACGCCATATCACACCGAGTGCACTTGAAGGGTTTTTCTCCCGTGTGTTTTTTCTGATGCTGTGTCAAAATTTCAGTCCGATCCGTGCTGTATGCACGCTGGTCGGATTGTTGCCTTGCCGTACCGAGCCGCGCTGACTGCCTGTGCTCCATCAGACCAATTCTGCAGAGGAAGCGTCAGAGGAAGCGACAGCTGCAGACAGAAAATAGCATCTACACGTCAGTATCAAGGCACAGAGGAATGAATATACGCATATATAAGTACACAATCTTGATTTGAAGCTTTCATGACTGCAGGAATCCATACTCTATGGTTCTTTCGGTAAAGTCACGTAGGTAGAATTAACATAAATGACGTTTCGAACGCAACACAAGCGTTCGTCTTCGGGTGAAAATTGCGATAGCTGAGATGTCTGCTGTGATTTATTTTAATAAACGCTTTCATTTAACTCACTGTCTGTTGTTGTTGTCATTGTTGTCGTTGTATCCTCAAATCTTGTAACTCAATTTTAACCCACTTCCCAATGTGATATCGACTGCAAACTTGGTATACTTACGCCATACTGATGATAATACTATATTCTATCATTAAATAAAAAAAATTTAAACAATCTTTTTTACATGTTATGTTTCGGCTTGGGTCTAATTGTCCACGGTAAACTGACGTTGGGTGTAATTGACCACGGTCGCTTGTGTTACGGCAAGCCTCAGGGCCACTTCCTGGAGTCGTGGAGTTCTTCCATTACAAGTACATTTCATAAAAGCGTGTTCTTAAAAGTTTTTTAAAATTTTACTTATTTTATTTCTACCTACGTGACTTTACCGAAAGAACCAAAGAGTATATATAAATACAGTCACACATGACTAACACGTCTATACGTATTAATATATTCATGATAGAGTTAAAAGTTTCCCAAATTCATCACACGGGCTGTTATGGCGCACTATGAGAGGGCAAATGGTCATAAACATTCCTGGAAGCCCTCGTATCTTCAAAATGAATGTTAACCCAAAACTCCAAGCACACAATTTTGGCTGTCTGGCTACAAAATGAATATTCATAAGAGCTAAATTCAGCTGACATAGCAAAGGGTGTTGAAAATAATACTACTTATGTTATGCATAAATTCATGTTCAATCGCAACTTAGAGGTGTGAAGCCAGGCTCAGGTTTCTTTGAATGCTGGGATGAACAGATCTAACGTCAGCTGTATGTGTGCTGTGTCAACTTCCTGACTGCTTCCATTCTCATAAAGAGTTCCAGATAAAAACAAAAAAACATAAACCATGCTTTTGATATAACCTCCGTGTTCAATAGAATTAATAGACTTTACTGCAAACACAAACTTGACACTGCTACACACTGCCGTGTTAAACAGGTGGTGGCGTGTCCAGAACCATGCCTGGCCCCACACCTTCATCTGCTCAGTATTAATGTTTCAGTTTCATTTATTAGGTACTAGCTTTACTACCTGGCTTCGTCCGAGACTTGGATTCTTGTCTTGAATGAATCCACGGCCAACGCGGAGGGTGGGAGATGTGTGACGTCAGCATGCACACTGCGTGAGACTGCCGCATGCGGGTGACATCACAGACGTGAGGTCACCGCTCACTTGCCATGCAAAATATATCCATTATTGCGCACACTCCCCAAAAAATGCAAAAGTAATTTTTTATACTTTTTGCATTGTGTACAGTCTGGAAGGTACCCACATGCCAAATTTCAAGTTTGTTGCATGTCAGAAAGTATGCTAAACATTTCGAACAGACACACATTCACAAATTTCCCTTGCCATAGGACAATTCAGATTAAAGTTGTCAGGCTAACTCTGTACTACAACAAGCAAACATGGCTAAACCAAAAGTTATCAATGCTTCCTCACTCCATCAAGTAATTGAGGATTAAATCAACATAACAGAGTTTGCGTGTCTCCCTCTCTCTCAGTGGTGGCGTGTATTTTCCTCCGGATGCCCCTCCACATTTAAGAGTGAACATCAGCACGCGTTTAGAGCCTTTGACCGATAGACATTTCCACACGTTGACAAAGCCCACCTTTAAATTTTGATTTAAAGCTTTCGTGACTGCAGGGATTCATATTCTTGGTTCTTTCGGTAAAGTCACATAAAAGGGAAATAACAAAATAATATAAATATAAAACAACAAATGCACTCACGAAAGCTTCAAATCATAAGAGCGGTAACAGCAGCACAAGTGGGCTCGGCCTGGTTACATAAAATAGAAACTTAAGTTGTCCTCGTGTTGTATTTCCTGCAGTCACGAAAGCTCCAAATCTCTCATTGCCATGCTCATTTCTCTCCCCGTATCTCTCTGCCCCCCTCTCTATTTAAGCCCTTAACACAGAGGTGTTGTTTCTGTGTGTGCCCTATGTGTGTGCCTACGTGTCTGTGTTATCTCTCCCTGTGTGCCTATGTGTCTCTCTCTGTGTGCCTGTGTCATCTCTCTCTGTGTCTCTCTGTGTGTCTGTCTCTCTGTGTGCCTATGTGTGTGTCTATCTCCATGTCTATATGTGTCTCTTTCTCTGTGTCTCTCTGTGTGCCTATGTGTCTCTCTGTCTCTGTGCTATCTCTCTCTGCTTGTGTGTATGTGTCTCCATGTCCGTGTTTAGTTCTCTCTCTAAAATTTAGCAATCTTTGGAAGAACGTTAATAAACCAGGTGGGGTGTTGACTGTTATGTGAGCCGACTCGCTGTGTTGTGTTGTATTGCATTGTAATTCTAAGTTTATTTTATTTTATACCTATGTAACTTTACCGAAAGAACCAAAGACTATTGTTCTAAGTTTACAATCTTTGCTTTCTCATTAATTTGTACCTGATGGTGATTGCTCGTGTTGCAAAGGAAACGTCGTATGCTATTATTTAATTAATGTGTTCTTTCTACGTGACTTTACCGAAAGAACCAAAGAGTATGGATCCCTGCACTCACGAAAGCTCCAGATCAAGTTTAACCGAGATAATTATTTGTTCTTTTCGGTAAGGTCACGTAGGTAAAAAAATTAATGAAACGAATAAATTATTAAATATTTTTTAGTATTAAAAAGTTTTAATTAAAAAAATTGTATTAAAAATTAAATATGAAAAAAAGAAACTAAATACATTGTTTTTTCATTCATGAAAAAAAGTTTGGATAAAAAAAATATGATATAACTAAAATAAATGAAAAAAAAACCACCACATTAAATCGGTTGTTTCTTCATTTATTGTATTTCTGCTGCCGTTACGAAAGCTTCCAGATCAAGTTGAAGCGAGAGAATTCAAACAAAGGCCTTCAGGCGAGGGCAGGAGGCGAGGCCCCGCGTGGCTAGGCCCCGCGTTGTAATGTCCCAACATGGACATGGATTCCCATACTCGCTGCGACTCAATTGACATCCCTACGAGAAAGAGAGAGGCTCTACCTTGGTAAACAACAACAACAACCACCACCACCACAACAACCACCACGATGAAAATCTCTCACCTCAGATTTCAACGGCAGCCTCTCGTTACCTCGCTACGTTATGGCGGCAGCAGGATGTGACGTGATATTCACTTCCGAGGTACAAGACACGCCCCCAACGAGCGGGGCTGGGTAACTGAATAACTTATTCGAGAATTGAAGCTTTCGTCAACTGCAGGAATGACTCAACTCGTTGTACACTCATTGGCTCTTTCGGTAAAGTCACGCGTCGAGGGATGATGGGGCGTGGGTGCTGAACCCGTCGCAATAAAAAACAAACTCGCGACGGCTTTTAACGAATATATTATGTAAATTGTATTTCATTTCTTTACCGAAATAACCAATGAGCAATTCCTGCAGTCACCAAAGCTTAGATCCTAGATTATGTTAATGAGCCGCCAGTCACTGGGCGTAGCTTTGCCCAAATAAGGATTGTACGGGTCAGACATCGACGGGGACCAAGCAGGGGTGACATGACGTCACTAGCGAGGCGCACCGCCCCCCCTGGCGTTTCACGCCGATGAGGTAATGCTTAGTGGTGACGTCAGAGAGAGGGGTCAGAGTTAAAGTTTTGCGTACAGAGGCCGTCCATAAATGACGTCACGCGATTTTGGACAATTTTTGATCCCCCCCCCCCCTCGTCACACAGCGTCACAAAAAGTCAGACCCCCCTCAAATATGACGTCACAAAGCTCTACCCCCCCCCCCCCCTTCAAAAAAAACACGCTTCAAATCGCTTTAAACTATTGTCATTGTAGTGCGTATTTAATGTGGCGCTGCACTCTGTTGTTGTAGAAGAAAACATTTATTAAAAAGGAGACCAGGGGGGTGGGGGTTGAGAAATGTGACATCACATCAAAATGCGCAACTTTAAATACATATAGACAACACATTCTACATAATTAAATAGACTTTTAATGTTTTCCTCCTACATCAGAATGCAGCGCCACATTAAAAACGCACGACAATGACAATAGTTTAAAGCAATTTGAAGCGTGTTATATTTTATTTGGGGGGCAGAGCTGTGTGACGTCATATTTGAGGGGGTTTGACTTTTTGTGACGCCGTGTGACGCGGGTGGGGGGGTCAAAAATCGTCCAAAATCGCGTGACCTCATTTATGGACGGCCCCCATAACCAGTGGAGATGATTTTTTTAACCGGTCCTGAGCCGCCCCTACATCGACTCAGCCTCAAATGCGTACCCGGTGCGGTGTGCGAATATCGCCACCCGCTAACAGCACTTGCCCCAATAGTCTGTGAAGGCTATACCGGGGGGGATCTTTGTGTTTGTATGTACACACACACGTGGCCGATTACACAGATTAAAGGTCTCGACACACGTTGCCGTGAAAGTTCACAAATTCACGTGTCTGGTTTATTGTGTTTGGTTACAATTATTCAAAACTCGTAAATTACAGGGCGTTTCAGAAGGGTGGACCGCAATCTGCTTTGAAATTGGGTGTTATGTCATTTCTGTACGATTCCAATCATTTTCGATTTAAAGTTTTCGTGACTGCAGGGATTCATCTTCTTGGTTCTTTCGGTAAAGTCACGTAAAAGGGAAATAATAAAACAATAAATAAATAAAACATACTAAAATAAAATTCTCACGTTTCGGCCAAAACGCAAGCAGGTCTGTCACCTGAGGACGGCTGCTTGCGTTGTGGCCGAAACGTCGTGAGAATTATTTTAAAAAGTTTTATTTTTATTATTTCCCTTCTACGTGACTACCGAAAGAACCAAGAAGATGATTCCAATCATTTTTACACGCTTCTATTTAACTCACTTCGTCTGTTGTATCCTCAAAAACGAAATCTTCTAACTCAAATTTTACACACTTCCCAATGTGCTATCGACTGCAAACTTGGTATAGCGATGTCATATTGATGACAACACGATATTATATCATACAAAATCCATAACATAGATTTTTTTTACAGTTAACACGCTTTTATTAAATTTACTGTATGTGTTGTATCCAAAAATCTTGTAACTCAATTTCAACCGTATTCCCAATGTATCGAATGCAAAATTCGTATAGGTGTGTCATACTGATGACAATACCATATTTTATCATTAAAAATAAATAATATTTTTTACAATCTTTTTTACGGCTCTAATTGTCCACGCTCAACTGACGTTGCCTGTAAATCACCGCGGTCCCTTACGTCACGGCAAGCCTTGGGGAGCCACGCCCAGGGCCGGGGCATGTGGAAGAGGAGCGATGAGAGAAGGGGGCAGGGGCAGCTCGGACAGTACATTTCATTAAAGCGTGTTTTTAAAAAAAGTATTTTAAAATATTTAATTTTAACTGTCTGTTGTCGTTTTTTGTCGTATTCTCAAATCTTGTAACTCAATTTTAACCAACTTCCCAATGTGGTATCGACTGCAAACTTGGTATACTTATGTCATACTGATGACAATACTATATTCTATCATTTAAAAAAATATATTTTTAACATTCGTTTTTATGTTATGTTTCGGTCTAATTGTCCCCACAGTCAACTGACGTTGGCTATAATTGGCCACTGTCCCTTACGTTATGGCAAGCTTCGGGGGCCATTTCCTGGAGTCGTGGAGTTCTGCCATTACTAGTACATTTCATAAAAGCACGTATGAAAAAGCAAGTGTTTTTCTTAATTATTTATTTATAGTCAAAATCGCCAAATTTGCGGAGCTTCGCTGCAAGTACAGGGAGAGACGAGAGGTGAGGCAGCGACACGCTCAGCCTCCCCTCAGACACTGGATGGACCGCGGGCAGTAAGGGCTTGGCCTGTTACTATCTCAGCATGTCACCAATGGAAATGTTTGTAGACCCCTTCATTGCATGTCCTCGCCTTCCATAGTCCAGGGAACTGAGTTCAAGTACAGTAGAACTCTGGTCACGACCATAATTCGTTCCATAACTTTGGTCGCAACCCGATTTGGGGTCGTGACTCAAACCTAATTTCCCCCATTGGATTGTATGTTAATACGATTAATCCATTCCAGACTCCTACGAACTGTATATAAAGTTTTAAAAATATTTTTAAGGACAAAAAAAGTTAATTATGCCATAGAATTCATTGTAATAGTAAACTAAATGTAAAAACATTGCATAACACTGAGAAAACCTTGAAAAACAGAGAAAAACTGACAAGGTTTAGAATTGTTCAACAGATTACTGTTTCGTCTGCTACATCAGTCGGTCGATTCTGAGAGAGCATATTCATATGAGCAATTTATGTTTCTATTGAAAGTTAACAGTAATATTTGAGTACAGTATTGTTTTTGGAAGCATTCACCGTAATCGTATGAACGTTAACTTCACCGCATCATCGTATTAATGCGAGAAGAGATTAACGGGTTCTTATGTTAGCGATTGACGTACTCAGCGCTTTCGCTCTCTAAACTATGGCTTGAATGAGGAAGGAGGGGTATGCCTACACTTACAAAAATGTATACATATCTTACTAGGAATTTATATTACAAAAGATATATACATAACTGTTACGCTTTGTGTACTTCAACAACAAAAATGGCGCGGAAGGAGAAATCGGCCGCGGCCCTGTTTGATCTCCACCCGAGTATGTGTTCGGGACCAGATTAAATAAACTGTTGTAAATGTTTTGGTCGAAACCCAATTTGGTCGTGATCAGAAGCATTCGCGGACCAGAGGTTCTACTGTATGTGCATAAAGATACGTAGGCTCGCTGGTCTCGTCATGAAACTGCAATGAAAAAGCACCAGGGGAGGCAGCTATCACATCTGCCTCACTGAGGGGGGTGGGCGGTCAAGACACACCGGTGAGGCCACGCCCCCAGTGCCTCCCCAGCCACTGACCTCACGCCATGTTCACTGGCTCCCATCCATCGCATTCATTGTAATTACCGAGGCTCACAGAGCAAGACTAAGCTCCCATAGGCTTCAGTGTGAATCGCTGAGGCTCACAGAGCCAGATGAAGGCTCCCATAGGGTTCAGTGGTAAACACCGAAGCTCCTGGTGAATATCTACCCAAAACCAACAATCCACCAAGACTGGCCGCTCTTACCTGCAGTTGAACCTAAGATTTCAATGTTCTACTTCACGTTATTTTCATTAAAGGCCTGATGACAAAGGTGCATCTATTGGAAGCGACATCGTCTCAACGCTTACACATCTACCGGGTCTCCAATTTGACTTTATATTGTCTAGGAAGTCCACACCACACCTCCACTTCCACAAACGGCTGTGAGTTGCCTCGCTCTGCCTTACAGTCAGAATTCCCCTCTTGCTTCACGTTGCCTCCACCGATGTGAAGGTCCCATTCTGGAGTCGAATTTTCATCTTCACATTTTACCTTCACTTCTTCGCTCTTCAACGTCACCTCTTCACATTTCACAATCACCTCTTCAAATTCCGCCTTGTACCTTTTAAAGTGCCCAAACTGGGATTTTCTTCCGGTACTTTTCATGAGGGATGGGCTCCTTACGGCACTTTGACTTTCACAAGCTGATTTCAGACTCCACTCCTTGTGGATCTTCTGATGCTTCTGTGTTCTCTGGTGTTCTTGAAGATGTTGTGAACGTGCAAACGCCTTCCCGCACAGAGTGCACCTGAAGGGTTTCTCTCCTGTGTGTGTTCTCTGGTGTCTTGCAAGAACAGATGAGTATGAAAATGCCTTCCCACACACACTGCACTTGAAGGGTTCTCTCCTGTGTGTTCTCGGTGTGTTGCAAGATTTGACTGTGAAAATGCCTTCCCACACACTCTGCACTTGAAGGGTTTCTCTCCTGTGTGTTCTCTGGTGTCTTGCAAGAACAGATGAGTATGAAAATGCCTTCCCACACACACTGCACTTGAAGGGTTTCTCTCCTGTGTGTGTTCTCCTGTGTCGTGCAATGTTGTAACTGGAAAATGCCTTCCACACACTCTGCACTTGAAGGGTTTCTCTCCTGTGTGTGTTCTCTGGTGTTGCAATTGTGACTGTGAAAAATGCCTTCCCACACACTGCACTTGAAGGTTTCTCTCCTGTGTGTGTTCTCCTGGTGTTGCAAGATTTGTGAAAATGCCTTCCCACACACACTGCACTTGAAGGGTTTCTCTCCTGTGTGTGTTCTCTGTGTTTGCAAGATTGAGACTGTGAAAATGCCTTGCCCACACACTGCCTGAAGGGTTTCTCTCCTGTGTGTGTTCTCTGGTGTATTGCAAGATTATGACTGCAAAAGCCTTCCCACACACACTGCACTTGAAGGGTTTCACTCTCCTGTGTGTGTTCTCTGGTGTCTTGCAAGAAGATGGTAAAAATGCCTTCTCCACACACTGCACTTGAAGGGTTTCACTCCTGTGTGAGTTCTCTGGTGTTTTGCAAGATCATATGACTGTGAAAATGCCTTCCCACACAGAGTGCACTTGAAGGGTTTATCTCCTGTGTGGTCTCTGTGTATTGTAAGATGTTGTGACCGTAAAATGCCTTCCCACACACAGTGCACTTGAAGGGTTTCTCTCCTGTGTTGTTCTCTGGTGTGCAAGATTTGTGACTGTGAAAAATGCCTTCCCACACACCTGCACTTGAAGGATTTCTCTCTGTGTGTGTTCTCTGGTTTGTGCAAGATTAGATGACTGTGAAAATGCCTTCCCACCACAATGCACTTGAAGGGTTTTCTCCCGTGTGTTTTCTCTGGTGTCTTTGAAGAGTTGATGAATCTGCAAACGCCATCTCACACCGAGTGCCTTGAAGGGTTTTTCTCCCGTGTGTTTTTTCTGATGCTGTGTCAAAATTCAGTCCGATCCGTGCTGTATGCACGCTGGTCGGATTGTTGCCTTGCCGTACCGAGCCGCGCTGACTGCCTGTGCTCCATAGACCAATTCTGCAGTGGAAGCGTCAGAGGAAGCGACAGCTGCAGACAGAAAATAGCATCTACGTCAGTATCAAGGCACAGAGGAATGAATATACGCATATAAGTACACAATCTTGATTTGAAGCTTTCATGACTGCAGGAATCCATACTCTATGGTTCTTTCGGTAAAGTCACGTAGGTAGAATTAACATAAATGACGTTTCGAACGCAACACAAGCGTTCGTCTTCGGGTGAAAATTGCGATAGCTGAGATGTCTGCTGTGATTTATTTAATAAACGCTTTCATTTAACTCACTGTCTGTTGTTGTTGTCATTGTTGTTGTTGTATCCTCAAATCTTGTAACTCAATTTTAACCCACTTCCCAATGTGATATCGACTGCAAACTTGGTATACTTACGCCATACTGATGACAATACTATATTCTATCATTAAATAAAACAAATTTAAACAATCTTTTTTACATGTTATGTTTCGGCTTGGGTCTAATTGTCCACGGTAAACTGACGTTGGCTGTAATGACCACGGTCGCTTGTGTTACGGCAAGCCTCAGAGCCACTTCCTGGAGTCGTGGAGTTCTTCCATTACAAGTACATTTCATAAAAGCGTGTTCTTAAAAGTTTTTTAAAATTTTACTTATTTTATTTCTACCTACGTGACTTTACCGAAAGAACCAAAGAGTATATATAAATACAGTCACACATGACTAACACGTCTATACGTATTATATATTCATGATAGAGTTAAAAGTTTCCCAAATTCATCACACGGGCTGTTATGGCGCACTATGAGAGGGCAAATGGTCATAAACATTCCTGGAAGCCCTCGATCTTCAAAATGAATGTTAACCCAAAACTCCAAGCACAATTTTGGCTGTCTGGCTACAAAATGAATATTCATAAGAGCTAATTCAGCTGACATAGCAAAGGGTGTTGAAAATAATACTACTTGTGTTATGCATAAATTCATGTTCAATCGCAACTTAGAGGTGTGAAGCCAGGCTCAGGTTTCTTTGAATGCTGGGATGAACAGATCTAACGTCAGCTGTATGTGTGCTGTGTCAACTTCCTGACTGCTCCATTCTCATAAAGAGTTCCAGATAAAAACAAAAACATAAACCATGCTTTTGATATAACCTCCGTGTTCAATAGAATTAATAGACTTTACTGCAAACACAAACTTGACACTGCTACACTGCCGTGTTAAACAGGTGGTGTCGTGTCCAGAACCATGCCTGGCCCCACACCTTCATCTGCTCATATTAATGTTTCAGTTTCATTTATTAGGGTACTAGCTTTACTATCTGGCTTCGTCCAGACTTGATTCTTGTCTTGAATGAATCCACGCCCACGCGGAGGGTGGGAGATGCGTGACGTCAGCATGCACACTGCGTGACACTGCCGCATGCGGGTGACATCACAGATGTGAGGTCACCGCTCACTTGCCATGCAAAATATATCCATTATTGCGCACACTCCCCAAAAAATGCAAAAGTAAATTTTTATACTTTTTGCATTGTGTACAGTCTGGAAGGTACCCACATGCCAAATTTCAAGTTTGTTGCATGTCAGAAAGTATGCTAACATTTCGAACAGACACACATTCACAAATTTCCCTTGCCATAGGACAATTCAGATTAAAGTTGTTCAGGCTAACTCTGTACTACAACAAGCAAACATGGATAATACCAAAGTTTTCAATGCTTCCTCACTCCATCAAGTAATTGAGGATTAAATCAACATAACAGAGTTTGCGTGTCTCCCTCTCTCTCAGTGGTGACGTGGATTTCCTCCGGAGGCCCCTCCACATTTAAGAGTGAACATCAGCACGCGTTTAGAGCCTGTGACCGATAGTCATTTCCACACGTTGACAAAGCCCACCTTTAAATTTTGATTTAAAGCTTTCGTGACTGCAGGGATTCATATTCTTGGTTCTTTCGGTAAAGTCACATAAAAGGGAAAATAACAAAATAATATCAATATAAAACAACAAATGCACTCACAAAGCTTCAAATCATAAGAGCGGTAACAGCAGCACAAGTGGGGCTCGGTGTTGTATCCTAACCCTTCTTCCAAAACTGAGATTAATCATATTTGATGAGATTTTTATATATTATCTTTTACTTGTTTTTTTTTAATGAATAAACACACCAGAGCGCAGCAAACTGCAAAACACCAGGTGTTGTTAAGTAATGAACAGGAGGAGGGCTAGGATGGCAGAATTTGCAACCTTGCTTCAAGGCAAAGGCAATGAAAGAAAGTAGAGGCGCCTTTGTCTACATCACAACCACAGAAAGCCAGGAATCATCACTGATTGTGTGTTCAGGGATTCCGAGCTAGTTAGAACACGTGCACACTGAGGGAACAAAGAAGTGGGTCAGCTCAAGGCTGTGTGCACAGGGGGGGAGCTGATTTAAAAGAGTGTTGTATATCTCTCAAGGCGGGCAAGACCCAGCTGAATAACAAGTCTGCGGGGGTCACCAGAAGTTCGCATTCGCCTAGTTAAGACAAAAAGCTCAATTATTCTGTATTGCTATTAAAGTAACGTTAAAGTCGGAATTTAACAACAGGGTAGGCTAAAGTTATTGATATTCACACCCACTCCAATTAAACCAGGCCACAAGTTACGCCTACTAAACCATCACCATCATTAAGTCAATATGAAATGTTATTTCCATACTTTAATACTTTCTATACAACTCGACCCGAAGCATATGACAATCAGAACCTTCCTAAGTCAAAATTGAATCGCACCCAGACAGGAGCGAATATATCATATATAAGGTTGAAGAGGGAAGGAAATTAAGAGCACGGCGGCAGACAAAAACCAGAACTGACTCCAAGGTTCAACCGCCCTCCCCTACAAGGAGTGACGGAAATTAATGAGGCCTTGAGTTAACGGCCAGCTGGACGGCAACAACAACGGCGAGCAGAGATAGGGTGGGGCAAAGACTGCGGGGCTATGAAATGCAACTTCGTGTCAGTAAAGCTCTGACAAACAAGTTAAGTTAAAGACATCACAATACATAATATCGGACATAACATCAATGTTAACGCTATTCACCGTAAACTATATTCCGCTTATATAACCATGCAGACACCAAGGAATACGAATTCCTAGGATCAAGAAGCTTACCCCTTGACCTAAGATATCGGAAATAAGTTAATAATAATAAGCATATGCATGAAAAGACAAAGTAAAACTTATGAAAAGCCAGGATAACGGGATGAATCACCACCAGGTCGAATATAATACATAATAAAAAAACGATGTTAAACCCAGGGTCGGAGAGAAAGGGAGATCCCGGCCGTCTTTGTATCCCCGCAGAGCGGGATAGGAGTGTGTATACGCTCGGGGAAACACCTCCACTGGAGTCAAGCACCACGATGGGAAACGACAGACCTTAGGTTACATACAGAATCATAACTGTGAAATAGTAAGGGACAAATGTTAACTTAAAACTTTTTAACCATTTCTTTGTGCGCCGGGTCGGAGAGAGCGTTGCCCCTCCCTCCAGGTGATGCAACACGAACAAAGACCCCTATGAGACGATTTGTGATGTCTGTGTTTTGGGTTCATGAAGAAGGCCAAACAAGAGATAATATTGCACCCAGACAGAGAGACGACCTCGAGGCAATTTGTAACATCTGATTGTTTGCTCGTGGGTTTATGGAGGGAGTGTGACAACGGAATATACCGTGGGTGATGCACACAAGGACATACGGACGTACGGACACACACATGGACACACCTACCTACGGACAAATCCTGACACGGCAAAAATCGAAAGAAGCCCCGCCTTGTGGGCGGGATCCAGGGGGATTTTTCGGCATAAAGGAAGGATCCTGAGCATTGGAAACTAGTGCGACCAGCGGGTCCACTCAGGAGTGCGACCGGGAGAGTCGGCTCAGGAGGAGTGCGACCAGCGGGTCCACTCAGGAGTGCGACCAGCGGGTCCACTCAGGAGTGCGACCAGTGGGTCGACTCAGGAGTGCGACCGGGAGGGTCGACTCAGGAGCGAGGGCGACCAGCGGGTCGACCCAGGAGCGAGCTCGACCGGGAGGGTCGGCTCAGGAGCGAGCTGCGACCAGCGGGTCGGCTTGACTCATCTTCAGCTCGTCAACCTCTGCCGAGTCGGAGGTCTCTGCTGCCGCCGGAGTGGCGAGGGTCGCGGTTTGGCGACGACCCAGCGCTGCGCGCTGCGAGCGGGTTGTGGGCGCCACCTACCGACCGGGTTCTGAACTGCGACAGCGTATCAACAGCCATCCGAACCAGTTCACCACGGTGACAGGGGAGCGACTGATACGTATGACGCGCACCGCCCCCTCACCACACGACCACCAGGCGTCTGTTTGACATAAAGAATCGACTCCGAACACTGACTATTCAAGACAACTCTTACCACTCAAACACACTCGAACCCATAAGCCATCCGTGGCTGGGAAGGCATCACAACGAGACCGAGTGATGGCCATCCGTCGTTTATAAGAGTCTTCGTAATTTTTATCTTTAATATTTAGTGGGCTGTACTCTTAATCGCATAAATTCCCAACAGATCCATCAATACGAACTGATTCTTGGCACCTCCTTCCGCCGAGCCACGCTCACGTGGGGAGTGGTGGCCCACCGGATCCTTATCAGGTGATCTGGTCCCCAATTAGTAAACTTGGTATAAGATAACGATCTTCGGAAAAGGAGCACCGTCGCAGGCCCTTACTCCGAGCCGTTCTGTTGGCAGATAACCTGCCGATGTATCTGTTGAGATTGGTGCCTTTAAGAATAATAACTGTTTTGATTGTGTTTTTTTATCGCCGTATAATCTTTCAAGTATCTTTCAGTCATAATCGCCGCACGTACTCGCATCCTCTACAGAGTATTCAACTGTTCCGTGACCCAAGGTGTTAACAACGTGATAAGGGTTGCGTATGATCAATAAGGAGTGCGGTACTGCGTGAACAATATTGAGTATAATCATTCATTAACGTTAAGGTTTTCTTAGCATAGTATTTGCATATTTTAACGACTCTCTCTCTCACTAACAACCATCGCGTTATGCGGGATCCATGTGCCGTTGTCAAAGTGAAATCAGACAATCGTTGATGATACTGTATTGATGCCGTGTTGACGTTCCGGGATTGAGAGTTCGCATACTATATCATAGTTAAGGTTGAATTAGTAATAAATTGATCAATACAGAAGTGGTTGTGTGATTCTTTCCTGAAATCTATGCATAAGATCTGCTTCTGCGTTGAGATCTGAACTTGGTGACCTTAATAAACACACTAATACATACTCAGTAAATGTTAAAGCAATAACGGGGTGAACCGGGGACCTAAATACAACCACGAGTACACACTCTGGGAATGTTAAAGCGAGAATGAGACGAACCTAGACAACGATGCCGAGTTAATCTAAGTTAATCTTGCATACTTACACCACACCTGCATAACTGCATACGATTAATTGCCTTATTCCGATCGATAACCCACCCTCGTCACCGAGGCGGGGTCTGGTTATCATAACGACTTGCATTATCATAATTACACCCACTCGCATAATTAATACGATTACCTCTCGAATTGGCATAATTAAAATGTGCGTAATTACATAAATTAACATATTTCCGGATAATTACACATTTGGCCAAATTTCATTTAATTATTATTTTCACTGAATATTCATAACCCACATATACAACATAATAATTTCACCCACGCACGCATACACCATAACAAATTTCGATACCCAACATATACAACATCGGCCTGGTTACATAAAATAGAAACTTAAGTTGTCCTCGTGTTGTATTTCCTGCAGTCACGATAGCTCCAAATCTCTCATTGCCATGCTCATTTCTCTACACCCCCCCCCCCCCCCCGTATCTCTCTGCCCCCCTCTCTATTTAAGCCCTTAACACAGAGGTGTTGTTTCTGTGTGTGCCTATGTGTGTGCCTACGTGTCTGTGTTATCTCTCCCTGTGTGCCTATGTGTCTCTCTCTGTGTGCCTGTGTCATCTCTCTGTGTCTCTGTGTGTTTATGTGTGTCTGTCTCTCTGTGTGCCTATGTGTGCCTATGTGTGTGTCTATCTCCATGTCTATATGTGTCTCTTTCTCTGTGTCTCTCTGTGTGCCTATGTGTCTCTCTGTCTGTGTTATCTCTCTCTGCTTGTGTGTATGTGTCTCCATGTCTGTGTTTAGTTCTCTCTCTAAAATTTAGCAATCTTTGGAAGAACGTTAATAAACCAGGTGGGGTGTTGACTGTTATGTGAGCCGACTCGCTGTGTTGTGTTGTATTGCATTGTAGTTCTAAGTTTATTTTATTTTATACCTATGTAACTTTACCGAAAGAACCAAAGACTATTGTTCTAAGTTTACAATCTTTGCTTTCTCATTCATTTGTACCTGATGGTGATTGCTCGTGTTGCAAAGGAAACATCGTATGCTATTATTTAATTAATGTGTTCTTTCTACGTGACTTTACCGAAAGAACCAAAGAGTATGGATCCCTGCACTCACGAAAGCTCCAGATCAAGTTTAACCGAGATAATTATTTGTTCTTTTCGGTAAGGTCACGTAGGTAAAAAAATTAATGAAACGAATAAATTATGAAATATTTTTTAGTATTAAAAAGTTTTAATGAAAAAAATTGTATTAAAAATTAAATATGAAAAAAAAGAAACTAAATACATTTTGTTTTTTCATTTATGAAAAAAAGTTTGGATAAAAAAAATATGATATAACTAAAATAAATGAAAAAAAACCACCACATTAAATTGGTTGTTTCTTCATTTATTGTATTTCTGCTGCCGTCACGAAAGCTTCCAGATCAAGTTGAAGCGAGAGAATTCAAACAAAGGCCTTCAGGCGAGGGCAGGAGGCGAGGCCCCGCGTGGCTAGGCCCCGCGTTGTAATGTCCCAACATGGACATGGATTCCCATACTCGCTGCGACTCAATTGACATCCCTACGAGAAAGAGAGGCTCTACCTTGGTAAACAACAACAACCACCACCACCACAACCACCACGATGAAAATCTCTCACCTCGGATTTCATCGGCAGCTTCTCGTTACCTCGCTACGTTATGGCGGCAGCAGGATGTGACGTAATATTCACTTCCGGGGTACAAGACACGCCCCCAACGAGCGGTGCTGGGTAACTGAATAACTTATTCGAGAATTGAAGCTTTCGTCAACTGCAGGAATGACTCAACTCGTTGTACACTCATTGGCTCTTTCGGTAAAGTCACACGTCGAGGGATGATGGGGCGTGGGTGCTGAACCCGTCGCAATAAAAAAACAAACTCGCGACGGCTTTTAACGAATATATTATGTTAATTGTATTTCATTTCTTTACCGAAATAACCAATGAGCAATTCCTGCAGTCACCAAAGCTTAGATCCTAGATTATGTTAATGAGCCGCCAGTCACTGGGCGTAGCTTTGCCCAAATAAGGATTGTACGGGAACAGACATCGACGGTGACCAAGCAGGGGTGACATGACGTCACTAGCGAGGCGCACCGCCCCCCCCGTGGCGTTTCACGCCGATGAGGTAATGCTTAGTGGTGACGTCAGAGAGCGAGGTCAGAGTTCAAGTTTTGCGTCCAGAGGCCGTCCATAAATGACGTCACGCGATTTTGGACGATTTTTGATCCCCCTCCCCCCCTCGTCACACGGCGTCACAAAAAGTCAGACCCCCTTCAAATATGACGTCACAAAGCTCTACCCCCCCCCCCTTAAAAAAAATACACGCTTCAAATCGCTTTAAACTATTGTCATTGTAGTGCGTATTTAATGTGGCGCTGCACTCTGATGTTGTAGAAAACATTTATTAAAAAGGACACCAGGGGGGTGGGGGTTGAGAAATGTGACGTCACATCAAAATGCGCAACTTTAAATACATATAGACAACACGTTCTACTTAATTAAATAGACTTTTTAATAAATGTTTTCTCCTACAACATCAGAATGCAGCGCCACATTAAATACGCACGACAATGACAATAGTTTAAAGCAATTTGAAGCGTGTTATATTTTCAATATTTTCAACCTGTCCATCAAAGAAGCATCAGTTCCTCTAGAATGGAAACATTCCTATGTTCGTCCACTTCACAAAGGGGGCCCTAAAGATGATCCAAATAACTACCGACCTATCTCAATTTTGTCCCCGTTGATGAAAATTTTTGAAAAATTATTGACCTACCAAATTAGCAGTTTCCTGTCCGCCAACAATCTATTACATCTAAAACAATCTGGGTTCCGAAAAAAATACAGCACCACATCTGCTGCATTAGACTCTCTGAATCACATTTACAGTAGCCTTGATAATAAGCAGTACTGCGCCTGTCTTTTTCTTGACTTGTCCAAAGCTTTTGATACAGTAGACCACAACATCCTGCTTAGTAAAATAAGTTGCCTCGGTTTTTCCGAAAACACAGTAAAATGGTTAAAAAATTACCTCTTTTCTCGCACCCAAACTGTATTCACAGATGGTTGGAGGTCAAACAGTGTTAAGATAACAAAAGGGGTTCCACAGGGTTCCATTCTCGGCCCCCTCTTGTTCTCTCTTTATGTAAATGACTTGGGCACTGAACTGGATTATTCCAGGGTAAATCTTTTTGCAGATGACACGGTACTAATTACTGCTGGCCGCTCTCCGGATGACGTGATTGCTAAGCTCCAGAGTGATTTCAACAAACTACAACATCAGCTAGTTGCTCTTAAACTAGTCCTAAATCCTGCCAAAACCAAGGTGCTATGCTTCTCACCAGGACTAAAGCGGGAAGTTATTTTTCCCCAATTACATACCTTAAATAATGATCAAATAGAGCAAGTCAAGATCTATAAGTATCTTGGGGTCATCCTGGATTCAAAACTGAATTTTGAAGATCACATTGATTATATTGGGAAAAAGACAAAAATTAAAATTGGTTTTCTATATCGACACAAGCACTGCTTCCCTCCTATGTTCCGTTTGGAATTGATTAAAGCTACCGTACTGCCTCTACTTGATTACTGTGACATTGTGTATAAATCAGCCCCAAGTACTGTACTGAAGAAGCTTGACTCAATGTATCACTCGGCCTTAAGATTTGCATTGAACTGCCCATATAGGACTCACCACTGTGATCTCTACATTGGGTCAAACTTAACATCTCTGAATGTTCGACGGCGTGTGCACCAGATCTTATTTATTCATGATGTACTTGCAAAAAAATCTGCAGATTACCTGCTGGATCTCGTCTCTGTTTCAAAGAACAAATTTGATCTAAGGTCTACACTCATTTACCAGCTTAATATTCCCTATTGCCGTACATATACTGGAGGAAGGGCCTTTGCTATTGATGCCCCCAGGGTCTGGAATGCTGTTGCAAATAAATTGAAACTTGAGTCACTACCTATGAGATCTTCACTCAAAACTGCTTTAGAGGAGTTGTACACCCCTAGCTGCCAGTGCTATTCAGTGACCTAAAATAAAATGTTTCGCTCCGGATGATCGCTACAAAGTATGACCTGTGTTTTGATTTAGTGTGCTGATCTTAAAGGTGCATTGAAAAATTACAATACTCCGATTGATGCTCCTGCTGTTGTGGAGTGACTCATGCAGCCAGCTATGGCTGCAGGGTTTTGGTAGTACATGTTGTTTATGCCATTTATTGTGAAAATTCCGTCAGTTCCTATGATTGCTTTTTCATTGCCTTCATGGCTTTATTTTGGTGATTTCGAAAAGTGTATTGGTTTAGCCATGTTTGTGTTGTTGTAGTACAGAGTTAGACTGATGGCCTTAATCTAAGTTGTCTTGTGGTTGTTGTTGTTGTTTGACTTGCATCCCACTGGCATTTTTGCACACAGCGTTGGTGTACGGTGTTTTTTCTGCAATATTTTTGCTGTCTTTTCTTGGATTTTCTGTTTGCACTTAGTCACATATTCACTTTAAGATGTTTTTTTGTTCATGTTTTTGTTTTTTGTTTGTTGCGGTTGCACCCGATTCAAGAGCTGAATGGCTCACAGGGCTATACCTAATAAATGAACTTGAAATGAACTTGAACTTGATTTGGGGGACAGAGCTGTGTGACGTCATATTTGAGGGGGTTTGACTTTTTGTGACGCCGTGTGACGCGGGTGGGGGGGTCAAAAATCGTCCAAAATCGCGTGACCTCGTTTATGGACGGCCCCCATAACCAGTGGAGATGATTTTTTTAACCGGTCCTGAGCCGCCCCTACATCGACTCAGCCTCAAATGCGTACCCGGTGCGGTGTGCGAACATCGCCACCCGCTAACAGCACTTGCCCCAATAGTCTGTGAAGACTATACCGGGGGGGATCTTTGTCTTTGTATGTACAAACACACGTGTCCGATTACACAGATTAAAGGTCTCGACACACGTTGCCGTGAAAGTTCACAAATTCACGTGTCTGGTTTATTGTGTTTGGTTACAATTATTCAAAACTCGTAAATTACAGGGCGTTTCAGAAGGGTGGATCGCATCTGCTTTGAAATTGGGTGTTATGTCATTTCTGTACGATTCCAATCATTTTCGATTTAAAGTTTTCGTGACTGCAGGGATTCATCTTCTTGGTTCTTTCGGTAAAGTCACGTAAAAGGGAAATAATAAAACAATAAATAAAACATACTAAAATAAAATTCTCACGTGTCGGCCAAAACGCAAGCAGGTCTGTCACCTGAGGACGGCTGCTTGCGTTGTGGCCGAAACGTCGTGAGAATTATTTTAAAAAGTTTTATTTTTATTATTTCCCTTCTACGTGACTTTACCGAAAGAACCAAGAAGATGATTCCAATCATTTTTACACGCTTCTATTTAACTCACTTCGTCTGTTGTATCCTCAAAAACGAAATCTTCTAACTCAAATTTTACACACTTCCCAATGTGCTATCGACTGCAAACTTGGTATAGCGATGTCATATTGATGACAACACGATATTATATCATACAAAATCCATAACATAGATTTTTTTTTACATTTAACACGCTTTTATTTAAATTTACTGTATGTGTTGTATCCAAAAATCTTGTAACTCAATTTCAACCGTATTCCCAATGTATCGAATGCAAAATTCGTATAGGTGTGTCATACTGATGACAATACCATATTTTATCATTAAAAATAAATACATATTTTTTTACAATCTTTTTTACGGCTCTAATTGTCCACGCTCAACTGACGTTGCCTGTAAATCACCGCGGTCCCTTACGTCACGGCAAGCCTTGGGGAGCCACGCCCAGGGCCGGGGCATGTGGAAGAGGAGCGATGAGAGAAGGGGGCAGGGGCAGCTCGGACAGTACATTTCATTAAAGCGTGTTTTTAAAAAAAGTATTTTAAAATATTTTATTTTAACTGTCTGTTGTCGTTTTTGTCGTATTCTCAAATCTTGTAACTCAATTTTAACCAACTTCCCAATGTGGTATCGACTGCAAACTTGGTATACTTATGTCATACTGATGACAATACTATATTCTATCATTAAAAAAAATATATTTTTAAACATTCTTTTTTATATGTTATGTTTCGGTCTAATTGTCCCCACAGTCAACTGACGTTGGCTATAATTGGCCACTGTCCCTTACGTTATGGCAAGCTTCGGGGCCATTTCCTGGAGTCGTGGAGTTCTGCCATTACTAGTACATTTCATAAAAGCACGTATGAAAAAACAAGTGTTTTATTTATTTATTTATAGTCAAAATCGCCAAATTTGCAGAGCTTCGCTGCAAGTACAGGGAGAGACGAGAGGTGAGGCAGCGACGCGCTCAGCCTCCCCTCAGACACTGGATGGACCGCGGGCAGTAAGGGCTTGCCTGTTACTATCTCAGCATGTCACCAATGGAATGTTTGTAGACCCCTTCATTGCATGTCCTCGCCTTCCATAGTCCAGGTAACTGAGTTCAAGTACAGTAGAACCTCTGGTCACGACCATAATTTCGTTCCATAACTTTGGTCGCAACCCGATTTGGTCGTGACTCAAACCTAATTTCCCCATTGGATTGTATGTTAATACGATTAATCCATTCCAGACTCCTACGAACTGTATATAAAGTTTTTAAAATATTTTTAAAGACAAAAATAGTTAATTATGCCATAGAATTCATTGTAATAGTAAACTAAATGTAAAAACATTGCATAACACTGAGAAAACCTTGAAAAACAGAGAAAACTGACAAGGTTTAGAATTGTTCAACAAGATTACTGTTTCGTCTGCTACATCAGTCGGTCGATTCTGAGAGAGCATATTCGTATGAGGAATTTATGTTTCTATTGAAAGTTAACAGTAATATTTGGGTACAGTATTGTTTTTGGAAGCATTCACCGTAATATTGTATGAACGTTTACTTCACCGCATCATCGTATTAATGATGCGAGAAGAGATTAACGGGTTATGTTAGCGATTGACGTACTCAGCGCTTTCGCTCTCTAAACTATGGCTTGAATGAGGAAGGAGGGGTATGACTACACTTACAAAATGTATACATATCTTACTAGGAATTTTATATTACAAAAGATATATACATAACTGTTACGCTTTGTGTAATTCAACAACAAAAATGGCGCGGAAGGGGAAATCGGCCGCGGCCCTGTTTGATCTCCACCCGAGTATGTGTTCGTGACCAGATTAAATAAACTGTTGTAAATGTTTTGGTCGATACCCAATTTGGTCGTGGTCAGAAGCATTCGCGAACAGAGGTTCTACTGTATGTGCATAAAGATACGTAGGCTCGCTGGTCTCGTCATGAAACTGCAATGAAAAAGCACCAGGGGAGGCAGCTATCACATCTGCCTCACTGAGGGGGGTGGGCGTGTCAGACACACCGGTGAGGCCACGCCCCCAGTGCCTCCCCAGCCACTGACCTCACGCCATGTCACTGGCTCCCATCCATCGCGTTCAGTGTTAATTACCGAGGCTCACAGAGCAAGACTAAGGCTCCCATAGGCTTCAGTGTGAATCGCTGAGGCTCACAAGAGCCAGATGAATGCTCCCATAGGGTTCAGTGTGAAACACCGAAGCTCCTGGTGAGATATCTACCCAACCAACAGATCCCCCAAGATTGGCCGCTCTTACCCTGCAGGTTGAACCTAAGATTTCAATGTTCTACTTCACGTTATTTTCATTAAAGGCCTGTGACAAAGGTGCATCTATTGGAAGCGACATCGTCTCAAGCTTACACATCTACCGGGTCTCCATTTGACTTTATATTGTCTAGGAAGTCCACCCACACCTCCACTTCCACAAACTGCTGTGAGTTGCCCCGCTCTGCCTTACAGTCAGAATTCCCCTCTTGCTTCACGTTGCCTCCACCGATGTGAAGGTCCCATTCTGGAGTCGAATTTTCATCTTCACATTTTACCTTCACTTCTTCGCTCTTCAACGTCACCTCTTCACATTTCACAATCACCTCTTCAAATTCCGCCTTGACACCTTTTAAAGTGCCCAAACTGGGATTTTCTTCCGGTACTTGTTTCATGAGGGATGGGCTCCTTACGGCACTTTGACTTTCACAAGCTGATTTCAGACTCCACTCCTTGTGGATCTTCTGATGCTTCTGTGTTCTCTGGTGTTCTTGAAGATGTTGTGAACGTGCAAACGCCTTCCCGCACAAAGTGCACCTGAAGGGTTTCTCTCCTGTGTGTGTTCTCTGGTGTCTTGCAAGAACAGATGAGTATGAAAATGCCTTCCCACACACACTGCACTTGAAGGGTCTCTCTCCTGTGTGTGTTCTCTGGTGTTTTGCAAGATCACTTGACTCTGAAAATGCCTTCCCACACACACTGCACTTGAAGGGTTTCTCTCCTGTGTGTGTTCCCTGGTGTTTTGCAAGATCACTTGACTCTGAAAATGCCTTCCCACACACACTGCACTTGAAGGGTTTCTCTCCTGTGTGTGTTCTCTGGTGTCGTGCAAGATGTTGTAACTGTGAAAATGCCTTCCCACACACACTGCACTTGAAGGGTTTCTCTCCGGTGTGTGTTCTCTGGTGTTGTGCAATTTGTTGCAACTGTAAAAATGCCTTCCCACACACACTGCACTTGAAGGGTTTCTCTCCTGTGTGTGTTCTCCTGTGTGTTGCAAGATTTGAGGACTGTGAAAATGCCTTCCCACACACTCTGCACTTGAAGGGTTTCTCTCCTGTGTGTGTTCTCTGGTGTATTGCAAGATCAGATGACTGTGAAAATGCCTTGCCACACACACTGCACTTGAAGGGTTTCTCTCCTGTGTGTGTTCTCTGGTGTATTTGACAATTTGATGGACCTGCAAACGCCTTCCCACACACACTGCACTTGAAGGGTTTCACTCCTGTGTGTGTTCTCTGGTGTGCTGCAAGATGTGGTGACTGTAAAAATGCCTTCTCACACACACTGCACTTGAAGGGTTTCTCTCCTGTGTGAGTTCTCTGGTGTTTTGCAAGATCATATGACTGTGAAAATGCCTTCCCACACAGAGTGCACTTGAAGGGTTTCTCTCCTGTGTGTGTTCTCTGGTGTATTGTAAGATGTTGTGACCGTAAAAATGCCTTCCCACACACACTGCACTTGAAGGGTTTCTCTCCTGTGTGTGTTCTCTGGTGTCGTGCAAGATATTGTGACTGTGAAAATGCCTTCCCACACACACTGCACTTGAAGGATTTCTCTTCTGTGTGTGTTCTCTTGTGTTTTGCAAGATTAGATGACTGTGAAAATGCCTTCCCACACACAATGCACTTGAAGGGTTTCTCTCCCGTGTGTTTTCTCTGGTGTCTTTGAAGAGTTGATGAATCTGCAAACGCCATATCACACCGAGTGCACTTGAAGGGTTTTTCTCCCGTGTGTTTTTTCTGATGCTGTGTCAAAATTTCAGTCCGATCCGTGCTGTATGCACGCTGGTCGGATTGTTGCCTTGCCGTACCGAGCCGCGCTGACTGCCTGTGCTCCATCAGACCAATTCTGCAGAGGAAGCGTCAGAGGAAGCGACAGCTGCAGACAGAAAATAGCATCTACACGTCAGTATCAAGGCACAGAGGAATGAATATACGCATATATAAGTACACAATCTTGATTTGAAGCTTTCATGACTGCAGGAATCCATACTCTATGGTTCTTTCGGTAAAGTCACGTAGGTAGAATTAACATAAATGACGTTTCGAACGCAACACAAGCGTTCGTCTTCGGGTGAAAATTGCGATAGCTGAGATGTCTGCTGTGATTTATTTTAATAAACGCTTTCATTTAACTCACTGTCTGTTGTTGTTGTCATTGTTGTCGTTGTATCCTCAAATCTTGTAACTCAATTTTAACCCACTTCCCAATGTGATATCGACTGCAAACTTGGTATACTTACGCCATACTGATGATAATACTATATTCTATCATTAAATAAAAAAAATTTAAACAATCTTTTTTACATGTTATGTTTCGGCTTGGGTCTAATTGTCCACGGTAAACTGACGTTGGGTGTAATTGACCACGGTCGCTTGTGTTACGGCAAGCCTCAGGGCCACTTCCTGGAGTCGTGGAGTTCTTCCATTACAAGTACATTTCATAAAAGCGTGTTCTTAAAAGTTTTTTAAAATTTTACTTATTTTATTTCTACCTACGTGACTTTACCGAAAGAACCAAAGAGTATATATAAATACAGTCACACATGACTAACACGTCTATACGTATTAATATATTCATGATAGAGTTAAAAGTTTCCCAAATTCATCACACGGGCTGTTATGGCGCACTATGAGAGGGCAAATGGTCATAAACATTCCTGGAAGCCCTCGTATCTTCAAAATGAATGTTAACCCAAAACTCCAAGCACACAATTTTGGCTGTCTGGCTACAAAATGAATATTCATAAGAGCTAAATTCAGCTGACATAGCAAAGGGTGTTGAAAATAATACTACTTATGTTATGCATAAATTCATGTTCAATCGCAACTTAGAGGTGTGAAGCCAGGCTCAGGTTTCTTTGAATGCTGGGATGAACAGATCTAACGTCAGCTGTATGTGTGCTGTGTCAACTTCCTGACTGCTTCCATTCTCATAAAGAGTTCCAGATAAAAACAAAAAAACATAAACCATGCTTTTGATATAACCTCCGTGTTCAATAGAATTAATAGACTTTACTGCAAACACAAACTTGACACTGCTACACACTGCCGTGTTAAACAGGTGGTGGCGTGTCCAGAACCATGCCTGGCCCCACACCTTCATCTGCTCAGTATTAATGTTTCAGTTTCATTTATTAGGTACTAGCTTTACTACCTGGCTTCGTCCGAGACTTGGATTCTTGTCTTGAATGAATCCACGGCCAACGCGGAGGGTGGGAGATGTGTGACGTCAGCATGCACACTGCGTGAGACTGCCGCATGCGGGTGACATCACAGACGTGAGGTCACCGCTCACTTGCCATGCAAAATATATCCATTATTGCGCACACTCCCCAAAAAATGCAAAAGTAATTTTTTATACTTTTTGCATTGTGTACAGTCTGGAAGGTACCCACATGCCAAATTTCAAGTTTGTTGCATGTCAGAAAGTATGCTAAACATTTCGAACAGACACACATTCACAAATTTCCCTTGCCATAGGACAATTCAGATTAAAGTTGTCAGGCTAACTCTGTACTACAACAAGCAAACATGGCTAAACCAAAAGTTATCAATGCTTCCTCACTCCATCAAGTAATTGAGGATTAAATCAACATAACAGAGTTTGCGTGTCTCCCTCTCTCTCAGTGGTGGCGTGTATTTTCCTCCGGATGCCCCTCCACATTTAAGAGTGAACATCAGCACGCGTTTAGAGCCTTTGACCGATAGACATTTCCACACGTTGACAAAGCCCACCTTTAAATTTTGATTTAAAGCTTTCGTGACTGCAGGGATTCATATTCTTGGTTCTTTCGGTAAAGTCACATAAAAGGGAAATAACAAAATAATATAAATATAAAACAACAAATGCACTCACGAAAGCTTCAAATCATAAGAGCGGTAACAGCAGCACAAGTGGGCTCGGCCTGGTTACATAAAATAGAAACTTAAGTTGTCCTCGTGTTGTATTTCCTGCAGTCACGAAAGCTCCAAATCTCTCATTGCCATGCTCATTTCTCTCCCCGTATCTCTCTGCCCCCCTCTCTATTTAAGCCCTTAACACAGAGGTGTTGTTTCTGTGTGTGCCCTATGTGTGTGCCTACGTGTCTGTGTTATCTCTCCCTGTGTGCCTATGTGTCTCTCTCTGTGTGCCTGTGTCATCTCTCTCTGTGTCTCTCTGTGTGTCTGTCTCTCTGTGTGCCTATGTGTGTGTCTATCTCCATGTCTATATGTGTCTCTTTCTCTGTGTCTCTCTGTGTGCCTATGTGTCTCTCTGTCTCTGTGCTATCTCTCTCTGCTTGTGTGTATGTGTCTCCATGTCCGTGTTTAGTTCTCTCTCTAAAATTTAGCAATCTTTGGAAGAACGTTAATAAACCAGGTGGGGTGTTGACTGTTATGTGAGCCGACTCGCTGTGTTGTGTTGTATTGCATTGTAATTCTAAGTTTATTTTATTTTATACCTATGTAACTTTACCGAAAGAACCAAAGACTATTGTTCTAAGTTTACAATCTTTGCTTTCTCATTAATTTGTACCTGATGGTGATTGCTCGTGTTGCAAAGGAAACGTCGTATGCTATTATTTAATTAATGTGTTCTTTCTACGTGACTTTACCGAAAGAACCAAAGAGTATGGATCCCTGCACTCACGAAAGCTCCAGATCAAGTTTAACCGAGATAATTATTTGTTCTTTTCGGTAAGGTCACGTAGGTAAAAAAATTAATGAAACGAATAAATTATTAAATATTTTTTAGTATTAAAAAGTTTTAATTAAAAAAATTGTATTAAAAATTAAATATGAAAAAAAGAAACTAAATACATTGTTTTTTCATTCATGAAAAAAAGTTTGGATAAAAAAAATATGATATAACTAAAATAAATGAAAAAAAAACCACCACATTAAATCGGTTGTTTCTTCATTTATTGTATTTCTGCTGCCGTTACGAAAGCTTCCAGATCAAGTTGAAGCGAGAGAATTCAAACAAAGGCCTTCAGGCGAGGGCAGGAGGCGAGGCCCCGCGTGGCTAGGCCCCGCGTTGTAATGTCCCAACATGGACATGGATTCCCATACTCGCTGCGACTCAATTGACATCCCTACGAGAAAGAGAGAGGCTCTACCTTGGTAAACAACAACAACAACCACCACCACCACAACAACCACCACGATGAAAATCTCTCACCTCAGATTTCAACGGCAGCCTCTCGTTACCTCGCTACGTTATGGCGGCAGCAGGATGTGACGTGATATTCACTTCCGAGGTACAAGACACGCCCCCAACGAGCGGGGCTGGGTAACTGAATAACTTATTCGAGAATTGAAGCTTTCGTCAACTGCAGGAATGACTCAACTCGTTGTACACTCATTGGCTCTTTCGGTAAAGTCACGCGTCGAGGGATGATGGGGCGTGGGTGCTGAACCCGTCGCAATAAAAAACAAACTCGCGACGGCTTTTAACGAATATATTATGTAAATTGTATTTCATTTCTTTACCGAAATAACCAATGAGCAATTCCTGCAGTCACCAAAGCTTAGATCCTAGATTATGTTAATGAGCCGCCAGTCACTGGGCGTAGCTTTGCCCAAATAAGGATTGTACGGGTCAGACATCGACGGGGACCAAGCAGGGGTGACATGACGTCACTAGCGAGGCGCACCGCCCCCCCTGGCGTTTCACGCCGATGAGGTAATGCTTAGTGGTGACGTCAGAGAGAGGGGTCAGAGTTAAAGTTTTGCGTACAGAGGCCGTCCATAAATGACGTCACGCGATTTTGGACAATTTTTGATCCCCCTCCCCCCTCGTCACACAGCGTCACAAAAAGTCAGACCCCCCTCAAATATGACGTCACAAAGCTCTACCCCCCCCCCCCCTTCAAAAAAAACACGCTTCAAATCGCTTTAAACTATTGTCATTGTAGTGCGTATTTAATGTGGCGCTGCACTCTGTTGTTGTAGAAGAAAACATTTATTAAAAAGGAGACCAGGGGGGTGGGGGTTGAGAAATGTGACATCACATCAAAATGCGCAACTTTAAATACATATAGACAACACATTCTACATAATTAAATAGACTTTTTAATGTTTTCTCCTACATCAGAATGCAGCGCCACATTAAAAACGCACGACAATGACAATAGTTTAAAGCAATTTGAAGCGTGTTATATTTTATTTGGGGGGCAGAGCTGTGTGACGTCATATTTGAGGGGGTTTGACTTTTTGTGACGCCGTGTGACGCGGGTGGGGGGGTCAAAAATCGTCCAAAATCGCGTGACCTCATTTATGGACGGCCCCCATAACCAGTGGAGATGATTTTTTTAACCGGTCCTGAGCCGCCCCTACATCGACTCAGCCTCAAATGCGTACCCGGTGCGGTGTGCGAATATCGCCACCCGCTAACAGCACTTGCCCCAATAGTCTGTGAAGGCTATACCGGGGGGGATCTTTGTGTTTGTATGTACACACACACGTGGCCGATTACACAGATTAAAGGTCTCGACACACGTTGCCGTGAAAGTTCACAAATTCACGTGTCTGGTTTATTGTGTTTGGTTACAATTATTCAAAACTCGTAAATTACAGGGCGTTTCAGAAGGGTGGACCGCATCTGCTTTGAAATTGGGTGTTATGTCATTTCTGTACGATTCCAATCATTTTCGATTTAAAGTTTTCGTGACTGCAGGGATTCATCTTCTTGGTTCTTTCGGTAAAGTCACGTAAAAGGGAAATAATAAAACAATAAATAAATAAAACATACTAAAATAAAATTCTCACGTTTCGGCCAAAACGCAAGCAGGTCTGTCACCTGAGGACGGCTGCTTGCGTTGTGGCCGAAACGTCGTGAGAATTATTTTAAAAAGTTTTATTTTTATTATTTCCCTTCTACGTGACTACCGAAAGAACCAAGAAGATGATTCCAATCATTTTTACACGCTTCTATTTAACTCACTTCGTCTGTTGTATCCTCAAAAACGAAATCTTCTAACTCAAATTTTACACACTTCCCAATGTGCTATCGACTGCAAACTTGGTATAGCGATGTCATATTGATGACAACACGATATTATATCATACAAAATCCATAACATAGATTTTTTTTTACATTTAACACGCTTTTATTTAAATTTACTGTATGTGTTGTATCCAAAAATCTTGTAACTCAATTTCAACCGTATTCCCAATGTATCGAATGCAAAATTCGTATAGGTGTGTCATACTGATGACAATACCATATTTTATCATTAAAAATAAATAAATATTTTTTTACAATCTTTTTTACGGCTCTAATTGTCCACGCTCAACTGACGTTGCCTGTAAATCACCGCGGTCCCTTACGTCACGGCAAGCCTTGGGGAGCCACGCCCAGGGCCGGGGCATGTGGAAGAGGAGCGATGAGAGAAGGGGGCAGGGGCAGCTCGGACAGTACATTTCATTAAAGCGTGTTTTTAAAAAAAGTATTTTAAAATATTTAATTTTAACTGTCTGTTGTCGTTTTTGTCGTATTCTCAAATCTTGTAACTCAATTTTAACCAACTTCCCAATGTGGTATCGACTGCAAACTTGGTATACTTATGTCATACTGATGACAATACTATATTCTATCATTTAAAAAAATATATTTTTAAACATTCGTTTTTATGTTATGTTTCGGTCTAATTGTCCCCACAGTCAACTGACGTTGGCTATAATTGGCCACTGTCCCTTACGTTATGGCAAGCTTCGGGGCCATTTCCTGGAGTCGTGGAGTTCTGCCATTACTAGTACATTTCATAAAAGCACGTATGAAAAAGCAAGTGTTTTTCTTAATTATTTATTTATAGTCAAAATCGCCAAATTTGCGGAGCTTCGCTGCAAGTACAGGGAGAGACGAGAGGTGAGGCAGCGACACGCTCAGCCTCCCCTCAGACACTGGATGGACCGCGGGCAGTAAGGGCTTGCCTGTTACTATCTCAGCATGTCACCAATGGAATGTTTGTAGACCCCTTCATTGCATGTCCTCGCCTTCCATAGTCCAGGTAACTGAGTTCAAGTACAGTAGAACCTCTGGTCACGACCATAATTCGTTCCATAACTTTGGTCGCAACCCGATTTGGTCGTGACTCAAACCTAATTTCCCCATTGGATTGTATGTTAATACGATTAATCCATTCCAGACTCCTACGAACTGTATATAAAGTTTTTAAAATATTTTTAAGGACAAAAATAGTTAATTATGCCATAGAATTCATTGTAATAGTAAACTAAATGTAAAAACATTGCATAACACTGAGAAAACCTTGAAAAACAGAGAAAACTGACAAGGTTTAGAATTGTTCAACAAGATTACTGTTTCGTCTGCTACATCAGTCGGTCGATTCTGAGAGAGCATATTCATATGAGCAATTTATGTTTCTATTGAAAGTTAACAGTAATATTTGAGTACAGTATTGTTTTTGGAAGCATTCACCGTAATATCGTATGAACGTTTACTTCACCGCATCATCGTATTAATGCGAGAAGAGATTAACGGGTTCTTATGTTAGCGATTGACGTACTCAGCGCTTTCGCTCTCTAAACTATGGCTTGAATGAGGAAGGAGGGGTATGACTACACTTACAAAATGTATACATATCTTACTAGGAATTTTATATTACAAAAGATATATACATAACTGTTACGCTTTGTGTAATTCAACAACAAAAATGGCGCGGAAGGAGAAATCGGCCGCGGCCCTGTTTGATCTCCACCCGAGTATGTGTTCGTGACCAGATTAAATAAACTGTTGTAAATGTTTTGGTCGAAACCCAATTTGGTCGTGATCAGAAGCATTCGCGACCAGAGGTTCTACTGTATGTGCATAAAGATACGTAGGCTCGCTGGTCTCGTCATGAAACTGCAATGAAAAAGCACCAGGGGAGGCAGCTATCACATCTGCCTCACTGAGGGGGGTGGGCGTGTCAGACACACCGGTGAGGCCACGCCCCCAGTGCCTCCCCAGCCACTGACCTCACGCCATGTCACTGGCTCCCATCCATCGCATTCATTGTTAATTACCGAGGCTCACAGAGCAAGACTAAGGCTCCCATAGGCTTCAGTGTGAATCGCTGAGGCTCACAAGAGCCAGATGAAGGCTCCCATAGGGTTCAGTGGTAAACACCGAAGCTCCTGGTGAGATATCTACCCAACCAACAGATCCACCAAGACTGGCCGCTCTTACCCTGCAGGTTGAACCTAAGATTTCAATGTTCTACTTCACGTTATTTTCATTAAAGGCCTGTGACAAAGGTGCATCTATTGGAAGCGACATCGTCTCAAGCTTACACATCTACCGGGTCTCCATTTGACTTTATATTGTCTAGGAAGTCCACCCACACCTCCACTTCCACAAACTGCTGTGAGTTGCCTCGCTCTGCCTTACAGTCAGAATTCCCCTCTTGCTTCACGTTGCCTCCACCGATGTGAAGGTCCCATTCTGGAGTCGAATTTTCATCTTCACATTTTACCTTCACTTCTTCGCTCTTCAACGTCACCTCTTCACATTTCACAATCACCTCTTCAAATTCCGCCTTGATACCTTTTAAAGTGCCCAAACTGGGATTTTCTTCCGGTACTTGTTTCATGAGGGATGGGCTCCTTACGGCACTTTGACTTTCACAAGCTGATTTCAGACTCCACTCCTTGTGGATCTTCTGATGCTTCTGTGTTCTCTGGTGTTCTTGAAGATGTTGTGAACGTGCAAACGCCTTCCCGCACAGAGTGCACCTGAAGGGTTTCTCTCCTGTGTGTGTTCTCTGGTGTCTTGCAAGAACAGATGAGTATGAAAATGCCTTCCCACACACACTGCACTTGAAGGGTTTCTCTCCTGTGTGTGTTCTCCGGTGTGTTGCAAGATTTGAGGACTGTGAAAATGCCTTCCCACACACTCTGCACTTGAAGGGTTTCTCTCCTGTGTGTGTTCTCTGGTGTCTTGCAAGAACAGATGAGTATGAAAATGCCTTCCCACACACACTGCACTTGAAGGGTTTCTCTCCTGTGTGTGTTCTCCGGTGTGTTGCAAGATTTGAGGACTGTGAAAATGCCTTCCCACACACTCTGCACTTGAAGGGTTTCTCTCCTGTGTGTGTTCTCTGGTGTATTGCAAGATCAGATGACTGTGAAAATGCCTTGCCACACACACTGCACTTGAAGGGTTTCTCTCCTGTGTGTGTTCTCTGGTGTTTTGCAAGATCACTTGACTCTGAAAATGCCTTCCCACACACACTGCACTTGAAGGGTTTCTCTCCTGTGTGTGTTCTCTGGTGTTTTGCAAGATTTGAGGACTGTGAAAATGCCTTCCCACACACTCTGCACGTGAAGGGTTTCTCTCCTGTGTGTGTTCTCTGGTGTATTGCAAGATCAGATGACTGTGAAAATGCCTTCCCACACACACTGCACTTGAAGGGTTTCTCTCCTGTGTGTGTTCTCTGGTGTCTTGCAAGAACAGATGAGTATGAAAATGCCTTCCCACACACACTGCACTTGAAGGGTTTCACTCCTGTGTGTGTTCTCTGGTGTGTTGCAAGATGTTGTGACCGTAAAAATGCCTTCTCACACACACTGCACTTGAAGGGTTTATCTCCTGTGTGAGTTCTCTGGTGTCTTGCAAGATCATATGACTGTGAAAATGCCTTCCCACACAGAGTGCACTTGAAGGGTTTCTCTCCTGTGTGTGTTCTCTGGTGTATTGCAAGATGTTGTGACCGTAAAAATGCCTTCCCACACACACTGCACTTGAAGGGTTTCTCTCCTGTGTGTGTTCTCTGGTGTCGTGCAAGATTAGATGACTGTGAAAATGCCTTCCCACACACAATGCACTTGAAGGGTTTCTCTCCCGTGTGTTTTCTCTGGTGTCTTTGAAGAGTTGATGAATCTGCAAACGCCATCTCACACCGAGTGCACTTGAAGGGTTTTTCTCCCGTGTGTTTTTTCTGGTGCTGTGTCAAAATTTCAGTCCGATCCGTGCTGTATGCACGCTGGTCAGATTGTTGCCTTGCCGTACCGAGCCGCGCTGACTGCCTGTGCTCCATCAGACCAATTCTGCAGTGGAAGCGTCAGAGGAAGCGACAGCTGCAGACAGAAAATAGCATCTACACGTCAGTATCGAGGCACAGAGGAATGAATATACGCATATATAAGTACACAATCTTGATTTGAAGCTTTTATGACTGCAGGAATCCATACTCTATGGTTCTTTTGGTAAAGTCACGTAGGTAGAATTAACATAAATGACGTTTCGAACGCAACACAAGCGTTCGTCTTCGGGTGAAAATTGCGATAGCTGAGATGTCTGCTGTGATTTATTTTAATAAACGCTTTCATTTAACTCACTGTCTGTTGTTGTTGTCATTGTTGTTGTTGTATCCTCAAATCTTGTAACTCAATTTTAACCCACTTCCCAATGTGATATCGACTGCAAACTTGGTATACTTACGCCATACTGATGACAATACTATATTCTATCATTAAATAAAACAAATTTAAACAATCTTTTTTACATGTTATGTTTCGGCTTGGGTCTAATTGTCCACGGTAAACTGACGTTGGCTGTAATTGACCACGGTCGCTTGTGTTACGGCAAGCCTCAGAGCCACTTCCTGGAGTCGTGGAGTTCTTCCATTACAAGTACATTTCATAAAAGCGTGTTCTTAAAAGTTTTTTAAAATTTTACTTATTTTATTTCTACCTACGTGACTTTACCGAAAGAACCAAAGAGTATATATAAATACAGTCACACATGACTAACACGTCTATACGTATTAATATATTCATGATAGAGTTAAAAGTTTCCCAAATTCATCACACGGGCTGTTATGGCGCACTATGAGAGGGCAAATGGTCATAAACATTCCTGGAAGCCCTCGTATCTTCAAAATGAATGTTAACCCAAAACTCCAAGCACACAATTTTGGCTGTCTGGCTACAAAATGAATATTCATAAGAGCTAAATTCAGCTGACATAGCAAAGGGTGTTGAAAATAATACTACTTGTGTTATGCATAAATTCATGTTCAATCGCAACTTAGAGGTGTGAAGCCAGGCTCAGGTTTCTTTGAATGCTGGGATGAACAGATCTAACGTCAGCTGTATGTGTGCTGTGTCAACTTCCTGACTGCTTCCATTCTCATAAAGAGTTCCAGATAAAAACAAAAAACATAAACCATGCTTTTGATATAACCTCCGTGTTCAATAGAATTAATAGACTTTACTGCAAACACAAACTTGACACTGCTACACACTGCCGTGTTAAACAGGTGGTGTCGTGTCCAGAACCATGCCTGGCCCCACACCTTCATCTGCTCAGTATTAATGTTTCAGTTTCATTTATTAGGTACTAGCTTTACTATCTGGCTTCGTCCGAGACTTGGATTCTTGTCTTGAATGAATCCACGGCCAACGCGGAGGGTGGGAGATGCGTGACGTCAGCATGCACACTGCGTGACACTGCCGCATGCGGGTGACATCACAGATGTGAGGTCACCGCTCACTTGCCATGCAAAATATATCCATTATTGCGCACACTCCCCAAAAAATGCAAAAGTAAATTTTTATACTTTTTGCATTGTGTACAGTCTGGAAGGTACCCACATGCCAAATTTCAAGTTTGTTGCATGTCAGAAAGTATGCTAAACATTTCGAACAGACACACATTCACAAATTTCCCTTGCCATAGGACAATTCAGATTAAAGTTGTCAGGCTAACTCTGTACTACAACAAGCAAACATGGCTAAACCAAAAGTTTTCAATGCTTCCTCACTCCATCAAGTAATTGAGGATTAAATCAACATAACAGAGTTTGCGTGTCTCCCTCTCTCTCAGTGGTGACGTGGATTTTCCTCCGGATGCCCCTCCACATTTAAGAGTGAACATCAGCACGCGTTTAGAGCCTTTGACCGATAGTCATTTCCACACGTTGACAAAGCCCACCTTTAAATTTTGATTTAAAGCTTTCGTGACTGCAGGGATTCATATTCTTGGTTCTTTCGGTAAAGTCACATAAAAGGGAAATAACAAAATAATATCAATATAAAACAACAAATGCACTCACGAAAGCTTCAAATCATAAGAGCGGTAACAGCAGCACAAGTGGGCTCGGTGTTGTATCCTAACCCTTCTTCCAAAACTGAGATTAATCATATTTGATGAGATTTTTATATATTATCTTTTACTTGTTTTTTTTTAATGAATGAAACACACCAGAGCGCAGCAAACTGCAAAACACCAGGTGTTGTTAAGTAATGAACAGGAGGAGGGCTAGGATGGCAGAATTTGCAACCTTGCTTCAAGGCAAAGGCAATGAAAGAAAGTAGAGGCGCCTTTGTCTACATCACAACCACAGAAAGCCAGGAATCATCACTGATTGTGTGTTCAGGGATTCCGAGCTAGTTAGAACACGTGCACACTGAGGGAACAAAGAAGTGGGTCAGCTCAAGGCTGTGTGCACAGGGGGGGAGCTGATTTAAAAGAGTGTTGTATATCTCTCAAGGCGGGCAAGACCCAGCTGAATAACAAGTCTGCGGGGGTCACCAGAAGTTCGCATTCGCCTAGTTAAGACAAAAAGCTCAATTATTCTGTATTGCTATTAAAGTAACGTTAAAGTCGGAATTTAACAACAGGGTAGGCTAAAGTTATTGATATTCACACCCACTCCAATTAAACCAGGCCACAAGTTACGCCTACTAAACCATCACCATCATTAAGTCAATATGAAATGTTATTTCCATACTTTAATACTTTCTATACAACTCGACCCGAAGCATATGACAATCAGAACCTTCCTAAGTCAAAATTGAATCGCACCCAGACAGGAGCGAATATATCATATATAAGGTTGAAGAGGGAAGGAAATTAAGAGCACGGCGGCAGACAAAAACCAGAACTGACTCCAAGGTTCAACCGCCCTCCCCTACAAGGAGTGACGGAAATTAATGAGGCCTTGAGTTAACGGCCAGCTGGACGGCAACAACAACGGCGAGCAGAGATAGGGTGGGGCAAAGACTGCGGGGCTATGAAATGCAACTTCGTGTCAGTAAAGCTCTGACAAACAAGTTAAGTTAAAGACATCACAATACATAATATCGGACATAACATCAATGTTAACGCTATTCACCGTAAACTATATTCCGCTTATATAACCATGCAGACACCAAGGAATACGAATTCCTAGGATCAAGAAGCTTACCCCTTGACCTAAGATATCGGAAATAAGTTAATAATAATAAGCATATGCATGAAAAGACAAAGTAAAACTTATGAAAAGCCAGGATAACGGGATGAATCACCACCAGGTCGAATATAATACATAATAAAAAAACGATGTTAAACCCAGGGTCGGAGAGAAAGGGAGATCCCGGCCGTCTTTGTATCCCCGCAGAGCGGGATAGGAGTGTGTATACGCTCGGGGAAACACCTCCACTGGAGTCAAGCACCACGATGGGAAACGACAGACCTTAGGTTACATACAGAATCATAACTGTGAAATAGTAAGGGACAAATGTTAACTTAAAACTTTTTAACCATTTCTTTGTGCGCCGGGTCGGAGAGAGCGTTGCCCCTCCCTCCAGGTGATGCAACACGAACAAAGACCCCTATGAGACGATTTGTGATGTCTGTGTTTTGGGTTCATGAAGAAGGCCAAACAAGAGATAATATTGCACCCAGACAGAGAGACGACCTCGAGGCAATTTGTAACATCTGATTGTTTGCTCGTGGGTTTATGGAGGGAGTGTGACAACGGAATATACCGTGGGTGATGCACACAAGGACATACGGACGTACGGACACACACATGGACACACCTACCTACGGACAAATCCTGACACGGCAAAAATCGAAAGAAGCCCCGCCTTGTGGGCGGGATCCAGGGGGATTTTTCGGCATAAAGGAAGGATCCTGAGCATTGGAAACTAGTGCGACCAGCGGGTCCACTCAGGAGTGCGACCGGGAGAGTCGGCTCAGGAGGAGTGCGACCAGCGGGTCCACTCAGGAGTGCGACCAGCGGGTCCACTCAGGAGTGCGACCAGTGGGTCGACTCAGGAGTGCGACCGGGAGGGTCGACTCAGGAGCGAGGGCGACCAGCGGGTCGACCCAGGAGCGAGCTCGACCGGGAGGGTCGGCTCAGGAGCGAGCTGCGACCAGCGGGTCGGCTTGACTCATCTTCAGCTCGTCAACCTCTGCCGAGTCGGAGGTCTCTGCTGCCGCCGGAGTGGCGAGGGTCGCGGTTTGGCGACGACCCAGCGCTGCGCGCTGCGAGCGGGTTGTGGGCGCCACCTACCGACCGGGTTCTGAACTGCGACAGCGTATCAACAGCCATCCGAACCAGTTCACCACGGTGACAGGGGAGCGACTGATACGTATGACGCGCACCGCCCCCTCACCACACGACCACCAGGCGTCTGTTTGACATAAAGAATCGACTCCGAACACTGACTATTCAAGACAACTCTTACCACTCAAACACACTCGAACCCATAAGCCATCCGTGGCTGGGAAGGCATCACAACGAGACCGAGTGATGGCCATCCGTCGTTTATAAGAGTCTTCGTAATTTTTATCTTTAATATTTAGTGGGCTGTACTCTTAATCGCATAAATTCCCAACAGATCCATCAATACGAACTGATTCTTGGCACCTCCTTCCGCCGAGCCACGCTCACGTGGGGAGTGGTGGCCCACCGGATCCTTATCAGGTGATCTGGTCCCCAATTAGTAAACTTGGTATAAGATAACGATCTTCGGAAAAGGAGCACCGTCGCAGGCCCTTACTCCGAGCCGTTCTGTTGGCAGATAACCTGCCGATGTATCTGTTGAGATTGGTGCCTTTAAGAATAATAACTGTTTTGATTGTGTTTTTTTATCGCCGTATAATCTTTCAAGTATCTTTCAGTCATAATCGCCGCACGTACTCGCATCCTCTACAGAGTATTCAACTGTTCCGTGACCCAAGGTGTTAACAACGTGATAAGGGTTGCGTATGATCAATAAGGAGTGCGGTACTGCGTGAACAATATTGAGTATAATCATTCATTAACGTTAAGGTTTTCTTAGCATAGTATTTGCATATTTTAACGACTCTCTCTCTCACTAACAACCATCGCGTTATGCGGGATCCATGTGCCGTTGTCAAAGTGAAATCAGACAATCGTTGATGATACTGTATTGATGCCGTGTTGACGTTCCGGGATTGAGAGTTCGCATACTATATCATAGTTAAGGTTGAATTAGTAATAAATTGATCAATACAGAAGTGGTTGTGTGATTCTTTCCTGAAATCTATGCATAAGATCTGCTTCTGCGTTGAGATCTGAACTTGGTGACCTTAATAAACACACTAATACATACTCAGTAAATGTTAAAGCAATAACGGGGTGAACCGGGGACCTAAATACAACCACGAGTACACACTCTGGGAATGTTAAAGCGAGAATGAGACGAACCTAGACAACGATGCCGAGTTAATCTAAGTTAATCTTGCATACTTACACCACACCTGCATAACTGCATACGATTAATTGCCTTATTCCGATCGATAACCCACCCTCGTCACCAAGGCGGGGTCTGGTTATCATAACGACTTGCATTATCATAATTACACCCACTCGCATAATTAATACGATTACCTCTCGAATTGGCATAATTAAAATGTGCGTAATTACATAAATTAACATATTTCCGGATAATTACACATTTGGCCAAATTTCATTTAATTATTATTTTCACTGAATATTCATAACCCACATATACAACATAATAATTTCACCCACGCACGCATACACCATAACAAATTTCGATACCCAACATATACAACATCGGCCTGGTTACATAAAATAGAAACTTAAGTTGTCCTCGTGTTGTATTTCCTGCAGTCACGATAGCTCCAAATCTCTCATTGCCATGCTCATTTCTCTACACCCCCCCCCCCCCCGTATCTCTCTGCCCCCCTCTCTATTTAAGCCCTTAACACAGAGGTGTTGTTTCTGTGTGTGCCTATGTGTGTGCCTACGTGTCTGTGTTATCTCTCCCTGTGTGCCTATGTGTCTCTCTCTGTGTGCCTGTGTCATCTCTCTGTGTCTCTGTGTGTTTATGTGTGTCTGTCTCTCTGTGTGCCTATGTGTGCCTATGTGTGTGTCTATCTCCATGTCTATATGTGTCTCTTTCTCTGTGTCTCTCTGTGTGCCTATGTGTCTCTCTGTCTGTGTTATCTCTCTCTGCTTGTGTGTATGTGTCTCCATGTCTGTGTTTAGTTCTCTCTCTAAAATTTAGCAATCTTTGGAAGAACGTTAATAAACCAGGTGGGGTGTTGACTGTTATGTGAGCCGACTCGCTGTGTTGTGTTGTATTGCATTGTAGTTCTAAGTTTATTTTATTTTATACCTATGTAACTTTACCGAAAGAACCAAAGACTATTGTTCTAAGTTTACAATCTTTGCTTTCTCATTCATTTGTACCTGATGGTGATTGCTCGTGTTGCAAAGGAAACATCGTATGCTATTATTTAATTAATGTGTTCTTTCTACGTGACTTTACCGAAAGAACCAAAGAGTATGGATCCCTGCACTCACGAAAGCTCCAGATCAAGTTTAACCGAGATAATTATTTGTTCTTTTCGGTAAGGTCACGTAGGTAAAAAAATTAATGAAACGAATAAATTATGAAATATTTTTTAGTATTAAAAAGTTTTAATGAAAAAAATTGTATTAAAAATTAAATATGAAAAAAAAGAAACTAAATACATTTTGTTTTTTCATTTATGAAAAAAAGTTTGGATAAAAAAAATATGATATAACTAAAATAAATGAAAAAAAACCACCACATTAAATTGGTTGTTTCTTCATTTATTGTATTTCTGCTGCCGTCACGAAAGCTTCCAGATCAAGTTGAAGCGAGAGAATTCAAACAAAGGCCTTCAGGCGAGGGCAGGAGGCGAGGCCCCGCGTGGCTAGGCCCCGCGTTGTAATGTCCCAACATGGACATGGATTCCCATACTCGCTGCGACTCAATTGACATCCCTACGAGAAAGAGAGGCTCTACCTTGGTAAACAACAACAACCACCACCACCACAACCACCACGATGAAAATCTCTCACCTCGGATTTCATCGGCAGCTTCTCGTTACCTCGCTACGTTATGGCGGCAGCAGGATGTGACGTAATATTCACTTCCGGGGTACAAGACACGCCCCCAACGAGCGGTGCTGGGTAACTGAATAACTTATTCGAGAATTGAAGCTTTCGTCAACTGCAGGAATGACTCAACTCGTTGTACACTCATTGGCTCTTTCGGTAAAGTCACACGTCGAGGGATGATGGGGCGTGGGTGCTGAACCCGTCGCAATAAAAAAACAAACTCGCGACGGCTTTTAACGAATATATTATGTTAATTGTATTTCATTTCTTTACCGAAATAACCAATGAGCAATTCCTGCAGTCACCAAAGCTTAGATCCTAGATTATGTTAATGAGCCGCCAGTCACTGGGCGTAGCTTTGCCCAAATAAGGATTGTACGGGAACAGACATCGACGGTGACCAAGCAGGGGTGACATGACGTCACTAGCGAGGCGCACCGCCCCCCCCGTGGCGTTTCACGCCGATGAGGTAATGCTTAGTGGTGACGTCAGAGAGCGAGGTCAGAGTTCAAGTTTTGCGTCCAGAGGCCGTCCATAAATGACGTCACGCGATTTTGGACGATTTTTGATCCCCCTCCCCCCCTCGTCACACGGCGTCACAAAAAGTCAGACCCCCTTCAAATATGACGTCACAAAGCTCTACCCCCCCCCCCTTAAAAAAAATACACGCTTCAAATCGCTTTAAACTATTGTCATTGTAGTGCGTATTTAATGTGGCGCTGCACTCTGATGTTGTAGAAAACATTTATTAAAAAGGACACCAGGGGGGTGGGGGTTGAGAAATGTGACGTCACATCAAAATGCGCAACTTTAAATACATATAGACAACACGTTCTACTTAATTAAATAGACTTTTTAATAAATGTTTTCTCCTACAACATCAGAATGCAGCGCCACATTAAATACGCACGACAATGACAATAGTTTAAAGCAATTTGAAGCGTGTTATATTTTCAATATTTTCAACCTGTCCATCAAAGAAGCATCAGTTCCTCTAGAATGGAAACATTCCTATGTTCGTCCACTTCACAAAGGGGGCCCTAAAGATGATCCAAATAACTACCGACCTATCTCAATTTTGTCCCCGTTGATGAAAATTTTTGAAAAATTATTGACCTACCAAATTAGCAGTTTCCTGTCCGCCAACAATCTATTACATCTAAAACAATCTGGGTTCCGAAAAAAATACAGCACCACATCTGCTGCATTAGACTCTCTGAATCACATTTACAGTAGCCTTGATAATAAGCAGTACTGCGCCTGTCTTTTTCTTGACTTGTCCAAAGCTTTTGATACAGTAGACCACAACATCCTGCTTAGTAAAATAAGTTGCCTCGGTTTTTCCGAAAACACAGTAAAATGGTTAAAAAATTACCTCTTTTCTCGCACCCAAACTGTATTCACAGATGGTTGGAGGTCAAACAGTGTTAAGATAACAAAAGGGGTTCCACAGGGTTCCATTCTCGGCCCCCTCTTGTTCTCTCTTTATGTAAATGACTTGGGCACTGAACTGGATTATTCCAGGGTAAATCTTTTTGCAGATGACACGGTACTAATTACTGCTGGCCGCTCTCCGGATGACGTGATTGCTAAGCTCCAGAGTGATTTCAACAAACTACAACATCAGCTAGTTGCTCTTAAACTAGTCCTAAATCCTGCCAAAACCAAGGTGCTATGCTTCTCACCAGGACTAAAGCGGGAAGTTATTTTTCCCCAATTACATACCTTAAATAATGATCAAATAGAGCAAGTCAAGATCTATAAGTATCTTGGGGTCATCCTGGATTCAAAACTGAATTTTGAAGATCACATTGATTATATTGGGAAAAAGACAAAAATTAAAATTGGTTTTCTATATCGACACAAGCACTGCTTCCCTCCTATGTTCCGTTTGGAATTGATTAAAGCTACCGTACTGCCTCTACTTGATTACTGTGACATTGTGTATAAATCAGCCCCAAGTACTGTACTGAAGAAGCTTGACTCAATGTATCACTCGGCCTTAAGATTTGCATTGAACTGCCCATATAGGACTCACCACTGTGATCTCTACATTGGGTCAAACTTAACATCTCTGAATGTTCGACGGCGTGTGCACCAGATCTTATTTATTCATGATGTACTTGCAAAAAAATCTGCAGATTACCTGCTGGATCTCGTCTCTGTTTCAAAGAACAAATTTGATCTAAGGTCTACACTCATTTACCAGCTTAATATTCCCTATTGCCGTACATATACTGGAGGAAGGGCCTTTGCTATTGATGCCCCCAGGGTCTGGAATGCTGTTGCAAATAAATTGAAACTTGAGTCACTACCTATGAGATCTTCACTCAAAACTGCTTTAGAGGAGTTGTACACCCCTAGCTGCCAGTGCTATTCAGTGACCTAAAATAAAATGTTTCGCTCCGGATGATCGCTACAAAGTATGACCTGTGTTTTGATTTAGTGTGCTGATCTTAAAGGTGCATTGAAAAATTACAATACTCCGATTGATGCTCCTGCTGTTGTGGAGTGACTCATGCAGCCAGCTATGGCTGCAGGGTTTTGGTAGTACATGTTGTTTATGCCATTTATTGTGAAAATTCCGTCAGTTCCTATGATTGCTTTTTCATTGCCTTCATGGCTTTATTTTGGTGATTTCGAAAAGTGTATTGGTTTAGCCATGTTTGTGTTGTTGTAGTACAGAGTTAGACTGATGGCCTTAATCTAAGTTGTCTTGTGGTTGTTGTTGTTGTTTGACTTGCATCCCACTGGCATTTTTGCACACAGCGTTGGTGTACGGTGTTTTTTCTGCAATATTTTTGCTGTCTTTTCTTGGATTTTCTGTTTGCACTTAGTCACATATTCACTTTAAGATGTTTTTTTGTTCATGTTTTTGTTTTTTGTTTGTTGCGGTTGCACCCGATTCAAGAGCTGAATGGCTCACAGGGCTATACCTAATAAATGAACTTGAAATGAACTTGAACTTGATTTGGGGGACAGAGCTGTGTGACGTCATATTTGAGGGGGTTTGACTTTTTGTGACGCCGTGTGACGCGGGTGGGGGGGTCAAAAATCGTCCAAAATCGCGTGACCTCGTTTATGGACGGCCCCCATAACCAGTGGAGATGATTTTTTTAACCGGTCCTGAGCCGCCCCTACATCGACTCAGCCTCAAATGCGTACCCGGTGCGGTGTGCGAACATCGCCACCCGCTAACAGCACTTGCCCCAATAGTCTGTGAAGACTATACCGGGGGGGATCTTTGTCTTTGTATGTACAAACACACGTGTCCGATTACACAGATTAAAGGTCTCGACACACGTTGCCGTGAAAGTTCACAAATTCACGTGTCTGGTTTATTGTGTTTGGTTACAATTATTCAAAACTCGTAAATTACAGGGCGTTTCAGAAGGGTGGATCGCATCTGCTTTGAAATTGGGTGTTATGTCATTTCTGTACGATTCCAATCATTTTCGATTTAAAGTTTTCGTGACTGCAGGGATTCATCTTCTTGGTTCTTTCGGTAAAGTCACGTAAAAGGGAAATAATAAAACAATAAATAAAACATACTAAAATAAAATTCTCACGTGTCGGCCAAAACGCAAGCAGGTCTGTCACCTGAGGACGGCTGCTTGCGTTGTGGCCGAAACGTCGTGAGAATTATTTTAAAAAGTTTTATTTTTATTATTTCCCTTCTACGTGACTTTACCGAAAGAACCAAGAAGATGATTCCAATCATTTTTACACGCTTCTATTTAACTCACTTCGTCTGTTGTATCCTCAAAAACGAAATCTTCTAACTCAAATTTTACACACTTCCCAATGTGCTATCGACTGCAAACTTGGTATAGCGATGTCATATTGATGACAACACGATATTATATCATACAAAATCCATAACATAGATTTTTTTTTACATTTAACACGCTTTTATTTAAATTTACTGTATGTGTTGTATCCAAAAATCTTGTAACTCAATTTCAACCGTATTCCCAATGTATCGAATGCAAAATTCGTATAGGTGTGTCATACTGATGACAATACCATATTTTATCATTAAAAATAAATACATATTTTTTTACAATCTTTTTTACGGCTCTAATTGTCCACGCTCAACTGACGTTGCCTGTAAATCACCGCGGTCCCTTACGTCACGGCAAGCCTTGGGGAGCCACGCCCAGGGCCGGGGCATGTGGAAGAGGAGCGATGAGAGAAGGGGGCAGGGGCAGCTCGGACAGTACATTTCATTAAAGCGTGTTTTTAAAAAAAGTATTTTAAAATATTTTATTTTAACTGTCTGTTGTCGTTTTTGTCGTATTCTCAAATCTTGTAACTCAATTTTAACCAACTTCCCAATGTGGTATCGACTGCAAACTTGGTATACTTATGTCATACTGATGACAATACTATATTCTATCATTAAAAAAAATATATTTTTAAACATTCTTTTTTATATGTTATGTTTCGGTCTAATTGTCCCCACAGTCAACTGACGTTGGCTATAATTGGCCACTGTCCCTTACGTTATGGCAAGCTTCGGGGCCATTTCCTGGAGTCGTGGAGTTCTGCCATTACTAGTACATTTCATAAAAGCACGTATGAAAAAACAAGTGTTTTATTTATTTATTTATAGTCAAAATCGCCAAATTTGCAGAGCTTCGCTGCAAGTACAGGGAGAGACGAGAGGTGAGGCAGCGACGCGCTCAGCCTCCCCTCAGACACTGGATGGACCGCGGGCAGTAAGGGCTTGCCTGTTACTATCTCAGCATGTCACCAATGGAATGTTTGTAGACCCCTTCATTGCATGTCCTCGCCTTCCATAGTCCAGGTAACTGAGTTCAAGTACAGTAGAACCTCTGGTCACGACCATAATTTCGTTCCATAACTTTGGTCGCAACCCGATTTGGTCGTGACTCAAACCTAATTTCCCCATTGGATTGTATGTTAATACGATTAATCCATTCCAGACTCCTACGAACTGTATATAAAGTTTTTAAAATATTTTTAAAGACAAAAATAGTTAATTATGCCATAGAATTCATTGTAATAGTAAACTAAATGTAAAAACATTGCATAACACTGAGAAAACCTTGAAAAACAGAGAAAACTGACAAGGTTTAGAATTGTTCAACAAGATTACTGTTTCGTCTGCTACATCAGTCGGTCGATTCTGAGAGAGCATATTCGTATGAGGAATTTATGTTTCTATTGAAAGTTAACAGTAATATTTGGGTACAGTATTGTTTTTGGAAGCATTCACCGTAATATTGTATGAACGTTTACTTCACCGCATCATCGTATTAATGATGCGAGAAGAGATTAACGGGTTATGTTAGCGATTGACGTACTCAGCGCTTTCGCTCTCTAAACTATGGCTTGAATGAGGAAGGAGGGGTATGACTACACTTACAAAATGTATACATATCTTACTAGGAATTTTATATTACAAAAGATATATACATAACTGTTACGCTTTGTGTAATTCAACAACAAAAATGGCGCGGAAGGGGAAATCGGCCGCGGCCCTGTTTGATCTCCACCCGAGTATGTGTTCGTGACCAGATTAAATAAACTGTTGTAAATGTTTTGGTCGATACCCAATTTGGTCGTGGTCAGAAGCATTCGCGAACAGAGGTTCTACTGTATGTGCATAAAGATACGTAGGCTCGCTGGTCTCGTCATGAAACTGCAATGAAAAAGCACCAGGGGAGGCAGCTATCACATCTGCCTCACTGAGGGGGGTGGGCGTGTCAGACACACCGGTGAGGCCACGCCCCCAGTGCCTCCCCAGCCACTGACCTCACGCCATGTCACTGGCTCCCATCCATCGCGTTCAGTGTTAATTACCGAGGCTCACAGAGCAAGACTAAGGCTCCCATAGGCTTCAGTGTGAATCGCTGAGGCTCACAAGAGCCAGATGAATGCTCCCATAGGGTTCAGTGTGAAACACCGAAGCTCCTGGTGAGATATCTACCCAACCAACAGATCCCCCAAGATTGGCCGCTCTTACCCTGCAGGTTGAACCTAAGATTTCAATGTTCTACTTCACGTTATTTTCATTAAAGGCCTGTGACAAAGGTGCATCTATTGGAAGCGACATCGTCTCAAGCTTACACATCTACCGGGTCTCCATTTGACTTTATATTGTCTAGGAAGTCCACCCACACCTCCACTTCCACAAACTGCTGTGAGTTGCCCCGCTCTGCCTTACAGTCAGAATTCCCCTCTTGCTTCACGTTGCCTCCACCGATGTGAAGGTCCCATTCTGGAGTCGAATTTTCATCTTCACATTTTACCTTCACTTCTTCGCTCTTCAACGTCACCTCTTCACATTTCACAATCACCTCTTCAAATTCCGCCTTGACACCTTTTAAAGTGCCCAAACTGGGATTTTCTTCCGGTACTTGTTTCATGAGGGATGGGCTCCTTACGGCACTTTGACTTTCACAAGCTGATTTCAGACTCCACTCCTTGTGGATCTTCTGATGCTTCTGTGTTCTCTGGTGTTCTTGAAGATGTTGTGAACGTGCAAACGCCTTCCCGCACAAAGTGCACCTGAAGGGTTTCTCTCCTGTGTGTGTTCTCTGGTGTCTTGCAAGAACAGATGAGTATGAAAATGCCTTCCCACACACACTGCACTTGAAGGGTCTCTCTCCTGTGTGTGTTCTCTGGTGTTTTGCAAGATCACTTGACTCTGAAAATGCCTTCCCACACACACTGCACTTGAAGGGTTTCTCTCCTGTGTGTGTTCCCTGGTGTTTTGCAAGATCACTTGACTCTGAAAATGCCTTCCCACACACACTGCACTTGAAGGGTTTCTCTCCTGTGTGTGTTCTCTGGTGTCGTGCAAGATGTTGTAACTGTGAAAATGCCTTCCCACACACACTGCACTTGAAGGGTTTCTCTCCGGTGTGTGTTCTCTGGTGTTGTGCAATTTGTTGCAACTGTAAAAATGCCTTCCCACACACACTGCACTTGAAGGGTTTCTCTCCTGTGTGTGTTCTCCTGTGTGTTGCAAGATTTGAGGACTGTGAAAATGCCTTCCCACACACTCTGCACTTGAAGGGTTTCTCTCCTGTGTGTGTTCTCTGGTGTATTGCAAGATCAGATGACTGTGAAAATGCCTTGCCACACACACTGCACTTGAAGGGTTTCTCTCCTGTGTGTGTTCTCTGGTGTATTTGACAATTTGATGGACCTGCAAACGCCTTCCCACACACACTGCACTTGAAGGGTTTCACTCCTGTGTGTGTTCTCTGGTGTGCTGCAAGATGTGGTGACTGTAAAAATGCCTTCTCACACACACTGCACTTGAAGGGTTTCTCTCCTGTGTGAGTTCTCTGGTGTTTTGCAAGATCATATGACTGTGAAAATGCCTTCCCACACAGAGTGCACTTGAAGGGTTTCTCTCCTGTGTGTGTTCTCTGGTGTATTGTAAGATGTTGTGACCGTAAAAATGCCTTCCCACACACACTGCACTTGAAGGGTTTCTCTCCTGTGTGTGTTCTCTGGTGTCGTGCAAGATATTGTGACTGTGAAAATGCCTTCCCACACACACTGCACTTGAAGGATTTCTCTTCTGTGTGTGTTCTCTTGTGTTTTGCAAGATTAGATGACTGTGAAAATGCCTTCCCACACACAATGCACTTGAAGGGTTTCTCTCCCGTGTGTTTTCTCTGGTGTCTTTGAAGAGTTGATGAATCTGCAAACGCCATATCACACCGAGTGCACTTGAAGGGTTTTTCTCCCGTGTGTTTTTTCTGATGCTGTGTCAAAATTTCAGTCCGATCCGTGCTGTATGCACGCTGGTCGGATTGTTGCCTTGCCGTACCGAGCCGCGCTGACTGCCTGTGCTCCATCAGACCAATTCTGCAGAGGAAGCGTCAGAGGAAGCGACAGCTGCAGACAGAAAATAGCATCTACACGTCAGTATCAAGGCACAGAGGAATGAATATACGCATATATAAGTACACAATCTTGATTTGAAGCTTTCATGACTGCAGGAATCCATACTCTATGGTTCTTTCGGTAAAGTCACGTAGGTAGAATTAACATAAATGACGTTTCGAACGCAACACAAGCGTTCGTCTTCGGGTGAAAATTGCGATAGCTGAGATGTCTGCTGTGATTTATTTTAATAAACGCTTTCATTTAACTCACTGTCTGTTGTTGTTGTCATTGTTGTCGTTGTATCCTCAAATCTTGTAACTCAATTTTAACCCACTTCCCAATGTGATATCGACTGCAAACTTGGTATACTTACGCCATACTGATGATAATACTATATTCTATCATTAAATAAAAAAAATTTAAACAATCTTTTTTACATGTTATGTTTCGGCTTGGGTCTAATTGTCCACGGTAAACTGACGTTGGGTGTAATTGACCACGGTCGCTTGTGTTACGGCAAGCCTCAGGGCCACTTCCTGGAGTCGTGGAGTTCTTCCATTACAAGTACATTTCATAAAAGCGTGTTCTTAAAAGTTTTTTAAAATTTTACTTATTTTATTTCTACCTACGTGACTTTACCGAAAGAACCAAAGAGTATATATAAATACAGTCACACATGACTAACACGTCTATACGTATTAATATAGAGTTAAAAGTTTCCCAAATTCATCACACGGGCTGTTATGGCGCACTATGAGAGGGCAAATGGTCATAAACATTCCTGGAAGCCCTCGTATCTTCAAAATGAATGTTAACCCAAAACTCCAAGCACACAATTTTGGCTGTCTGGCTACAAAATGAATATTCATAAGAGCTAAATTCAGCTGACATAGCAAAGGGTGTTGAAAATAATACTACTTATGTTATGCATAAATTCATGTTCAATCGCAACTTAGAGGTGTGAAGCCAGGCTCAGGTTTCTTTGAATGCTGGGATGAACAGATCTAACGTCAGCTGTATGTGTGCTGTGTCAACTTCCTGACTGCTTCCATTCTCATAAAGAGTTCCAGATAAAAACAAAAAAACATAAACCATGCTTTTGATATAACCTCCGTGTTCAATAGAATTAATAGACTTTACTGCAAACACAAACTTGACACTGCTACACACTGCCGTGTTAAACAGGTGGTGGCGTGTCCAGAACCATGCCTGGCCCCACACCTTCATCTGCTCAGTATTAATGTTTCAGTTTCATTTATTAGGTACTAGCTTTACTACCTGGCTTCGTCCGAGACTTGGATTCTTGTCTTGAATGAATCCACGGCCAACGCGGAGGGTGGGAGATGTGTGACGTCAGCATGCACACTGCGTGAGACTGCCGCATGCGGGTGACATCACAGACGTGAGGTCACCGCTCACTTGCCATGCAAAATATATCCATTATTGCGCACACTCCCCAAAAAATGCAAAAGTAATTTTTTATACTTTTTGCATTGTGTACAGTCTGGAAGGTACCCACATGCCAAATTTCAAGTTTGTTGCATGTCAGAAAGTATGCTAAACATTTCGAACAGACACACATTCACAAATTTCCCTTGCCATAGGACAATTCAGATTAAAGTTGTCAGGCTAACTCTGTACTACAACAAGCAAACATGGCTAAACCAAAAGTTATCAATGCTTCCTCACTCCATCAAGTAATTGAGGATTAAATCAACATAACAGAGTTTGCGTGTCTCCCTCTCTCTCAGTGGTGGCGTGTATTTTCCTCCGGATGCCCCTCCACATTTAAGAGTGAACATCAGCACGCGTTTAGAGCCTTTGACCGATAGACATTTCCACACGTTGACAAAGCCCACCTTTAAATTTTGATTTAAAGCTTTCGTGACTGCAGGGATTCATATTCTTGGTTCTTTCGGTAAAGTCACATAAAAGGGAAATAACAAAATAATATAAATATAAAACAACAAATGCACTCACGAAAGCTTCAAATCATAAGAGCGGTAACAGCAGCACAAGTGGGCTCGGCCTGGTTACATAAAATAGAAACTTAAGTTGTCCTCGTGTTGTATTTCCTGCAGTCACGAAAGCTCCAAATCTCTCATTGCCATGCTCATTTCTCTCCCCGTATCTCTCTGCCCCCCTCTCTATTTAAGCCCTTAACACAGAGGTGTTGTTTCTGTGTGTGCCCTATGTGTGTGCCTACGTGTCTGTGTTATCTCTCCCTGTGTGCCTATGTGTCTCTCTCTGTGTGCCTGTGTCATCTCTCTCTGTGTCTCTCTGTGTGTCTGTCTCTCTGTGTGCCTATGTGTGTGTCTATCTCCATGTCTATATGTGTCTCTTTCTCTGTGTCTCTCTGTGTGCCTATGTGTCTCTCTGTCTCTGTGCTATCTCTCTCTGCTTGTGTGTATGTGTCTCCATGTCCGTGTTTAGTTCTCTCTCTAAAATTTAGCAATCTTTGGAAGAACGTTAATAAACCAGGTGGGGTGTTGACTGTTATGTGAGCCGACTCGCTGTGTTGTGTTGTATTGCATTGTAATTCTAAGTTTATTTTATTTTATACCTATGTAACTTTACCGAAAGAACCAAAGACTATTGTTCTAAGTTTACAATCTTTGCTTTCTCATTAATTTGTACCTGATGGTGATTGCTCGTGTTGCAAAGGAAACGTCGTATGCTATTATTTAATTAATGTGTTCTTTCTACGTGACTTTACCGAAAGAACCAAAGAGTATGGATCCCTGCACTCACGAAAGCTCCAGATCAAGTTTAACCGAGATAATTATTTGTTCTTTTCGGTAAGGTCACGTAGTTAAAAAAATTAATGAAACGAATAAATTATTAAATATTTTTTAGTATTAAAAAGTTTTAATTAAAAAAATTGTATTAAAAATTAAATATGAAAAAAAGAAACTAAATACATTGTTTTTTCATTCATGAAAAAAAGTTTGGATAAAAAAAATATGATATAACTAAAATAAATGAAAAAAAAAACCACCACATTAAATCGGTTGTTTCTTCATTTATTGTATTTCTGCTGCCGTTACGAAAGCTTCCAGATCAAGTTGAAGCGAGAGAATTCAAACAAAGGCCTTCAGGCGAGGGCAGGAGGCGAGGCCCCGCGTGGCTAGGCCCCGCGTTGTAATGTCCCAACATGGACATGGATTCCCATACTCGCTGCGACTCAATTGACATCCCTACGAGAAAGAGAGAGGCTCTACCTTGGTAAACAACAACAACAACCACCACCACAACAACCACCACGATGAAAATCTCTCACCTCAGATTTCAACGGCAGCCTCTCGTTACCTCGCTACGTTATGGCGGCAGCAGGATGTGACGTGATATTCACTTCCGAGGTACAAGACACGCCCCCAACGAGCGGGGCTGGGTAACTGAATAACTTATTCGAGAATTGAAGCTTTCGTCAACTGCAGGAATGACTCAACTCGTTGTACACTCATTGGCTCTTTCGGTAAAGTCACGCGTCGAGGGATGATGGGGCGTGGGTGCTGAACCCGTCGCAATAAAAAACAAACTCGCGACGGGTTTTAACGAATATATTATGTAAATTGTATTTCATTTCTTTACCGAAATAACCAATGAGCAATTCCTGCAGTCACCAACGCTTAGTTCGTAGATTATGTTAATGAGCCGCCTGTCACTGGGCGTAGCTTTGCCCAAATAAGGACTATACCGGAACAGAGATCGGCGGTGACCAAGCAGGGGTGACATAACGTCACTAGCGAGGCGCACCGCCCCCCCGGCGTTTCACACCGATGAGGTAATGCTTAGTGGTGACGTCAGAGAGCGGGGGTCAGAGTTCAAGTTTTGCGTATCGGGACCGTCCACAAATGACGTCACGTGATTTTGGCCGTTTTTTGACCCCCCTCCCCCCCCTCGTCACAAAGTCAGACACCCTCAAATATGACGTCACAAAGCTCTGCCCCCCCCAAATATATAAAACACGCTTCAAATCGCTTTAAACTATTGTCATTGTAGTGCGTATTTAATGTGGCGCTGCACTCTGATGTTGTAGGAGAAAAAAATTATTAGAAAGGAGACCAGGGGAGCAGAGGTTTGAGAAATGTGACGTCACATCAAAATGCTCAACTTTAAATACATATAGAGTATAGACAAAACGTTTTACTTAAGTCTAGATTTGAAGCTTTCGTGACTGCAAGGATTCATACTCTGTTTTTTTCGGGAAAGTCACGTTCGTTCTACTTAATTAAATATTTTTTTATAAATGTGTATATATTTGTAAACATTCTTTTTCATATGTTATGTTTCGGCTTGGGTCTAATTGTCCACGATGGGCAAACGCACAAAATCAGCAGGGGATCAAATACTTTTTTCCCTCACTGTACTTATGCCAAACTGATGACAATACTATATTCTATCATTAAATAACATGTTTTAAACAATCTTTTTTACATGTTATGTTTCGGCTTGGGTCTAATTGTTCCCACGGTCAACTGACGTTGGATGTAATTGTCCACCGTCCCTTACGTTATGGCAAACTTCAGGGCCACTTCCTAGAGTCGTGGAGTTCTTCCATTACTAGTACATTTAATAAAAGCGTGTTTTTAAAAAAAGTTTTTTACAGGTTACATACTTATAGTCAAAATCTCCAAATTTGCGGAGCTTCGCTGCAAGTACAGGGCGAGACGAGGGGTGAGGCAGCGACGCGCTCAGCCTCCCCTCTGATTGCGCAACCCCTCAGACACTAGATGGAACGCGGGCACTAAGGGCTTGCCTGTTGCCATCTCAGCATGTCACCAATGGAATGTTTGTAGACCCCTTCATTACATGTCCTCGCCTTCCATAGTCCGGGTAACTTAGTTCAAGTACAGTAGAACCTCTGGTCACGACCATAATTCGTTCCATAACTTTGGTCGCAACCCGATTTAGTCGTGATTCGAACCTAATTTCCCCATTGGATTGTATGTAAATACGATTAATCCTACGAACTGTCTATAGTTTTTTAAAGATTTTTAAGCACAATAATGGTTAATTATGCCATAGAATTTAGTGTAATAGTAAACTAAATGTAAAAACATTGCATAACACTGAGAAATCCTTGAACAGAGAAAACTAACATTTCCGCGTCAAGGTTTAGAATCGTTCAACAAGATTACTGTTTCGTCTGCTACATCAGTCAGTCGATTCTGAGAAAGAGAATATTCGTATGAGCAATTCATGTTTCTATTGAAAGTTAACAGTAATATTTGGGTACAGTAATGTTTTTGGAAGCATTCACCGTAATATCGTATGAACGTTAACTTCACCGCATCATCGTATGAATGATGCGAGAAGAGATTAACAGGTTCTTATGTTAGCGATTTACGTACTCGGCGCTTTCGCTCTAAATTATGGCTTGAATGAGGGGAGAGGGGTATGACGACACTCACACAATTTATATCTTACTAGCAATTTTATATAGCAAAAGTTATATACATAACTGTTACGCTTTGTGTAATTCAACAAAAATGGCGCAGAAGGGGGAAATCGGCCGCGGCCGTGTTTGATCGCCACCCGAGTATGTGTTCGTGACCAGATTAAAAAATGTCAATGTTTTGGATGGAACCCAATTTGGTCGTGGTCAGAAGCGTTCGTGACCAGAGGTTCTACTGTATGTGTATAAAGATACGTAGGCTCGCTGGTCTCGTCATGAAACTGCAATGAAAAAGCACCAGGGTAGGCAGCTATCACATCTGCCTGAGGGGGGGGGGGGCGTCAGACACACCCCCCCTTCGGTGAGGCCACGCCCCCGGTGCCTCCAACAGCCATAGACCTCACCCCATGTCACTGGCTCCCATCTATCGCGTTCAGTGTTAATTACCGAGGCTCACAAAGCCAGACTCAGGCTCCCATAGGCTTCAGTGTTAATCACTGAGGCTCACAGAGCCAGACTAAGGCTCCCATAGGTTCCAGTGTTAATCACTGAGGCTCAGAGCCAGACGAAGGCTCCAATAGGCTTCAGTGTGAATCACTGAGGCTCACAGATCCAGACTAAGGCTCCCATAGGCTTCAGTGTGAATCACTGAGGCTCACAGAGTCAGACGAATGCTCCAATACGGTTCAGTGTGAATCACTGAGGCTCCTGGTGAGATATCTACCCAACCAACAGATCCACCAAGACTGGCCACTCTTACCCTGCAGGTTGAACCTAAGATTTCAATGTTCAACTGTGACAAAGGTGCATCTATTGGGAGCGACATCGTCTCAAGCTTACACATCTAACGAATCTCCATTTGACTTTGTATTATCTAGGAAGTCCACCCACACCTCCACTTCCACATACTGCTGCAAGTTGCCTCGCTCTGCTTCACAGTCAGAATTCCCCTCCTGCTTCACGTTGCCTCCATCGATGTGAAGGTCCCATTTTGGAGTAGAGTCTTCATCTTCACATTTTACCTTCACTTCTTCGCTCTTCACCGTCACCTCTTCACATTTCACAATCACGTCTTCAAATTCCGCCTTGATACCTTTAAAAGTGCCCAAGCTGGGATTTTCTTCCGGTACTTGTTTCATGAGGGATGGGCTACTTACGGCACTTTGACTTTCACAAGCTCTTTTCAAACTCCACTCCTTGTGGATTTTCTGATGCATTTGTGTTCTCTGGTGTTCTTGAAGACCTTGTGACCGTGCAAACGCCTTCCCGCACAGAATGCACTTGAAGGGTTTCTCTCCTGTGTGTGTTCTCTGGTGCATTTGACAATGTGATCGACCTGCAAACGCCATTCCACACACACTGCACTTGAAGGGTTTCACTCCTGTGTGTGTTCTCTGGTGTTTTCTAAGAGCAGATGAATGTGTAAATGCCTTCCCACACACACTGCACTTGAAGGGTTTCACTCCTGTGTGTGTTCTCTGGTGTATTGTAAGATCAGATGAATGTGAAAATGCCTTCCCACACACACTGCACTTGAAGGGTTTCTCTCCTGTGTGTGTTCTCTGGTGTATTGCAAGATCAGATGAATGTAATAATGCCTTCCCACACACACTGCACTTGAAGGGTTTCTCTCCTGTGTGTGTTCTCTGGTGTTTTGCAAGACCAGATGGCTGTGAAAATGCCTTCCCACACACACTGCACTTGAAGGGTTTCTCTCCTGTGTGTTTTCTCTGGTGTTGTGCAAGATTTCCTGACTGTGAAAATGCCTTCCCACACACACTGCACTTGAAGGGTTTCTTTCCCGTGTGTTTTCTCTGGTGTCTTTGAAGATTTGATGAATCTGCAAATGCCATCTCACACAGAGTGCACTTGAAGGGTTTCTCTCCCGTGTGTGTTCTCTCGTGTCTTTGAAGAGTTGATAAACCTGCAAACGCCATCTCACACAGAGTGCACTTGAAGGGTTTCTCTCCCGTGTGTTTTTTCTGGTGCTGTGTCAAACTTCCAGTCCGATCCGTGCTGTATGCACGCTGGTCCCATTGTTGCCTTGCCGTACCGAGCCGCGCTGACTGCCTGTGCTCCATCAGACCAATTCTGCAGAGGAAGCTTCAGAGCAAGCGACAGCTGCAGACATAAAAGACCATCTTCACGTCAGTATCGAAGCACAGAGGAATGAATATACGCATATATATGTACACAATCTTGATTTGAAGCTTTCATGACTGCAGGAATCCATACTCTATGTGGTTCTTTCGGTAAAGTCACGTAGGTAAAAATAACATAAATGACGATGTTTCGAATGCAACACAAGCGTTCGTCTTCGGGTGAAATCGAGATAGCTGAGATGTCTGCTGTGATTTATTTTAATACACGCTTTCATTTAACTCACTCTGTCTGTTGTTATTGTTGTCGTTGTTGTATCAAATCTTGTAACTCCATTTTAACCCACTTCCCAATGTGGTATCGACAGCAAACTTGGTATACTTATGTTGTACTGATGACAACACTATATTCTATCATTAAATAAAAAAACGATCTTTTTTACATGTTATGTTTCGGCTTGGTTTTAATTGTCCACGGTAAACTGACGTTGGCTATAATTGACCCTGGTCGCTTGTGTTACGGCAAGCCTCGGGGCCACTTCCTGGAGTCGTGGAGGTCTTCCATTACTAGTACATTTCATAAAAGCGTGTTTTTAAAAGTTTTTTAAAATATAACTTATTTTATTTCTATCTACGTGACTTTACCAAAAGAACCAAAGAGTATATATAAACAGTCACACATGACTAACACGTCTATACGTATTCATATATTCATGATAAAGTTAAAAAGTTTTCCAAATTCATCACACGGGCTGTTATGGCGCACAATGAGAGGGCAAATGGTCATAAACATTCCTGGAAGCCCTCGTATCTTCAAAATGAATGTTAACCCAAAACTCCTAGCACACAATTTCGGCTGTCTGGCTACAAAATGAATATTCATGAGAGCTAAATTCAGCTGACATAGCAAAGGGTGTTGAAAATACTACTACTTGTGTTATGCATAAATTCATGTTCAATCGTAACTTAGAGGTGTGAAGCCAGGCTCAGATTTCCTTGAATGCTGGGATGAACAGATATAACGTCAGCTGTATGTGCTGTGTCAACTTCCTGACTGCTTCCATTCTCATAAAGAGTTCCAGATAAAAACAAAAAACGTAAACCATTGTTTTCATATAACCTCAATTTTCAATAGAATTAATAGATTTTACTGCAAACACAAACTTGACACTGCCACACACTGCCGCGTTAAACAGGTGGTGGCGTGTCCAGAACCATGCCTGGCCCCACACCTTCATCTGCTCAGTATTAATGTTTCAGTTTCATTGATTTATTTCAGTTTCATTTATCAGGTACGAGCTTTACTACCTGGCTTCGCCCGAGACTTGGACTCTTGTCTTGAATGAATCCACGGCCTATGCGGAGGATGGGGGGTGGGGGATGCGTAACGTCAGGATGCACACAACATGACGCTGCCGCATGCGGGTGACATCACAGACGTGAGGTCACCGCTCACTTGCCGTGCAAAATATATCCATTATTGTGCCCCCCTCCCAGAAAAATGTAAAAGTCAATTTTTATACTTTTTGCATTGTGTACAGTCTGGAAGGTACCCACATGCCAAATTTCAAGTTTGTTGCATGTCGGAAAGTATGCTAAACCTTTCGAACAGATACACGTTCACAAATTTCCCTTTTATATATAGATAACCCCGTGAGCCATGTGGCTCTTGACTCGGGGGCAAACGCAACTAACAAAAACGTGAACAAGAAACATCTTAAAGTGACTACACGCAACGGAAAATTCCAGGAAAAAACAGCAAAAAAACACCGCATTTCAACGCTTTATGCAGAAAATCCCAGTGGGATGCAAGTCAACAAAAACAACCATAGGACAATTTAGATTAAAGTTATCAGGCTAACTGTGTACTATGAAAAAACAAACATGGCAAAACAAAAACGTTTTCAATGCTTCCTCACTCCACCAAATAATTCAGGATGAAATCAACATGGCTGAGTTTGCGTGTCTCCCTCTCTCTCTGTGGTGGCGTGGATTTTCCTCCAGATCCCCCTCCACATTTAAAAGTGAATATCAGCACGCGTTTAGAGCCTTTGACCGATAGTCATTTCCACACGTTGACAAAGCCCACCTTTGTTGTGCGGGCAGGTCGCTTCGGAAAACAAGAGTGGACGCTTGTGTTGCGCCCAAAACGTCGTGATTTATTTAATTTTCTACCTACGTGACTCTACTGAAAGAATCAAAGAATATGGATTCCTGCACTCACGAAAGCTTCAAATCATAAGAGCGGTATAGCAGCTCAAGCGGGCTTGGCCTGGTTACATAAAATAAAAACTTAAAGTGTCCTCGTGTTGTAGTATTTCCTGCAGTCACGAAAGCTCCAAATCTCTCATTGCCATGCTAATTTCTCTACCCCCCCTCTCTCTCAGCCCCCTTTTCTCTCTATTTAAGTCCTCAACACAGGTGTTGTTTCTGTGTGTGCCTACGTGTGTGTCTCTGTGTCTGTGTTATCTCTCTCTGTGTGCCTCTGTGTCTCTCTCTGTCTCTATCTGTGTCCATGTGTGTGTCTCTCTCTCTGCGTGTCTCTCTCTCGGTGTGTCTCTTTCTGTGTGCCTATGTGTGTCGCCCTCTGTGTGCCTATGTGTGTGTGTCTATGCGTCTCTCTCTCTGTCTCTTATCTCTGTGTGCCTGTGGCTCTCTCTCTCTTTGTGTCTCTCTCTGTGTGCCTGTGTGTCTGTCTTTGTGTTATCTCTCTGTGTACCTACGTGTGTGTGCGTGTGTCTCTCTCTCTCTTTGTGTGCCTATGTGTGTCTCACTCTGTGTGCCTGTGTGTGTCTCTCTCTGTCTGTGTTATCTCTCTGCTTATGTGTGTCTCTCTCTGTGTCTCCGTGTCTGTGTTTAGTTCTCTCTCTCAAATTTAGCAATCTTTGGAAGAACTTTAATAAACCAGGTGGGGTGTTGACTGTTATGTTAGCCGACTCTCTGTGTTGTATTGCATTGTAGTTCTAAGTTTATTTAATTTTATACCTACGTAACTTTACCGAAAGAACCAAAGAGTATAGTTCAAGTTTACAAGCTTTGCTTTCTCATTCATTTGTACCTGATGGTGATTGCTTGTGTTGCAAAGGAAACGTCGTATGCTATTACTTAATTTATTTTTTCTTCCTACGTGACTTTACCGAAAGAACCAAAGAGTATGGATTCCTGCACTCACGAAAGCTTCAAATCATAAGAGCGGTACAGCAGCTCAAGTGGGCTTGGCCTGGTTACAAAAAATAAAAACCGAAAGTGTCCTCGTGTTGTAGTATTTCCTGCAGTCACGAAAGCTCCAAATCTCTCATTGCCATACTCATTTCTCTACCCCCCTCTCTCTCAGCCCCCTTCTCTCTCTATGCAAGGCCTTGTCACAGAGGTGTTGTTTCTGTGTGTGCCTACGTGTGTCTCTCTGTGTCTATGTGTGTATCTCTGTGTGTCTCTGTGTTATCTCTCTGTGTCTCTCTCTGTGTGCCTATGTGTCTCTCTCTGTGTGCCTCTGTCTCTGTGTTATCTCTCTGCTTATTGGTGTCTCTCTCTCTGTGTCTGTGTTATCTCTCTCTGCTTGTGTGTCTGTGTGTCTCCGTGTATGTGTTAAGTTCTCTCTCAAATTTTGCAATTTTTGGAAGAACGTTAATAAACTAGGTGGGGTGTTGACTGTTATATTAACCGACTCGCTGTGTTGTGTTGTATTGCATTGTCGTTCTAAGTTTATTTTATACCTACGTAACTTTACCGAAAGAACCAAAGAATATAGTTCTAAGTTTACAAGCTTTTCTTTCTCATTCATTTGTACCTGATGGTGATTGCTCGTGTTGCAAAGGAAACGTCGTATGCTATTACTTAATTAATGTTTTCTTTCTACGTGACTTTACCGCAAGAACCAAAGAGTATGAATCCCTGCACTCACGAAAGCTCCAGATCAAGATAATTATTTTAGTTTTTTTCCGGCAAAGTCACGTCGGTAAAAAATGAAATGCGACTAAAATAAAAGAAAAAATGTATTATTTTTTTATTAAAAATATTTTTAATAAAAAAATATTTGATTTAATAAAAAAATTATATTATGAATAAGCAACTAAAATAAATGAAACAAAATACATTGTTGTTTTTTCATTGTTTATGAAAAAAAATGTGTATTAAAAAAATATTACGAAAAAACAACTAAAATAAATGAAACAAAATACATTCAATTGGTTGTTTCTTCATTTATTTTATTGCTGCTGCCTTCACGAAACCTTCCAGATCAAGTTGAAGCGAGATAATTTAAACAAAGGCCTTCAGGCGAGGGCAGGAGGCAAGGCCCCGCGTGGCTAGGCCCCACGTTGTAATGTCCCAACCTTGACATGGATTCCCATTCTCGCTGCGACTCAATTGACATCCCTACGAGAGAGAGGCTCTACCTTGGTAAACAACAACAACCACCACGATGAAAATCTCTCACCTCGGATTTCAACGGCAGCTTCTAGTTACCTCGCTACGTTATGGCGGCAGCAGGATGTGACGTAAATTCACTTCCGGGGTACAAGACACGCCCCCAACGAGCGGTGCTGGGTAACTGAATAACTTATTCGAGAATTGAATCTTTCGTCAACTGCAGGAATGACTCAACTCGTTGTACACTCATTGGCTCTTTCGGTAAAGTCACGCGTCGAGGGATGATGGGGCGTGGGTGCTGAACCCGTCGCAATAAAAAACAAACTCGCGACGGCTTTTAACGAATATATTATGTTAATTTTATTTAATTTCTTAACCGAAATAACCAATGAGCAATTCCTGCAGTCACCAAAGCTTAGATCGTAGATTATGTTAATGAGCCGCCAGTCACTGGGCGTAGCTTTGCCCAAATAAGGACTATACCGGAACAGATATTGGCGGTGACCAAGCAGGGGTGACATGACGTCACTAGCGAGGCGCACCGCACCCCCGTGGCGTTTCACGCCGATGAGGTAATGCTTAGTGGTGACGTCAGAGAACGGGGTCAGAGTTCAAGTTTTGCGTACAGGGGCTGTCCATAAATGACGTCACGCGATTTTGGACGATTTTTGACCCCCCTCTCCCCCTCCCCCCCTCGTCACAAAAAGTCAGACCCCCCTCAAATATGACGTCACAAAGCTCTACCCCCCCCCCCCAAAAAAAAAGAACACGCTTCAAATCGCTTTAAACTATTGTCATTGTAGTGCGTATTTAATGTGGCGCTGCACTCTGATGTTGTAGGAGAGAACATTTATTTAAAAGGCGTTGGAAAGACGTCACGCACCTATGGGGGGGGGCGGAGGGTTTCAGACCTTTGTGACGATGTGTGACGGGGGGGGGTGGGGTGAGAAATGTGACGTCACATCAAAAAACTACAACCACACAAACATGGCCAAACCAAAAAACGTATCGAAAATCACCAAAATAAAGCCATGAAAGCAATGAAACAGCGGTCATAGGAACTGTGACCGAATTTTCACAATAAACGACGTCAACAACATGTACCACCAAAACCCTGCAGCCATAGCTGGCTGCATGAGTCACTCCACAGCATCAGCAGCTTTGACGGTTCCACCTGAAGATGGAGGCTTGTGTTGCCTCCGAATCGTCGTGATTTTTATTTTATTAATTTCTTGTACCCACGTGATTTTACCGAAAAAAGCCTAAGAATAAGAACGGCATCTCACAGGTCATGGGGCCGATGGTCAGTGGGCACCTCAGCTCCGCGGAAGGTTCTTGGCGTCGAGGACATGGGCCAACTTCTAGATGTGAAGCTTTCGTGACTGCAGGGATTCATCTTCTTGGTTCTTTCGGTAAAGTCATCACGTAGAAGGGAAATAATAAAGTAATATAAATAAAACATAATAAAATAATATAATAATATAATAACTATGATAAAATATTTTATTATGTTTTAAATAAAAATAATATAATAATATAATAAATCTAATAACATTTTATTATGCTTTATTTTTATTATTTCCCTTCTACGTGACTTTACCGAAAGAACCAAGAAGAATAAGAGCGGTGTGGTGGTTTTAACCCGAAGCGGTGAGAAGTCAGCCACGAGCCATGGCCCCACAGGGAGGACTTTGCTGGTGGGTGCGGTGATGGCGATCACTCGATAGGAGGTTCAAGGGGGAGAGGAGAAGGGGGGCATCAGCCGTCACAGTCTCTCTGTCCGCCTCTGTGTGTCTCTCAGAGGTCGCAACCGGGTACCCGATACCCGTACCCTACCCGATACCCGGCTACCCGTACCCGGCCGGGTACGAGTACCCGTTTGCGATCCTGGTGCAGCCGGGTACGGGTAGGCCGTGAGTCACCGGTGAGTAACCGTTTGTCACTCAATTCAGGTAGGGTACGGGTACGGATATCCGTTTGCGATCCTGGTGTAGCCGGGTACGGGTACGGGTAGGCCGTGAGTCACCGGTGAGTAACCGTTCGTCACTCATTTCCCAACGTCTTGTCTCTTCTCACAATTCAAGTTCCTAGAATCAACCCACCCGCGCCTGCAACATGGCTTCATCCCAGAGCTCGCAATCGGGTACCCGATACCCGTACCCTACCCGTACCCAGTCGGGCATGGGTAGGGTATGGGTACGGCCGGGTACGTATGGGTACGGGTACCCGTTTGCGACCCTGGTGCGGCCGGGTACGGGTAGGCCGTGAGTCACTGGTGAGTCACCGTTTGTCACTCATTTCCCAACGTCTTGTCTCTTCTCACAATTCAAGTTCCTAGAATCAACCCACCCGCGCCTGCAACATGGCTTCATCCCAGAGGTCGCAATCGGGTACCCGATACCCGTACCCTACCTGTACCCAGTCGGGTACGGGTAGGGTACGGGTACGGCCGGGTACGTACGGGTACGGGTACCCGTTTGCGACCCTGGTGCGGCCGGGTACGGGTACGGGTAGACCGTGAGTCACTGGTGAGTCACCGTTTGTCACTCATTTCCCAATGTCTTGTGTCTCTTCTCACAATTCAAGTTCCTAGAATCAACCCACCCGCGCCTGCAACATGGCTTCATCCCAGAGGTCGCAATCAGGTACCCGATACCGGTACCCTACCCGTACCCAGCCGGGTACGGTACGGGTACCCGATTGCGACCCTGGTGCGGCCGGGTACGGGTACGGGTAAGGAATCAAAACCCGTTTGCGACCTCTGGTGTCTCTTCTCTCGTCTGTATCTGTCTCTGTGTGTTTCTCTGATCTGTGTCTGTCCGCCGCTGTTATCAATATGTGTGTGTGTCTCTCTTATCAGCGTCGATCCAACCGTGTTCAGCAGCTGTCAAGTAGCACCACGCGCCCTTTCAACTCCCACACGACTACCTGGGACTCAGACTTGCCTTTAAACACACAAAGACAAAGATCCCCTGTATAGTCTGAACAGACTGTTGGGGCAAGTGCTGTTAGCGAGCACCTCGCACACAGAGTGAGACCAGACCGTCGCTTGATTTTAGAGGCTTTATTTCGTGAGATGGGTGCACCACCACCATCATCATGACCACCACCATCACCACCATCATCATCACCACCACCATCACCACCATCATCTTCATCATCACTACCATCATCACCACCATCACCATCATCATCACCACCATCACCCTCACCAATAACCTCCATCAATATCACCACCATAAACATCACCATCGACATCACCAACAATAACCTCCATCAACATCACCCTCACCACCATCACCACCAATAACCTCCATCAACACCATCAACATCATCGAAATCACCACCATCAGCATCACCACTAATAACATCCATCACCACCATCACCCTCACCACCACCACCACCACCAATAACCTCCATAAACATCATCACCACGACCATCACTATCACCAAAAACCTCCATCAACATCACCATCGACATCACCACCTGCAACATCATCAACACTATCACCACCATCAGCACCATCAACACCAATAACATCCATCTCCATCAACACCATCACCAGCATCAGTATCACCATCGGTGATCAGCCATCAGTGGTCGATGGCTCTCAGCTCGGAGTCATTGATCAGCGATCAGCGGTCGATGGCTCTCAGCTCAAAGTCATTGATCAGCGGTCAGCGGTCGATGTCTCTCTGTAGTCGATGATCAGCGATCAGCAGTCGGTGTCTCTCTGTAGTCGATGATCAGTGATCAGCAGTCGATGTCTCTCTGTAGTCGATGATCAGCGATCAGCGGTCGATGTCTCTCTGGAGTCGATTATCAGCGATCAGTGGTCGATGTCTCTCTGGAGTCGATGATCAGTGATCAGCAGTCGATGTCTCTCTGTAGTCGATTATCAGCGATCAGTGGTCGATGTCTCTCTGTAGTCGATGATCAGTGATCAGTGGTCGATGTCTCTCTGGAGTCGATGATCAGTGATCAGTGGTCGATGTCTCTCTGGAGTCGATTATCAGCGATCAGCGGTCGATGTCTCTCTGTAGTCGATGATCAGCGGTCGATGTCTCTCTGGAGTCGATGATCAGCGATCAGCGGTCGATGTCTCTCCGGAGTCGATGATCAGTGATCAGCGGTCGATGTCTCTCTGGAGTCGATGATCAGCGATCAGCGGTCGATGTCTCTCTGGAGTCGATGATCAGCGATCAGCGGTCGATGTCTCTCTGGAGTCGATGATCAGTGATCAGCGGTCGATGTCTCTCTGGAGTCGATGATCAGCAATCAGCGGTCGATGTCTCTCTGGAGTCGATGATCAACGATCAGCGGTCGATGTCTCTCTGGAGTCGATGATCAGCGATCAGCGGTCGATGTCTCTCTGGAGTCGATTATCAGCGATCAGCGGTCGATGTCTCTCTGGAGTCGATGATCAGCGATCAGTGGTCGATGTCTCTCTGGAGTCGATGATCAGCGATCAGCGGTCGATGTCTCTCTGGAGTCGATGATCAGTGATCAGCGGTCGATGTCTCTCTGGAGTCGATGATCAGTGATCAGCGGTCGATGTCTCTCTGGAGTCGATTATCAGCGATCAGCGGTCGATGTCTCTCTGGAGTCGATGATCAGCGATCAGCGGTCGATGTCTCTCTGGAGTCGATTATCAGCGATCAGCGGTCGATGTCTCTCTGGAGTCGATGATCAGTGATCAGCGGTCGATGTCTCTCTGGAGTCGATTATCAGCGATCAGCGGTCGATGTCTCTCTGGAGTCGATGATCAGTGATCAGCGGTCGATGTCTCTCTGGAGTCGATGATCAGTGATCAGCGGTCGATGTCTCTCTGGAGTCGATTATCAGCGATCAGCGGTCGATGTCTCTCTGGAGTCGATGATCAGCGATCAGCGGTCGATGTCTCTCTGGAGTCGATTATCAGCGATCAGCGGTCGATGTCTCTCTGGAGTCGATGATCAGTGATCAGCGGTCGATGTCTCTCTGGAGTCGATTATCAGCGATCAGCGGTCGATGTCTCTCTGGAGTCGATGATCAGCGATCAGCGGTCGATGTCTCTCTGTAGTCGATGATCAGCGATCAGCAGTTGATGTCTCTCTGCTCACGGTCGATGATCAGCGGGAGTGAGTGGGTAAGTTAGTGGGTAGGTGGGTGGGTGACTGAGTGGGTGGGCGAATGAGTGGGTGGGCGAGTGAGTGGGCGAGTGAGTGGGTTAGTTAGTGGGTAGGTAGGTGGGCGAGTAAGTGGGTGGGCGAATGAGTGGCTGGGTGAGTGAGTGGGTGGGTTAGTTAGCGAGTGGGTGACTGAGTGTGCTAGCGAGTGGCTGGGCGAGCGGCATCCACCGCCACTTCCCCACCCACTTTAATCGCTGTCAAACCCATCCTCGTCATCAAACACAACTCCATAGTCGGTGATCAACACCTTCGCCCTCTCCCTCCTGGGCACCTGCAGCTGGGCGATGGTTTGGCCCTGCATGTTCCCCACACGCATCGAGAAGCCCGTGAACTTCAACTTGACCGTGCCCCTGGCGGGAATGGTTATGGGCGGAGAGCTGTGGGTAAACACCACCCGGGGCTCGTTCGTCGTGTTCTTGATCTTGGTCGTCATCTTTGAAGTGTTCGCGGTACCACTTCTTCTCTCTCTGCGTGTGTGTCTCTCTCGCGCGTCCCGCCGGTATTTAAGGGCGGCCGGTGTGTGTGTGTGCGTGTGTGTGTGCGTGGGCGTGTGTGCGCGTGCATGTGTGTGTGGGTGTGTGGGCGTGATCACGATATCCGACCCGCCATAAAAATGTTATAAGATTTTGCTGACCATTCCGTGGAGGTGTTTGGCGCGGGGGGGGGGGCGAGGGGGGGGGTGAGAGGGGAGGGGAAATCCGTCGGTTATCCCCCTGCGGGGCAACGTAGGGGGATATCGGAAGAAGTCACCCCCTGTGAGACATCTCCTTTACCAGTGGCAAAATATAGTAATTGCCACTGGTAAAGGAGATGTCTCATAGTGTAAATGCTTACCCCGAGCTCTCAATGCTCTGAAAGTGCACTGTTTTTGAGTTGTACGCCTTTTGGCGTCATCTGGTCCAACACCAATGGAGACTAGGCTCTAAGAAAAGCTGTCTCGGTTGTGCACCAATCAACTTCAAGGACAGTGCATATCATTATCAGAGTGGTTTCTTTTTGTTTGCATTTTTACTGCTTGTGTTGTGGTTATTGCAAACATAATGCCTTGTATAAAGGTGTCAGTTTTTTGTACCAGTTGAAAGGGTAAACACCTATTACTAAGTCACCCACTGTGAGTGGCCTGGATGAGGTGTTCCATCTGTTGGGGGGAGTACGGAAGGCGATCCAGACAGAGTCTGAGACCAGGAACGGCACCGGGCATTGATGATCTCCCAAGCGAAATGCTGAGGGAGGGTGGCGTTTGTGCACAGACTGCCCTATATGACATCATAATAACAGTCTGGACCACTGGACGGGTTCTGCAGGATTGGAAGGATGCCCTGGTGCCCCCCCTCTTTAAGAAGGGGGACCGCACAGACTGTAACAACTACAGGGGCATCTCACTCCTCAGTGTGAGGCCGGGAAAGGTCCTGGCAAGGATTATTTAACATCGCCTTGCTAGGCACGCTGAGGAGAGGCTTGCGGAGCCCCAAAGCGGTTTAAGGAAAGGGCGGTCCTGCACAGATGCCATATTCTCTGTCCATCTGCTACAGCAGATGTGTGGGGAATTCCAACAAGACCTACATCTTTGCTTTATTGACCAGGCCTATGATACGATCAATAGGCCTGGGCTCTGGGTTGTTCGGTGAGCAGGCCCGGGTAAAACAACGTGGCCGGGAGTCGGAGCCATTCCCTGTTCACCATGGGGTGTGACAGGGATGTCCTCTGGCTCCCACATTATGTAACATCTATTTTGACCATGTAGTTCGTGAAGCCTTCAATAGTTGTACCCGGAGGAATCTCCATATGGTACAGATACAATGGGAGGCTGATCGATGCCCGTGTGCAGTCAAGGGATGGCTCCCTATTGCTCAACCATGTTATATATGCCGATGATGTGGTGATTTCTGCTCACTCAGAGGAGGAGTTGGAGGCGCTGCTGCTGAACCTGGAGGTGGGGCCTTACCGTCAGCCCCACCAAAACTAAGCACCAGCCTGGATATTTTGTGCCATCGGACACTCCAACCCCACGATTCCCAATCGGTGATGGGGCAGTTGTGGAGAGAGTGGAGAGTTTCCCATACCTGGGTGGTGTGCTCATGACCGGCTCCGGTTTGACAGCAGAGGTCTCATTCCGAATCAGTCGAGCGGTAATATATTATAAACGGTGGCGTAACGCTGTGCAAAAGCTACCTGGTCTGTCGCTCCGCACGAAGCTTCAGGTCTTCTCGGCCACAGGCATTCCTTCCCTTCTCTACGCTTGCGAAACGTGGACCCCTCTCGTGGAATATCTTCGCCAGTTAGAAACATTGTGGCTGGCCTGCCTATGATCCATCCTGGGTTTAACCAGCAGGCTGGATTGTGTGAGGAGCTCACAAATCCTTGATAGATCTGGACCATCGGTGAGCTCCTCTGGCAGGCAAGGCTGCGTTGGCTGGGTCATGTAACCCGCATGCCCAGCCACCGCATGCCCAAACAGCTTTTGTTCGGCCGGATCGAGGGGGCTAAACTGACGCGGCACGGGCTAGAGAAGAGATGGAGTGATGTGGTACAGGAGGACGTGGAGCTGAGTGGACTTGCCGATGACCGGTACCAACGGTGTCAAGATAGGCCTCTGTGGAGGAGGCTCGTGAAGGACGCTGCTACTGGACAGTGCCAGGCTAGATGCACCGTGAGGTTACTGGGCAGTTGGAGGCAGTCGCCCTCCAGCAACAACGAAGCACAGAGGAGCGACGCTCACAACAACGAGCGGAGCGCCGGGTGGGTAAAACACAGCGAGTTGGCACAGTAGGGGGCACAGGTGGTGCATCGGCCATGAGTCATCTCAGTCAGTGGATCCATGGCACCTGCGAGGTTTGTCCCGTGACCTCCTGCCAGCTGGTGTTCGACATTTCACGTGGTTTTAATGTGTACCTAGCCTGGCACAGGCGCCGTAGAGACGTTACCGCCACTTAGTGGAACCGAGCGTGTTGTTGGGTGAATGATTCCGTGGATGAGTGAGTGAATGAGTGGATGGAACAGTGAGTGGCTGGGTGAGTGAACGAGTGAGTGAGTGAGTTATTGTGTGAATGAGTCGGTGAGTGAGTGAGTGATTATTGAGTGAATGAGTGGATGGGTGAGTGAGTGTCTGAGTGAGTTAATGTGTGATTGAGTAGCTGAGTGGATGAGTGAGTGTACGAGTGAGTGAGTGAGTTATTGTGTGAATGAGTCGGTGGGTGACTGAATGAGTGACTGTGTGAGTGAATGAGTGGGTGGGTCAATGAGTGGCTGATTGAGTGAATGTGTGATTGAGTCGCTGAGTGAGTCACTGAGTGGATGAGTGAGTGAGTGAGTGACCGAGCGGGTGGGTGGGTGAGTGAATGCATGAGTGAGTGGCTGAGTGAGTGACTGAGTGACTAAGTGAGTGACCGAGTGAGTGAATGAGTGAGAAGGTGAGTGTGCGTGTGTCCGTGCCGTGCCCTTCATAGGGGCTGGTGACTTGCGAGCAGCACTTGCCCGTGCAGCCCACGATGTAAGCCTACACGGGGGATCTTTGTCTTTGGAGTTGGAAGTGGGAGTTTGTTCAGCTTGACAATTAGGTCTCGTAAAGTCGTAAAATCGTTGACATTCTGACCCAACCCTTTACAAGAAACGCGTGACCCCCACTCCCATAGCCCCCACCCCCATAGCCCCCACTCCCATAGCCCCCACTCCCATAACCCCCACTCCCATAACCCCCACTCCCATAACCTCCACTCCCATAACCCCCACTCCCATAACCCCCACTCCCATAACCCCCACTCCCACAACCCCCACTCCCATAACCCCCACTCCCATAACCCCCACTCCCATAACCCCCACTCCCATAACCCCCGCTCCTATAACCCCCACTCCCATAACCCCCACTCCCATAACCCCACTCCCACAACCCCACTCCCATAACCCCCACTCCCATAACCCCACTCCCACAACCCCCACTCCCATAACCCACTCCCACAACCCCCACTCCCACAACCCCACTCCCATAACCCCACTCCCATAACCCCACTCCCACAACCCCACTCCTATAACCCCCACTCCCACAACCCCCACTCCCATAACCCCCACTCCCACAACCCCCACTCCCATAACCCCACTCCCACAACCCCACTCCCATAACCCCACTCCCATAACCCCCACTCCCATAACCCCCACTCCCACAACCCCCACTCCATAACCCCCACTCCCATAACCCCCACTCCCACAACCCCCACTCCCACAACCCCCACTCCCACAACCCCCACTCCATAAACCCCACTCCCATAACCCCCACTCCCATAACCCCCACCCCATAACCCCCACTCCTATACCCCCACTCCCACAACCCCACTCCCCACAACCCCACTCCCACAACACCCACTCCCCTAACCCCCACTCCCACAACCCCACTACCCATAACCCCCACTCCCACAACCCCCACTCCCATAACACCCCCACTCCCATAACCCCCACTCCCACAACCCCCACTCCCACAACCCCCACTCCCACAACCCCCACTCCCATAACCCCCACTCCCATAACCCCCCTCCCATAACCCCCACTCCTATAACCCCCCACTCCCACAACCCCCCCACTCCCACAACCCCACTCCCACAACCCCCACTTCCCATAACCCCCACTACCACAAACCCCCACTCCCATAACCCCCACTCCCACAACCCCCACTACCATAACCCCCACTTCCCATACCCCCCACTCCCACAACCCCCCCCCCCCACTCCCACAACCCCCACTCCCACAACCCCCACTCCCATACCCCCACTCCCACACCCCACCTCCCATTAACCCCCACTCCCACAACCCCCACTCCCATAACCCCCACTCCCACAACCCCCACTCCCACAACCCCCACTCCCCAACCCCCACTCCCACAACCCCCACTCCCATAACCCCCACTCCCACAACCCCCACTCCCACAACCCCCACTCCCCACAACCCCCACTCCCATAACCCCCACTCCATAACCCCCACTCCCACAACCCCCACTCCCACAACCCCACTCCCATAAACCCCCACTCCCACAACCCCCACTCCCATAACCCCACTCCCACAACCCCCACTCCCACAACCCCCACTCCCACAACCCCCACTCCCATAACCCCCACTCCCACAACCCCCACTCCCACAACCCCCACTCCCATAACCCCACTCCCACAACCCCCACTCCCAACCCCCACTCCCATAACCCCACTCCCACAACCCCCACTCCCATAACCCCCACTCCCATAACCCCCACTCCCACAACCCCCACTCCCATAACCCCCACTCCCACAACCCCCCCACTCCCACAACCCTCACTCCCATAACCCCCACTCCCACAACCCCCACTCCCATAACCCCCACTCCCATAACCCCACTCCCATAACCCCACTCCCATAACCCCCACTCCCATAACCCCCACTCCCACAACCCCCACTCCCACAACCCCCACTCCCCAACCCCCCACTCCCATAACCCCCCTCCCTAACCCCACTCCCCAACCCCCACTCCCACAACCCCCACTCCCACAACCCCCACTCCCATAACCCCCACTCCCATACCCCCCTCCCATAACCCCCACTCCCATAACCCCCACTCCCATAACCCCCTCCCATAACCCCCACTCCCACAACCCCCACTCCCATAACCCCCACTCCCATAACCCCCACTCCCTAACCCCCACTCCCACAACCCCCACTCCACAACCCCCACTCCCATAACCCCACTCCCATAACCCCTCCCATAACCCCCCTCCCATACCCCCACTCCCATAACCCCCGCTCCCATAACCCCACTCCCATAACCCCACTCCCATAACCCCCACTCCCATAACCCCCACTCCCATACCCCCACTCCCACAACCCCCACTCCCATAACCCCACTCCCATAACCCCCACTCCCATAACCCCCCCCTCCCACAACCCCCACTCCCACAACCCCCACTCCCACAACCCCCACTCCCACAACCCCCACTCCCACAACCCCCACTCCCATAACCCCCACTCCATAACCCCCCACTCCACAACCCCCCACTCCCACAACCCCACTCCCACAACCCCACTCCCATAACCCCCACTCCCATAACCCCCACTCCCACAACCCCCACTCCCATAACCCCCACTCCCATAACCCCCACTCCCATAACCCCCACTCCCACAACCCCCACTCCCACAACCCCCACTCCTACAACCCCCACTCCCACAACCCCCACTCCCATAACCCCCACTCCTACAACCCCACTCCCACAACCCCCACTCCCACAACCCCACTCCCATAACCCCCACTCCCACAACCCCCACTCCCACAACCCCCACTCCCATAACCCCACTCCCATAACCCCCACTCCCACAACCCCCACTCCCACAACCCCCACTCCCATAACCCCCACTCCATAACCCCCACTCCCATAACCCCACTCCCATAACCCCCACTCCTACAACCCCCACTCCCATAACCCCCACTCCCATAACCCCCACTCCCACAACCCCACTCCCATAACCCCACTCCCATAACCCCACTCCCATAACCCCACTCCCATAACCCCCACTCCCACAACCCCCACTCCCATAACCCCCACTCCCCATAACCCCCACTCCCATAACCCCCACTCCCACAACCCCACTCCTACAACCCCCACTCCCACAACCCCACTCCCATAACCCCCACTCCCATAACCCCCACTCCCACAACCCCCACTCCCATAACCCCCACTCCCACAACCCCCACTCCCATAACCCCCACTCCAACAACCCCCACTCCCACAACCCCCACTCCCATAACCCCCACTCCCACAACCCCCACTCCCATAACCCCCACTCCCATAACCCCCACTCCAACAACCCCCACTCCAACAACCCCCACTCCAACAACCCCCACTCCCACAACCCCCACTCCCATAACCCCCACTCCAACAACCCCACTCCCATAACCCCCACTCCAACAACCCCCACTCCCATAACCCCCACTCCCACAACCCCCACTCCCATAGCCTTCACTGCCAATGTACGGTCATGGGAGGGTTACGACTCATTGAGCCTCACAGAGACCCACAGAGATAGATAGAGATCACAACCACCACCACAACCACCACCACCACCACAAACACCACCATCCCCACCACCACCATCACTAATATCATCATCACCACCACCATCACCACCATCACCACCACCATCATCACCACCATAAACATCATCATCACCACCACCATCACCACCATCACCACCATCACCACCATCACTAACATCATCATCATCACCACCATCACCACCATCACCACCATCACCACCACCATAACCACCATCACCACCACCGTCAACACCATCACCACCAGCATCACCACCATCACTAACATCATCATCACCACCACCATCACCACCATAACCACCACCATTACCAACATCATCATCATCACCACCATCACCACCATCACCATCACCACCATCATCATCACCACCACCATCACCACCACTACCACCATAACCACCACCATCACCATCACCACCACCATCATCACCACCACCACCATAACCCCCACCACCACCGCCATCAACACCACCACCATCACCACCACCGTCAACACCATCACCACCACCACCATCACCACCATCACCACCATCACTACCATCACCACCACCATCACCACCACCAATAATACCACCACCACCACGAGCATCAACACCACCACCATCACCACGACCATAAACACCACCATCAATACGACCACCATCAACACCACCATCAATACGACCACCATCACCACCATCACCATCACAATCACCACCATCACTATCATCACCACCACCACCACAACCACCATCACCCACTCACCCAGCCACTTCTCTTCCCATAAGTTGTAAAAACAAGTTGGTCAGTAAACAAAACGTGAACTTTGCAGTGTCTGAGTAATCACTTATACACCACCATCACCACCACCACCACCATCACCACCACCACCACTATCACTAACATCATCATCATCACCACCACCACCACCACCATAACCAACATCATCATCATCATCACCACCACCATCACCACCATCACCAACATCATCATTATCATCATCACCACCACCATAACCACCACCATCATCACCACCACCAACACCACCAACACCATCACCACCATCATCACCATCATCATCACCACCACCACCATCATCATCATCACCTCTCCCACCACCACCACCATTACCACCACTATCACCACCAATGACTGAGTGGCTGAGTAAGTGACTGAGTGGCTGAGTGAATGGCTGAGTAGCTGAGTGAGTTACTGAGGGAATGAGTGAGTGGCTGAGTGAGTGGCTGAGTGAGTGACTGAATGGATGAGTGAGTGGCTGAGTGGCTGAGTGAGTGGCTGAGTGAGTTAGTGGATGAGTGAGTGGCTGAGTGGCTGAGTAATTGAGTGAGTGGCTGAGTGGATGGCTGAGTAGCTGAGTGAGTTACTGAGGGAATGAGTGAGTGGCTGAGTGAGTGGCTCAGTGAGTGACTGAATGGATGAGTGAGTGGTTGAGTGGCTGAGTGAGTGGCTGAGTGAGTGAGTGGATGAGTGAGTGGCTGAGTGGCTGAGTAATTGAGCGAGTGGCTGAGTGGATGAGTGAGTGACTGAGTGAGTGACTGAGTGAGTGACTGAGTGAGTGACTGAGTGAGTGGCTGAGTGGATGAGTGAGTGGCTGAGTGACTAAGTGAGTGACCGAGTGAGTGAATTAGCGAGCGAGTGGGTGATTGTGTGTTCGTCCGTGCCGTGCCCTTGATGGAAGCCTACACGGGGGATCTTTGTCTTTGAAGTTGGAAGTGGGAGTTTGTTCAGATTGCCAATCTGGTCTCGTAAAGTCGTAAAGTCATTGAAATTCTGACCCTTTACAAGAAACGCGTGACCCCCACCCCCATAGCCTCCACTCCCATAGCCCCCACTGCTAATGTCCGGTCATGGGAGGGTTACGACTCATAGAGACCCACAGAGATCCGCAGAGACCCACAGAGATACATGGAGATCCACAAAGACCCACAAAGACACACAGATACCCACAGAGACGTATAGAGACCCACAGAGACCATAGAGATCCACAGAGACCCACAGAGACCCACATAGACTTATAGAGACCCACAGAGACCCACAGAGATCCACAGAGACCCACAGAGATCCACAGAGACCCACAGATACCCACAGAGACTTATAGAGACCCACAGAGACCCACAGAGATACATAGAGACCCATAGAGACCCGCAGAGATAGATAAAGACCACCACAACCACCACCGCCATCACCACCACCACAAGCACCATAACCACCACCACCCACTCACCGAGCCTCCTCTCTTCCCATAAGTTGTAAAATCAAGTTGGTCAGTAAACGAAACGTGAACTTTGCAGTGTCTGAGTTATCACTTATACACCACCATCACCACCATCACCACCACCATCACCACCATCACCACTATCATCATCATCACCACCACCATCACCACCACCACCATAACCACCATCATCACCAACATCATCATCACCATCACCACCACCATCACCACCACTATCACCACCATCACCACCACCATCACCACCACCATTACCACCACCATCACCACCACCATCACCACCACCACAACCACCATCACCAACATCACCAACATCATCATCATCACCACCATCACCACCATCATCACTACCACCACCACCTCCATCACCACCACCATCACCAACATCATCATCACCACCAACAACAACCGCCATTCGCCACTAAGTGGCGGTGACGTCACCACGACGCTTGTGCCAGGCCATGTGCACCTTGAGGCCACGTGAAGTGTCGAACGCCCGCTGGCGGGAGGTCACGGGGCAGACCCAGGTGCCACGGGTCGAATGACTGAGATGACCGAGATGACTGCCTGATGCACCACCTGTGCCCCCTACTCTGCCAACTTGCTGTGCTTTATCCACCCGGCGCTCCGCTCGTTGTTGTGAGCGTCGCTCCTCCGCCCTCCGTTGTTGCTGGAGGGCGACTGCCTCCAACTGCCCAGTAGCGTCCTTCACGAACCTCCTCCACAGAGGCCGATCTTGACACCGCTGGTACCGGTCATCGGCAAGTCCACTTAGCTCCACGTCCTCCCGTACCACATCACTCCATCTCTTCTCTAGCCCGTGCCGCGCCCGTTTAGCCTCCTCGATCCGGCCGAACAAAAGCTGTTTCGGCATCCGGTGGCTGGGCATGTGGGCTACATGACCCAGCCATCGCAGCCTTGCCTGCCGGAGGAGCTCACCGATGGGACTTTGCCCAGATCTTTTAAGGATTTGTGAGCTCCTCACACAATTCAGCCTGGTTAAACCCAGGATAGATCGTAGGCAGGCCAGCCTAAATGTTTCCAACAGGCGAAGATGCTCCATTAGGGGGGTCCACGTTTTGCAAGCGTAGAGAAGGGAGGGAATGACTGTGGCCGAGAAGACTTGAAGCCTCGTACGGAGCGATAGACCAGGTAGCTTCCACACAGCGTTACGCAATCGATGAAAATATATTACCGCTCGACTGATTCGGAGTGAGACCTCTGCTGTCAAACCAGAGCCGGTCATGAGCACACTACCCAGGTATGGGAAACTCTCCACTTTCTCCACAACTGCCCCATCACCGATTGGAAATTGTGGGGGTGGAGTGTTTGATGGCACAAAATACCCAGGCTGGTGCTTAGTTTTGGTGGGGCTGACGGTAAGGCCCCACCTCCAGGTGCAGCAGCAGCACCTCCAACTCCTCCTCTGAATGAGCAGCAATCACCAGATCATCGGCATACATAACGTAGTTGAGCATCCCTTGACCGCACCCGGGCATCGATCAGTCTCCCATTGTATCTGTACCAGATGGAGATTTTTCCGGGTACAGCTATTGAATGCTTCACGAACTACGTGGTCAAAATAGATGTTAGATAATGTGGGAGCCAGAGGATATCCCTGTCACACCCCAAGGTGAACAGGGAATGGCTGCGACTCTCAGCCACGTAGTTTTACCCGGGCCTGCTCACCGAACAACCCAGAGCCCAGGTCTTCTGATGGTATCATAGGCCAGGTAAATAAAGCAGAGATGTAGATCTTGTTGGAATTCCCTACACCTCTGCTGTAGCAGACGGACAGAGAATATGGCATTTGTGCAGAACCGCCCTTTCCTGAAACCGCATTGGGGCTCCGCAAGCCTCTCCTCAGCGTGCCTAGCAAGGTGATGTTGAATAATCCTTGCCAGGACCTTTCCCGGCCTCACACTGAGGATTGAGATCCCCCTGTAGTTGTTACAGTCTGTGCGGCCTCCCTTCTTAAAGAGGGGGACCACCAGGGCATACTTCCAATCCTGCGGAACCCATCCAGCGGTCCAGACTGTTTTTATGATGTCATGTAGGGCAGTCTGTGCACAAATGCCACCCTCCCTCAGCATTTCACTTGGGAGATCATCAATGCCCGGTGCCTTTCCTGGTCTCAGACTCTGTCTGGATCGCCTTCCGTACTCCCCCCAAAAGATGGAACACCTCAGCCCGGCCACTCACAGGGGGTGACTACTACTTCCGAAATTTGAGGCATCAGCAGCCTCAGCAGGGTCATCCCCCTACGTTGCCCCGTAGGGGGATGACCGACAGATCCCCCCCCTCCTACCCCCTCCGCGCCAAACACTTCGATGGAATGGTCAGCAAAATCTTATCGCTAAACATTTTTATTGCGGGTCGGATTTCGTGATCACACCCACACACCTACGCACGCACACACCCACGCACGCCCACACACACACACACGCACACACACACGCACCTACCCACCCACACGCGCACACCGGCCGCCCTTAAATACCGGCGGGATGAGCGAGCGAGAGAGACGTGGCACCGCGAATGCCCTCGACAATGTCTACCGAAATCAATAAGTTTAAGAACGAGCTCATGTCCACTCCTGGCGTGGAGCAGGCCGGCGGGGTGGAATTCACCACCGTTAAGGTCAAGACGACGGAGTCGCATGGACAAACCGTCACCGAGTACAAGAAAGAGAAGGTCAAGATGATTTTCGACAGTCAGAATGCCATAAAAGACTTGATGTATGACAGCGATTAAAGTATGAAGCTGTGGATGACCTCCCCACCTCTCCCCGCTCCCCCACCGTCTTTCTCCGCTCACCCGTCCAGCCATCCGGGAGAAGCACCGCCAGGCATTGCACGGGAAAGAACTTATCGCTGATCATCGACTCGGAGCAGAGAGACATCGACCGCTGATCGCTGATCACCGATGGTGATGCTGATGGTGGTGGTGATGTTGATGGAAGTTATTGGTGGTGGTGGTGATGGTGGTTGTGATGTTGATGATGTTGCAGGTGGTGATGTCGATGGTGATGTTGATGGTGGTGGTGATGTTGATGGAGGTTATTGGTGGTGGTAATGGTGGTGTGGGTGATGGTGGTGAGATGGATGGAGGTCATACTGGTAGGAACGAAGTGGACCAGACCACCAATAGATTAATGTGTCCGTCCGTCCGTCTGTGTATCAACATCGCCCCCTACTGCAAACACTTGGCATGACCCTGTCCGACAAGATGGCCGCCCGCTCCCCCTGCGATCTGTCAACTAAACAAGATGGCCGTCGCTTCCGGCGCCTCACGGCAAAACTTTAAACTTCGCTTCAAATTTACTTTACTGAAACGCAGCACGTTTTTTTTAACACAGAGACAAGAAACATTTATCAACACAGAGACGAGATACATCTAATCGCCTTATTTGTGCACGAAAAGCACGGCGCGAGGCCTAGTGCGGCAGGCTTCGCGAGGCCTAGTGTGGCAGGCTTATTAACAGAGACGAGATACATTTAATCGCCTTATTTGTGCACGAAAAGCGCGGCTTCGCGAGGCCTAGTGCAGAAGGCTTCGCTAAGTCTACTGCAGAGAAGGCTTCGCGAGGCCTAGTGCAGCAGGCTTCGCGAGGCCTAGTGCGGCAGGCTTCGCGAGGCCTAGTGCAGAAGGCTTCGCGAGGCCTAGTGCGGCAGGCATCGCAAGGCCTAGTGCAGAAGGCTTCGCTAAGTCTATTGCAGAGAAGGCTTCGCGAGGCCTATGCAGCAGGCTTCGCGAGGCCTAGTGCGGCAGGCTTCGCGAGGCCTAGTGCAGAAGGCTTCGATAAGCGTTTCTTGTAAAAAAAACACTTTTAATTAACGTTACACTAGAATACAGTAATTTTTTCTTTAACTCCTCTATACCCGGTCGATATCCCTGTACCGGTACTAAGTATTATTCCTACCAGCCCACCCCGCAGGGTCCTGTTACTGGTAGGAACGAAGTGGACCAGACCACCAATAGATTAATGTGTCCGTCCGTCCGTCCGTGTATCAACATCGCCCCCTACTGCAAACACTTGGCATGACCCTACAAAAACCTTTAGACTCAGTGACACTATCCTGGTAGCAACATCGCCCCCTACTGCAAACACTTGGCATGACATGTGTAACATTCCCTTATAATTCCCTGAGATAGCTTTTAATTAAAACTTTGAAATTAAATAAAAAAACTCACAGCGCCCTAAAGCCTACAGCTAGGCCTAAAGCCTAGAACTAGGCCTGAAACTCTCCCTTCGTATCGTACCCCCGCGTGTGTGAAAGGGAGTTATGTTTAACAATGTTACATTCCCTCATGTTTTTAAATAGAAACATTTAAATTTAAAGCTTTTACATTAATCATTAAAACATTTAAATTAAAAATGAACTCACAGCGCCCTAAAGCCTACAGCTAGGCCTAAAGCCTAGAACTAGGCCTCAATCTCTCCCTTCGTATCGTCCGATTTGGTGTAGCAACATCGCCCCCTACTGCAAACACTTGGCAGGACCCTACAAAAACCTTTTGACTCAGTGGGGCTTTCCTGGCTTAACAAGTGTAATAATAAACTTCGCTTCAAATTTACTTTACTGAAACGCAGCACGTTTTTTTTAACACAGAGACAAGATACATTTATTAACACAGAGACGAGATACATCTAATCGCCTTATTTGTGCACGAAAAGCACGGCGCGAGGCCTAGTGCGGCAGGCTTCGCGAGGCCTAGTGCGGCAGGCTTCGCGAGGCCTACTGCAGAAAAGGCATCGCGAGGCCTACTGCAGGGAAGGCTTCGCGAGGCCTACTGCAGGGAAGGCTTCGCGAGGCCTACTGCAGGGAAGGCTTCGCGAGGCCTAGTGCAGAAGGTGGTGGTGGGGGGTGGTGGGGGGGTGGTGAGGGCTGGTGGGAGGGGTGGTGTTGAGGGTGGTGTTGGAAATGAAAGACTACGAGAATTTAAATCTCACAGCGTTTCTTGTCAAAACAAACACTTTTAATTAACGTTACACTAGAATACAGTAATTTTTTCTTTAACTCCTCTATACCCGGTCGATATCCCTGTACCGGTACTAAGTATTATTCCTACCAGCCCACCCCGCAGGGTCCTGTTTGGTGGTGATGGTGATGGAGAAGTTGATGATGTTGCAGGCCGTGATTTCGATGGTGATCTTGTTGATGTCGGTGAAGGTTATTCGTGGTGGTGATGGTGGTGATGGTGGTGATGATGATGGTGGTGATGATGGTGGTGGTGATGGTGGTGATGATGATGGTGGTGATGATGGTGATGATGATGGTGGTGGTGCTAGTGTGCACCCATCTCACGAAATAAAGTCTCTAAGATGAACGGGCGGTCTGCTGTTGGTGATTGGGGTGCCGAGTGGCGTGGGAGATCACGTCCAGCTACTCACCCAGCCACTCACCCAGCCACTCACCTACATACCCAGCCACTCACCAAGCCACTCACCCAGCCACTCACCTACATACCCAGCCACTTACCCAGCTACTCACCCAGCCACTCACCCAGCCACTCACCCAGCCACTCACATACCCAGCCACTTACTCAGCCACTCACCCAACCACTCACCCAGCCACTCACCTAGCCACTCACCTACATACCCAGCCACTCACCCAGCCACTCACCCAGCCACTCACCCAGCCACTCACCCAGCAACTCACCCAGCCACTCACCTACATAGCCAGCCACTCACCCGGCCACTCGCCTACACAGCCAGCCACTCACTCAGCCACTCACCCAGCCACTCACCCAGCCACTCACATACATACCCAACCACTCACCCAGCCACTCACCCAGCCACTCACCCAGCCACTCACCTACATACCCAGCCACTCACCCAGCCACTCACCCAGCCACTGATCTACACAGCCAGCCACTCACCCAGCCACACACCCAGCAACTCACCCATCCACTCACCCAGCCACTCACCTACACAGCCAGCCACTCACCCAGCCACTCACCCAGCCACTCACCCAGCAACTCACCCAGCCACTCACCCAGCCACTCACCTACACAGCCAGCCACTCACCCAGCCACTCACTCAGTAACTCACCCAGCCACTCACTCATTCACTGAGTCACTCACTCATCCACTCAGTCACTCACTCATCCACCCAGCCACTCACTCAGCCACTCGCTCACTCACTCAGCCCCTCACCCAGCCACTCACCCAGCCACTCACCTAGCCACTCACTGTCCCACCCACTCATTCACTCACACAGTCACTCATTCAGTCACCCACCGACTCATTCCCACAATAACTCACTTACTCACTCGTTCACTCACTCATCCACTCAGCTACTCAATCACACATTCACTCACACAGTCACTCATTCAGTCACCCAACAACTAATTCACTCAATAAATCACTCACTCGTTCACTCACCCAGCCACTCACTGTCCCACCCACTCATTCACTCACACAGTCACTCATTCAGTCACCCACCGACTCATTCACACAATAATTCACTCACTCGTTCACTCACAGAGCCACTCACTGTCCCACCCACTCATTCACTCACACAGTCACTCATTCAGTCACCCACCGACTCATTCACACAATAATTCACTCACTCGTTCACTCACAGAGCCACTCACTGTCCCACCCACTCATTCACTCACACAGTCACTCATTCAGTCACCCACCGACTCATTCACACAATAATTCACTCACTCACTCGTTCACTCACAGAGCCACTCACTGTCCCACCCACTCATTCACTCACACAGTCACTCATTCAGTCAGCCACCGACTCATTCACACAATAACTCACTCACTCACTCGTTCACTTACAGAGCCACTCACTGTTCCACCCACTAATTCACTCACTCATCCACGTAATCACTCATCCAACAACACACTCGGTTTCACTAAGTGGCGGTGACGTCACTACGGCGCCTGTGCCAGGCTAGGTACACATTAAAACCACGTGAAATGTCGAACACCAGCTGGCAGGAGGTCACGGGACAAACCTAGCAGGTGCCATGGATCCACTGACTGAGATGACTCGTGGCCGATGCACCACCTGTGCCCCCTACTGTGCCAACTCGCTGTGTTTTATCCACCCGGCGCTCCGCTCGTTGTTGTGAGCGTCGCTCCTCTGTGCTTCGTTGTAGCCCCCACTCCCATAACCCCAACCACACAGCCATGGATTCACTGACCCACAGAGACACATAGAGACCCACAGAGACCCATAGAGACCCACAGAGATACATGGAGATCCACAGAGACCCACAAAGATCCAAAGAGACCCACAGAGACACCTAGATTACATAGAGATCCATAAAGATCGATAGAGACCCACGGAGATCGATAGAGACCCACAGAGAGACATTGAGACCCACAGCGATACATAGAGATCGATAGAGACCCACAGAGATACACAGAGATCCACAGAGACACATAAAGATCCATAGAGACCCACAGAAACACCTAGATTACACAGAGACCCACAAAGATCCATAGAGACCCACAGAGATACATAGAGACCCACAGAGACCCACAAAGATCCATAGAGACCCACAGAAACACCTAGATTACACAGAGACCCACAAAGATCCATAGAGACCCACAGAGATACATAGAGACCCACAGAGACCCACAAAGATCCGTAGAGACCTACAGAGACACATAGATTACATAGAGATCCATAAAGATAGAGAGAGTCCCACAGATATACAATGAGACCACCACCACCACCACAACCACCACCATAATCACTACCACCATCACCACCACCATCATCACCATCATCACCACCACCACCACCATCATCACCATCACCACCACCATCATCACCATTACCACCACCATCACCACCATCATCACCACCACCACCACCACCATCATCATCACTACCACCACCATCATCACCACCACCATCATCATCACCACCACCATCATCACCACCACCATCACCACCACCATCACCACCACCACCACCATCACCACCACCACCACCATCATCACCATCATCACCACCATCACCACCACCACCATCATCACCATCATCACCACCATCATCACCACCACCACCATCACCACCATCATCACCACCACCATCACCACCACCATCATCACCATCACCACCACCATCATCACCACCACCACCACAGAGACCCATAGACTCACTCACACAGGGACCCACAGACTCACTCACACAGAGACCCACAGACTCACTCACACAGAGACCCACAGACTCACTCACACAGAGACCCATAGACTCACTCACACAGAGACCCACAGACTCACTCACACAGAGACCCATAGACTCACTCACACAGAAACCCACAGAGTCACTCACACAGAGACCCACAGACTCACTCACACAGAGACCCATAGACTCACTCACACAGAGACCCACCGACTCACTCACACAGAGACCCACAGACTCACTCACACAGAGACCCACAGACTCACCCACACAGAGACCCATAGACTCACTCACACAGAGACCCACAGACTCACTCACACAGAGACCCATAGACTCACTCACACAGAGACCCATAGACTCACTCACACAGAGACCCACAGACTCACTCACACAGAGACCCATAGACTCACTCGCACAGAGACCCACAGACTCACCCACACAGAGACCCACAGACTCACTCACACAGAGACCCACAGACTCACCCACACAGAGACCCACAGACTCACCCACACACAGACCCATAGACTCACACAGAGACCCATAGACTCACTCACACAGAGACCCACAGACTCACTCACACAGAGACCCACAGACTCACCCACACAGAGACCCATAGGCTCACTCACACAGAGACCCATAGACTCACTCACACAGAGACCCACAGACTCACTCACACAGAGACCCACAGACTCACTCACACAGAGACCCACAGACTCACCCACACAGAGACCCACAGACTCACTCACACAGAGACCCACAGACTCACTCACACAGAGACCCACAGACTCACCACACAGAAATCCACAGACTCACTCACACAGAGACCCATAGACTCACACAGAGACCCACAGACTCACTCACACAGAGACCCATAGACTCACTCACACAGAGACCCACAGACTCACTCACACAGAGACCCACAGACTCACCCACACACAGACCCACAGACTCACTCACACAGAGACCCATAGACTCACTCACACAAAGACCCATAGACTCACCCACACAGAGACCCATAGACTCACTCACACAGAGACCCACAGACTCACTCACACACAGACCCATAGACTCACACAGAGACCCACAGACTCACACTGAGACCCACAGACTCACCCACACAGAGACCCACAGACTCACTCACACAGAGACCCACAGACTCACCCACACAGAGACCCATAGACTCACTCACACAGAGACCCACAGACTCACCCACACAGAGACCCACAGGCTCACCCACACAGAGACCCACAGACTCACCCACACAGAGACCCACAGACTCACCCACACAGAGACCCATAGACTCACTCACACAGAGACCCACAGACTCACCCACACACAGACCCATACCCTCACACAGAGACCCATAGACTCACTCACACAAAGACCCACAGACTCACACTGAGACCCACAGACTCACTCACACAGAGACCCACAGACTCACCCACACACAGACCCATAGACTCACACAGAGACCCACAGACTCACACTGAGACCCACAGACTCACTCACACACAGACCCACAGACTCACTCACACAGAGATCCATAGACTCACTCACACAGAGACCCACAGACTCACCCACACAGAGACCCATAGACTCACTCACACAGAGACCCATAGACTCACCCACACATAGACCCACAGACTCACCCACACACAGACCCATAGACTCACACAGAGACCCATAGACTCACTCACACAGAGACCCACAGACTCACCCACACACAGACCCACAGACTCACTCACACAGAGACCCACAGACTCACTCACACAGAGACCCACAGACTCACTCACACAGAGACCCACAGACTCACTCACACAGAGACCCACAGACTCACTCACACAGAGACCCACAGACTCACACAGAGACCCACAGACTCACACAGAGACCCATAGACTCACACAGAGACCCACAGACTCACCCACACAGAGACCCATAGACTCACACAGAGACCCACAGACTCACACTGAGACCCACAGACTCACCCACACAGAGACCCACAGACTCACTCACACAGAGACCCACAGACTCACACAGAGACCCACAGACTCACCCACACAGAGACCCACAGACTCACCCACACACAGACCCATAGACTCACACAGAGACCCATAGACTCACTCACACAGAGACCCACAGACTCACTCACACAAAGACCCACAGACTCACTCACACAGAGACCCATAGACTCACACAGAGACCCACAGACTCACTCACACAGAGACCCATAGACTCACTCACACAGAGACCCACAGACTCACTCACACAGAGACCCACAGACTCACCCACACACAGACCCATAGACTCACACAGAGACCCACAGACTCACACTGAGACCCACAGACTCACTCACACACAGACCCACAGACTCACTCACACAGAGACCCACAGACTCACTCACACACAGACCCACAGACTCACTCACACACAGACCCACAGACTCACTCACACAGAGACCCACAGACTCACTCACACAGAGACCCATAGACTCACTCACACAGAGACCCACAGACTCACTCACACAGAGACCCACAGACTCACTCACACAGAGACCCACAGACTCACCCACACACAGACCCATAGACTCACACAGAGACCCACAGACTCACACTGAGACCCACAGACTCACTCACACACAGACCCACAGACTCACTCACACAGAGACCCACAGACTCACTCACACACAGACCCACAGACTCACTCACACACAGACCCACAGACTCACTCACACAGAGACCCACAGACTCACTCACACAGAGACCCATAGACTCACTCACACAGAGACCCACAGACTCACTCACACAGAGACCCATAGACTCACTCACACACAGACCCACAGACTCACTCACACACAGACCCACAGACTCACTCACACAGAGACCCATAGACTCACTCACACAGAGACCCATAGACTCACTCACACAAAGACCCATAGACTCACTCACACAGAGACCCACAGACTCACTCACACAGAGACCCACAGACTCACTCACACAGAGACCCATAGACTCACCCACACACAGACCCATAGACTCACACAGAGACCCACAGACTCACACAGAGACCCACAGACTCACTCACACAGAGACCCACAGACTCACTCACACACAGACCCATAGACTCACACAGAGACCCATAGACTCACCCACACACAGACCCATAGACTCACACAGAGACCCACAGACTCACACAGAGACCCACAGACTCACTCACACAGAGACCCATAGACTCACTCACACAGAGACCCACAGACTCACCCACACACAGACCCACAGACTCACACAGAGACCCATAGACTCACTCACACAGAAACCCACAGACTCACTCACACAGAGACCCACAGACTCACTCACACACAGACCCATAGACTCACACAGAGACCCACAGACTCACACACACACAGACCCACAGACTCACCCACACACAGACCCACAGACTCACTCACACACAGACCCACAGACTCACTCACACACAGACCCACAGACTCACCCACACACAGACCCACAGACTCACCCACACACAGACCCACAGACTCACCCACACACAGACCCACATACTCACTCACACACAGACCCACAGACTCACTCACACACCCCCAGAATCACACAGAGACCCACAGACTCACTCACACTGAGACCCACAGACTCACCCACACACAGACCCACAGACTCACCCACACACAGACCCACAGACTCACTCACACTGAGACCCACAGACTCACTCACACACCCCCAGAATCACACTCAGTTGGTCGAGCCCGTCACGTGACCGAAGCAATGGGAAGCGTGGTCACTCCACTAGCCCCACCCCTCCACCGTTCTCCGCGCGCTCATTGGCCGAGAGCCGCGTCACGTGGGCGCGGCAGCAGTCGAGGTTTCTTGGGTTTCTCGCTCACGTGGAGCTCTGAGCTGCAGTCTCTGTCCGCTGCTGGATCGATTGGCCATACTTCACCTCGCGGGGCCGTGCCGTGGCCGGTGAGGCCTCCCCCTCTCTGTGCGCGAGTCTGTGGGTGTCTGTGTGAGTCTGTGTGAGTCTGTGGGGTCTCTGTGTGAGTCTGTGGGGTATCTGTGGGTGTCTGCGTGAGTCTGTGAGTCTGTGTGTGGGTGTCTGTGTGAGTCTGTGTGAGTCTGTGGGTGTCTGTGTGAGTGTCTGTGTGAGTCTGTGGGTGTCTGTGTGAGTCTGTGGGTGTCTGTGTGAGTGTCTGTGGAAGTCTCTGTGGGTGTCTGTGTGAGTGTCTGTGTGAGTCTGTGGGTGTCTGTGTGAGTCTGTGTGAGTCTGTGGGTGTCTGTGTGAGTCTGTGGGTGTCTGTGTGGGTGTCTGTGTGAGTCTGTGGGGTCTCTGTGTGAGTCTGTGGGGTCTCTGTGGGTGTCTGTGTGAGTGTCTGTGTGAGTCTGTGGGTGTCTGTGTGAGTCTGTGGGTGTCTGTGTGAGTGTCTGTGGAAGTCTCTGTGGGTGTCTGTGTGAGTGTCTGTGTGAGTCTGTGGGTGTCTGTGTGAGTCTGTGTGAGTCTGTGGGTGTCTGTGTGAGTCTGTGGGTGTCTGTGTGGGTGTCTGTGTGAGTCTGTGGGGTCTCTGTGTGAGTCTGTGGGGTCTCTGTGGGTGTCTGCGTGAGTCTGTGAGTCTGTGTGTGGGTGTCTGTGTGAGTGTCTGTGTGAGTCTGTGGGTGTCTGTGTGAGTCTGTGGGTGTCTGTGTGAGTGTCTGTGGAAGTCTCTGTGGGTGTCTGTGTGAGTGTCTGTGTGAGTGTCTGTGTGAGTCTGTGGGTGTCTTTGTGAGTCTGTGGGTGTCTGTGTGAGTCTGTGGGTGTCTGTGTGGGTGTCTGTGTGAGTCTGTGGGGTCTCTGTGTGAGTCTGTGGGGTCTCTGTGGGTGTCTGCGTGAGTCTGTGAGTCTGTGTGTGGGTGTCTGTGTGAGTGTCTGTGTGAGTCTGTGGGTGTCTGTGTGAGTCTGTGGGTGTCTGTGTGAGTGTCTGTGGAAGTCTCTGTGGGTGTCTGTGTGAGTGTCTGTGTGAGTGTCTGTGTGAGTCTGTGGGTGTCTTTGTGAGTCTGTGGGTGTCTGTGTGAGTCTGTGGGTGTCTGTGTGTGAGTCTGTGTGAGTGTCTGTGTGAGTCTGTGTGGGTGTCTGTGTGAGTCTGTGGGTGTCTGTGTGAGTCTGTGGGTGTCTGTGAGTCTGTGTGTGGGTGTCTGTGGGTGTCTGTGGGTGTCTGTGTGAGTCTGTGGGTGTCTGTGAGTCTGTGGGTTTCTGTGTGAGTCTGTGGGTGTCTGTGTGAGTCTGTGGGTGTCTGTGTGAGTCTGTGTGGGTCTGTGTGAGTGTCTGTGTGAGTCTGTGGGTGTCTGTGAGTCTGTGTGTGGGTGTCTGTGGGTGTCTGTGGGTGTCTGTGTGAGTCTGTGGGTGTCTGTGAGTCTGTGGGTTTCTGTGTGAGTCTGTGGGTGTCTGTGTGAGTCTGTGGGTGTCTGTGTGAGTCTGTGTGGGTCTGTGTGAGTGTCTGTGTGAGTCTGTGGGTGTCTGTGTGAGTCTGTGTGAGTCTGTGGGTGTCTGTGTGAGTCTGTGAGTCTGTGGGTGTCTGTGTGTCTGTGGGTGTCTGTGTGAGTCTGTGAGTCTGTGAGTCTGTGTGTGTCTGTGTGAGTCTGTGAGTGTCTGTGTGAGTCTGAGTGAGTCTGTGAGCGTCAGTCTCTGTCCGCTGCTGGATAGATTCACCATACTTCACCTCGCGGGGGCCGTGCCGTGGCCGGTGAGGCCTCTCCCTCTCTGTGCGCGAGTCTGTGGGGTCTCTGTGGGTGTGTCTGTGTGAGTCTGTGTGAGTCTGTGTGAGTCTGTGAGTCTGTGGGTGTCTGTGTGAGTCTGTGTGAGTTTGTGGGTGTCTGTGTGAGTCTGTGGGTGTCTGTGTGAGTCTGTGGGTGTCTGTGTGAGTCTGTGGGTGTCTGTGTGAGTCTGTGGGTGTCTGTGTGAGTCTGTGGGTGTGTGTGGGTCTGTGGGTGTCTGTGTGAGTCTGTGGGTGTCTGTGTGAGTCTGTGGGTGTCTGTGTGAGTGTCTGTGTGAGTGTCTGTGTGAGTCTGTGGGTGTCTGTGTGAGTGTCTGTGTGAGTCTGTGGGTGTCTGTGTGAGTCTGTGGGTGTCTGTGTGAGTCTGTGGGTCTGGGTGTGAGTCTGTGGGGTCTCTATGGGTGTCTGTGTGGGGGGGGAGTGTGTGGGTCTCTGTGGGTGTCTGTGTGAGTTTGTGGGTCTGGGTGTGAGTCTGTGGGGTCTCTGTGGTTGTCTGTGAGTCTGTGGGTGTCTGTGTGTCTGTGTGTGAGTCTGTGTGAGTCTGTGGGTGTGTGTGTGAGTCTGGGTGAGTTTGTGTGAGTCTGAGTGAGTCTGTGTGAGTCTGTGGGTGTCTGTGTGAGTCTGTGTGAGTCTGTGGGTGTCTGTGTGAGTCTGTGAGTCTCTGGGTGTCTGTGTGAGTCTGTGGGTATCTGTGTGAGTCTGTGAGTCTCTGGGTGTCTGTGTGAGTCTGTGGGTGTCTTTGTGAGTCTGTGGGTGTCTGTGTGAGTGTCTGTGCGCGAGTCTGTGGGGTCTCTGTGGGGTCTCTGTGGGTGTCTGTGTGAGTCTTGTGGGTGTCTGTGTGTATCTGTGGGTCTCTGTGTGAGTCTGTGGGTGTCTGTGTGAGTCTGTGAGTCTCTGGGTGTCTGTGTGAGTCTGTGGGTGTCTGTGTGAGTCTGTGTGAGTCTCTGTGTGAGTATGTGGGTGTCTGTCTGAGTCTGTGGGTGTCTGTGGGTGTCTGTGTGAGTCTGTGAGTCTCTGGGTGTCTGTGTGAGTCTGTGGGTGTCTGTGTGAGTCTGTGAGTCTATGTGTGAGTCTGTGGGTGTCTGTCTGAGTCTGTGGGTGTCTGTGGGTGTCTGTGTGAGTCTGTGAGTCTCTGGGTGTCTGTGTGAGTCTGTGGGTGTCTGTGTGAGTCTTTGGGGTCTCTGTGTGTGTGGGGGGGAGTGTGTGAGTCTGTGTGTGACTCTGTGTGTGTGAGTCTGTGGGTGTCTGTGTGAGTCTGTGTGAGTCTGTGTGAGTCTGTGGGTGTCTGTGTGAGTCTGTGTGGGTGTGTGAGTCTGTGGGTGTTTGTGGGTGTCTGTGTGAGTCTGTGGGTGTTTATGGGTGTCTGTGTGAGTCTGTGTGAGTCTGTGGGTGTCTGTGTGAATCTGTGGGTGTCTGTGGGTGTCTGTGTGAGTCTGTGTGAGTCTGCGTGCGTCTGTGAGTGTCTGTGAGTGTCTGTGTGAGTCTGGGTGTCTGTGTGAGTCTGTGTGAGTCTGAGTGAGTCTGTGAGTCTCTGTGTGAGTCTGTGGGTGTCTGAGTGTCTGTGTGAGTCTGTGGGTGGCTGTGTGAGTATGTGAGTCTCTGTGAGTCTGTGGGTGTGTGTGGGAGTGTGTGAGTCTGTGGGTGTGTGTATGTGTGTATGTGTGTATGTGTGTCTGTATGTATGTGAGTCTGTGTGTGTACGTGTGTATGTACGTGTGTGTGTATGTTTGTGAGTCTGTGGGTGTATGTGTGTATGTATGTGTATGTGAGTGAGTCTGTGTGTGTACGTGTGTGTGTATGTGTGTATGTGTGTCTGTATGTATGTGAGTCTGTGGGTGTATGTGTGTATGTATGTGTATGTGAGTGAGTCTGTGTGTGTACGTGTGTGTGTATGTGTGTATGTACGTGTCTGTATGTATGTGAGTCTGTGTGTGTCTGTGTGTGTGACTGAGTGAGTCTGTGTGTGTCTGTGTGTGTGAGTGAGTGAGTCTGTGTGTGTCTGTGTGTGTGAGTGAGTGAGTCTGTGTGTATGTGAGTCTGTGTGTGTGTGTATGTGAGTCTTTGTATGTGTGTGTGAGTGAGTGAGTCTGTGTGTGTCTGTGTGTGTGAGTGAGTGAGTCTGTGTGTGTCTGTGTGTGTGAGTGAGTGAGTCTGTGTGTATGTGAGTCTGTGTGTGTGTGTATGTGAGTCTTTGTATGTGTGTGTGAGTGAGTGAGTCTGTGTGTGTCTGTGTGTGTGACTGAGTGAGTCTGTGTGTGTCTGTGTGTGTGAGTGAGTGAGTCTGTGTGTGTCTGTGTGTGTGAGTGAGTGAGTCTGTATGTATGTGAGTCTGTGGGTGTCTCCGCAGATGTCGCTTCCCGGTCCGCCCCGGGATCCCGGTGGCGCGGAGCAAAACCCGGCAGCGGAGCCGGATCCGGATTCCGGCACGGATCGGGAGACTGACTCAGGGAAGGGGGCCGGAGGAAAACCCGGAGCCTCGGATCTCCGCGCGGATCGGGAGGAGAGCGAGGGGGGCAATGGGGAGGGAATGAAACGTGAGGAGGGAGCGAATGGGGAGGGAATGAATCAGGAGGAGGGAGGGAATGACGTGGGAATGAGTGAGGGTGGTGGTGGGGGTCTGTATCCCTACATCATGCCACAATTCTTCACCTCGGAGATCCACAAGATGGAGTTGCAGAACATTCCTCGCTACAGCAGCGCCCTGGACATCAAGGTGTGGGTGGGGTGGGTGGGTGGGTGGGTGGGTGGGTGAGTGGGTGGGTGGGTGGGTGGGTGGGTGGGTGGGTGGGTGAGTGGGTGGGTGGGTGGGTGGGTGGGTGAGTGGGTGAGTGGGTGAGTGGGGTGGGTGGGGGTGAGTGGGTGGGTGAGTGGGTGGGTGGGTGAGTGGGTGAGTGGGTGAGTGGGTGGGTGGGTGGGTGGGTGAGTGGGTGGGTGGGTGGGTGGGTGGGTGAGTGGGTGGGTGAGTGGGTGAGTGGGTGAGTGGGTGGGTGGGGGTGGGTGGGTGGGTGAGTGGGTGGGTGAGTGGGTGGGTGAGTGGGTGAGTGGGTGGGTGGGTGCGTGGGTGAGTGGGTGAGTGGGTGAGTGGGTGGGTGGGTGAGTGGGTGAGTGGGTGAGTGGGTGGGTGAGTGGGTGAGTGGGTGAGTGGGTGAGTGGGTGGGTGGGGGTGGGTGCGTGGGTGAGTGGGTGGGTGAGTGGGTGAGTGGGTGGGTGAGTGGGTGGGTGGGTGAGTGGGTGAGTGGGTGAGTGGGTGGGTGAGTGGGTGGGGTGGGTGGGTGAGTGGGTGGGTGGGTGAGTGGGTGGGTGAGTGGGTGAGTGGGTGGGTGGGTGAGTGAGTGGGTGGGTGGGTGGGTGGGGTGGGTGGGGGGGTGCGTGGGTGAGTGGGTGAGTGGGTGGGTGGGGTGGGTGGGGGTGGGTGAGTGGGTGAGTGGGTGAGTGGGTGAGTGGGTGGGTGAGTGGGTGGGTGGGTGAGTGGGTGAGTGGGTGGGTGCGTGGGTGGGTGAGTGGGTGGGTGAGTGGGTGGGTGGGTGGGTGCGTGGGTGAGTGGGTGGGTGCGTGGGTGAGTGGATGGGTGGGTGAGTGGGTGAGTGGGTGAGTGGGTGGGTGGGTGGGTGAGTGGGTGGGTGGGGTGGGTGGGTGAGTGGGTGAGTGGGTGGGTGGGGTGGGTGGGTGGGGTGGGTGGGTGAGTGGGTGGGTGGGGTGGGTGGGTGAGTGGGTGAGTGGGTGGGTGGGGTGGGTGAGTGGGTGGGTGGGTGGGTGCGTGGGTGGGTGGGTGGGGTGGGTGGTGGTGGGGGGGTGGGTGCGTGGGTGGGGGGGTGGGTGCGTGGGTGGGTGGGTGAGTGGGTGAGTGAGTGGCGCATCACGGCGTGCGTGCGCACAAGGTGAAGGCTCTGGGCAGGGCTACCCACCCACCCACTGACCCACTCACCCACTCACTCACTCACCCACCCACTCACCCACCCACTCACCCACCCACCCACTGACCCACCCACCCACTAACCCACCCACCCACTCACCCATCCACCCACCCACCCACCCACTCACCCACCCACCCTCCACCCACAGAAGCTGCTGGCGCGTCATGGCGTGCGTGCGCACAAGGTGAAGGCTCTGGGCCGGGCTACCCACGCGTTTGTGACGTTCGCCAGCGGAGGGGAGAGGGACCGCGCCATCGGAGCCCTCAACGCCCTCACCTGGAAGGGCCGGACACTCGCAGCAAAGGCACGCAGAGACTCACCACACACCACACACTCACCACGCAGAGACTCACCACACAGACTCACCAAACACTCACCATGGAGACTCACAGACTCGGCAAACACTCACCAAACACTCACCACACAGAGACTCACAGACTCACCACACAGACTCACCACGCACTCACCACGCAGACTCACCACACAGAGACTCACCACACAGAGACTCACCACACAGAGACCCACCACACAGACTCACCACACAGAGACTCACAGACTCACCAAACAGACTCACAGACTCATCACACAGAGACCCACTGACTCACCAAACACTCACCATGCAGACTCACCACACAGAGACTCACCACACAGAGACCCACCACACAGACTCACCACGCAGACTCACAGACTCACCACACAGAGACCCACAGACTCACCAAACACTCACCATGCAGACTCACCACACAGAGACCCACAGACTCACCACAGACTCACCACGCAGAGACACACCACACAGACTCACCACACAGACTCACCACAGACTCACCACACACTCACCACGCAGACTCACCACACAGACTGACCACGCAGACTGACCACGCAGACTCACCACGCAGACTCACCACACAGACTCACCACACAGACTCACCACACAGACTCACCACACAGACTCACCACACAGACTCACCACACAGACTCACCACACAGACTCACCACACAGACTCACCACACAGACTCACCACACAGACTCACCACGCAGACTCACCACGCAGACTCACCACACAGACTGACCACGCAGACTGACCACGCAGACTCACCACGCAGACTCACCACGCAGACTCACCATGCAGACTCACCACACAGAGACTCACAGACTCACCACGCACTCACCACGCAGACTCACCAAACACTCATCACGCAGACTCACCACACAGACTCACCACGCAGAGACACACAGATTCACCACACAGACTCACCACACAGACTCACAGACTCACCACACAGAGACCCACAGACTCGCCACACAGACTCACCACATAGAGATGTTGATGATGATGGTGATGTTGGTGGTGATGATGTTGGTGATGATGATGGTGGTGATGGTGGTGATGGTGGTGATGATGATCGTGGTGATGGTGGTGATGATGGTGGTGGTAATGGTGGTGGTGATGATGGTGGTGATGATGATGGTGGTGATGGTGGTGATGATGATGGTGGTGATGATGGTGGTAATGGTGGTGGTGGTGATGATGATGATGGTGGTGATGATGATGATGATGGTGGTGATGATGGTGATGATGGTGGTGATGATGGTGGTGGTGGTGGTGATGATGGTGGTGATGGTGGTGATGGTGTTGATGATGTTGATGATGATGGTGATGATGGTGATGATGGTGATGATGTTGATGTTGGTGATGATGTTTGTGATGATGTTGGTGTTGATGTTGGTGATGATGATGGTGATGATGATCGTGGTGGTGATTATGATGTTGGTGATGATGGTGGTGACTGACTCCATCAGGTGGCGCAGCCTAAAGTGGACCCATTGGCGCTCAAGCGAAGCACCTCCACCATCACCACCATCACCTCCCCATCCTCCACCATCACCACCTCCTCCACCATCACCACCATCACCTCCTCCACCTCCTCGCTGGATCCTCCACCGTGCAAGAAACGATTCCAGCCATCGGCTTCGGTATCATCATCGTCAGCAGCATCATCATCAGCAGCAGCAGCATCATCATCAGCAGCAGCACCATCATCATCAGCAGCAGCACCATCATCATCAGCAGCAGCGTCATCATCTCCGGCACCATCAGTATCATCATCATCAGCAGTAGCAGCTTTGGTATCATCATCATCAGCAGCACCATCATCGGTAGCATCATCATCAACACCACCATCATTATCATCATCAGCAGCAGCAGCAGCATCATCAGCAGCAGCAGCATCATCATCAGCAGCAGCAGCATCATCATCAACACCACCACCATCATCAGCACTACCATCATCAGCACCACCACCATCATCATCATCGCCACCACCACCATCATCATCATCAGCGCCACCATCATCATCATCAGCACCATCATCATCAGCGCCCACGTGGGAGCGACTGGCTGATGCGGTCACGCCGCTGTGGCGAGTCGCCTACGGCCTGCAGCTGCAGCAGAAGCAGGGCCTGGCTAAGGCTGTGCTGATGCGTCTAGCCAAGTACGCACAGACACTGACTCACTCAGTCAGTCACTCACTCACTCACTCAGTCAGTCACTCACTCAGTCACTCACTCACTCAGTGACTCACTCACTCAGTCAGTCAGTCACTGACACACTCACTGACTCACTCACTGACTCACTCACTGCAGCTGCAGCAGAAGCAGGGCCTGGCTAAGGCTGTCCTGATGCGTCTAGCCAAGTACGCACAGACACTGACTCACTCACTCAGCCACTCACTCAGTCACTCACTCAGTCACTCACTCACTCACTCAGTCAGTCAGTCAGTCACTCACTCACTCAGTCAGTCACTCACTCACTCAGTCAGTCAGTCACTCACTCACTCACTCAGTCACTCACTCAGTCACTCACTCACTCACACACTCACTCACTGACTCACTGCAGCTGCAGCAGAAGCAGGGCCT